>NC_056057.1:68947488-69252019 GCF_016772045.2 Ovis aries | reverse complement strand
TGAGTTTTTCTAGGAATTTGTCCATTTCATCTAGGTTATCTAACTTGTTCACGTACAGTTTTTTATAACACATGTACTTTTGTTTCAATTATGAAAAGTTATACTTTTTAAAAATAGGAGCTTCTACAAGACGTATCTATGTTGCTCTGGGCACAGGCCTGTGATAATAACTGTTACAGAGTACTTACTATGTGCTGAACAGTTTGCTAACTACTTTTTACTTGTGCTTTCATGTGTTACAACAACATTCTGAGATAGGTAGTGTGTTATCTGGAAATGGAGGCTCACATTGGTTATGCAATTGGCATGTAGTGGGACTAGTAACTGTACCCAGATAACCTGGACACTTAGAGTAGAATTCTTTAGAAAGAGGTACTGAGTTCCATCCAAGTGTTAGCTTGGGAGAAGAGAATTTCAAAGTCACCTCTTCATATAGAATGTCTTAAGGTCCCAAGGACAGGATGCTGAGTGGAGAGATGTCATGACTCCTGAAGTTTCAGGAGACTGTGGTAGGTACTGCAGAGGTAGAAAGCAGGACAGGAGGATGCTTTGAATTTACCCAGATTATTCTCTACAGTCTGCCTTAAGCTTAGGTCTCTGGGTTATGCTAGGAGCATGGAATGGGGATACAGCACAGAGGGTTTTGCAGCTTGATCCAGGGCAGAGGGTGCTGGAAAGGTGCTTGATATGGTTTCTCCAGCTTCCAAGGTAAGAGCGCAACTTCCTCCCCATCTTTGGAAACACCCATAGGGCCTAGAGCTTTCTAGAGTAATACGTGTATAATTGTATCATAAATGTATTTTCAGGAGCCACTGGCATGTAATTCCCCCAAGGGCAGAAACACTGGCAAATTGGTTGCTCTCCTCTGTTGTAAGAATAGCCTAGAAATAAGGGGCAGAGGGCCCGAATTCAAGTCCTAGCTTTGCTTTTCACTCATGGTGTGACCTTAGTCATATTACTTTCCCTCTCTAAATCTCAGTTTCATCATCTGCAAAATGAGAAAAAAAAATACATCTCATAAATCATTCTAAGTTCCAAATTAAATTAATGTATGGAAAGTGGCTTTGTAAACTGTTAAACCTTACAAAAGTTAACGAATGGCTCTTTTTCTCCCCCATATGGAAAAAGCCACTGAATGAATAATCTCTTACTTGAGTGTCCATTTATGTCAGCCTGCTGAGGTCATACGGTGTGGCTTTGAAGTGGAGAAAGTGTGACTGTCAGGTTTTAAAAAGGAAGCAGAGAGACTGTATTTCTCTTGCCTCTCTGCAAGGTAGCAAGCACAGCTGTAAAGGCAATGATTTCACAGAACCTGCAGCACCTTCCTGGGGCAGAAATAGTCAAAATAAGGACAACTGAGAAACCAGACTTGGACAAGTTGGAGAAATGAAATAAAAACAGACCTGGAGGGCATAAAAAACACCTTCATTTATAAAAAGCATTCTTAAAATAAATAGGTTCTTATGTTTCTTTTGTGGTTTTTCTAGAAAATTCCATCTAGGTATTACCTGATCACTTTTATCCTAAGTGTATGACTGAAAAACAAAAGCTCTGACATTTTCAGCCTGATACTTTGTGAAAATTGAGAATGATGATGTTTCTCAAGATAATGTCATATCTAGTATCTGTTATGGCTACTATGATTCACCGATGATTTTGGGAAAGTTTCAATCAGGCTTAAAAGAAAAATGCAGTTCGAGTGGAGGAAAGACGGCTGGTATTAGGGTTGGTAGATGATACATTGTGTTTGGTTCCTGGTCCCTTTCTCCTAGTTGGGTCCTTGGAGAAGTTATTTTCCTCAGATTTTCTCATCTGTAAAGTAGGGAGAATAAAATACTTTTTCAGTAGGGTTGTGATGAAGACTAAGTAAACAGCAATAAATCTTTATTGCCTTCCCTGCCTTCTTTTTTTGATTTAGCTTTTTGTATTGTAAGACCAACATCACTTACTGAGAAAACATTTCCAAACCAGTTTTTCTCTCTCATTCTAAATGTTTCTCAAGCATCTGACTTTTCATCTGGGATTCTGAGAGCTGCCCTTACAGGGTGGTTAAACAACATTTCTCTGGTCTACTGACTTCTCCAGAGAATTCTGAAATCCTCTGAGTCTCTAGGTCAAGGCCTTGCAAATCTGGGCTCTGATCTAGGAGAATTCATGGTCACGGTAGTTCTAGGCATGAGAACATGATTAAGCAGTCCTCAGACAGACCGCTGTATCTGCTAGGGTTGCCGTGGGAACAGATGGCACTCTCCGGGGGATAATGAAAGGAAGTGTAGTGAGGGGACTACTTCACAGCTGTGGGCAGGCTACCAGGGAACCTGGAGGGACCAGGGGGCCAAGGGAAGAACCCACGGAGGATTCCTTTGGTCTGGGAAGGGGCTGCCTGCCATATGTGGAGAACACCATCACTGCCACTCAAACCCCAGTGCCATTGAGTGGACCCTTGACTCCTCTCTGGTTCCTCCCTTCAGTTAAGGAGATTTGGGGGCAGTTGGCAAAGGGTGGCCTCCTGGGACACGGTGGGGGTGCAGAGAATGGATCTGGAGGGGGAGAAGAAGAGAAGAACCATCCTCTCAGTGAGGGAGGGTCCTTAGGGCTGATGCTGGCATTATGCAGATCGACTCCAGTCCTAGAACCATGGGCAAGGGTAGCACACACAAGTACAAACTTTTATCCCACCCCCCTGCTTTTTTTTTTCCCTGTCCTTTTACACATCTAGAAAGGAAAAGATTTCATACTACCCAGGTTTGAATCTGAGAAATCCTGTCTTCTGCTTCCTTGCATTCTTGGCCACAGTTCTGGCAGTACATAGTTCAGATACAGCGTCTGTTTCAAGACCTCTTTGAGGATTTATGAAAATGGGTTATTGCTCCCGGTAACACTTGCAATTCTTTATTTTCCTTCTGTAGACAGATGAGGAATTTCTCTTGTGGGCTGATATGAAGTGTATAGAAGTCACCCTAGATCTCATCAGCAGCCTACCCATCAGCCAGAATTTCCCACATTGTCAACTTTTGGGGGCCACTGTGTTGAAGTTACTGTGGAGGTTCCTTAGGATTGATGGCAGAGAAAAGCTGCTCATGTGAAGTTGGTCAGGCTGCATCCTAGGAAAGAGGTTGGATTAAAGCAGGAACATCTTAAAGGCCAGCAGCACAAGCAACTTGGAGCTGTTTGGTCCTTCTAAGAGAAGTAGGGAGTGGCAGGCAGTTTTGATTGGCCTGAAGATATTTGAAACTCTGCCATGTTAAAAACAAGGTTATACTTCAAGATGGGCCCCTGGGATGGGATAACTTGCAGTTACTGGGAGATGGAGTTCTGTTCCCTAGGATGAGGAAGCCCTTAAACCATGAGAGCATATGAAGATTGGCAGGTGGCCTTATGCAGTCATTACACGCTTCTGCAAGGAACTGTTCAATTCAAAGGTCAGTACTCAAGAAGCTGTGGCAGAGAGTAGATCTGGGCAGAGAGCCTGGGAACAGAGTGAGACAGTATCCAGTGCCCTGAACAGAAGTCATGAGTGTCTGACCAGCAGAGCTTACTACAGAATAGACATGAGGTTCTGAACTGCTGTGGCTGATAAGCTATGGGCACAGGGTGCTCAGCTCATTTCTGGGATGGATTTTATTTGTCTCAGGTTGCTTCAGAGGCCTGAACTGAGACCTGGGTGCTGACGCTGCTCATCATCTTAAAGGTGGCCTCTAATCCTTCATGGGGGCATGGTTACCATCACTGCAGGTCCTCATCTGCCTCTGGTTGGTGAGTTCTTCGGAAAGTTGTTAGATAGAACCAAGCATGGCTTGTGTGGTTGGACAAGATAAGCTTGATCTCATTTGATGAGGATGAGAGTAAGCTTTGATTGGGTCTCGGATTAGAGGCAAAGGGATGGGGTCTTACTTGTCTCAGGCAATGGCAGATCTGCCTAACCAATCTGTAATTTATTAGGCTTCCAGTAAAAATTGTGTTTGATATGTAATGAATGACCTGAGAAGCTTTCCGGGTGGCTCAGTGGTAAAGAATCTGCCTGAAGATTCCCTGAGGGAGGAAATGGTAACTCCCTCCAGTATTCTTGCCTGGAGAATCCCATGGACATAAGACTGGTAGGATACAGTCCACAGGGTTGAAAATAGTCAGACATGACTTAGCGACTAAGCACGCACATACCAACAACCTGAGTCCCCTTTGTGTGTGTGGTGTGACTACATACATTAACCAAACCACATGGAGATTTACTGAATTCTGTTCTACACTGGAGGAATAACAAAAAGAATGAAGACAAAGAAAATTCTCATTGGAGAAATTGGGCAATTAAGTTGGCTGGGTAGTCCTAAAATTATAGCTTGTGTTTAATATATAGAAACAAAAAATTAGGACTTTGATTTTCCTTGTCACATAAACATAACAAGTTTATACATAAATAAAAATTAATGTCTGTGCCAATGAGTGATACTAAAATGCCATGCTATTCTTGCTTGTTATTTTTGTCACCATAAAATAAACCATATTTACATGATTATGTAACCATATGCTTTTCAGAAGTTTTAGATTTAGATTTCATAATAGTAATGAGAACTGGCAGTTACATAGCATTTACCATGTGCCAGGCACTGTTCCAAATTGTTTACATATGTTAACTCCTTTAATCCTCATATACTCTTATATCCATATAAGGAAAGTGCCATTATTAGAAAATATGAGGAAATTGAGGCACAGAGAGGTTAAATGACTTATCTAAGGTCATGCAGATAATTAATGAAAGAAAATATTTGAACCCAAATACTCTTAAACACTACAGAGTACTATGGAGCTGTGATTTATTAAGTAGTCACTATATGCCTCATTCAGTCTTTACCACAATGCTGTATGAAAAGAATTGTTTTGTTCATCTAACAAGTTAATAAACCCTAAAATTTAGGGATGCTTAGAAATTTGCTGAAGATAGAACTTGCCTGCAAAAGTCAAGGGAAGTTCATGGACTCTTAAGAGTTTTCTTGATGAACTTTCAATGGATAACTTTTCTTTACATTTGAAATAATCAACTCTGTAAAAATGAAACCAAACCAAAATAAACCTGACCTATTGAGAAACTAAAATTATATTTGATACACTTTTTTTATCCTAATGAAAATGGTCTTTTCTAAAAAATTATTTTTATTGAGCTTTACATTGATTTATAATACTACATAAGTTTCAAGTGTGCGCCATGTATATTTCCACTTCTATATATGCTCTAGCATGCTTACCACCAAATTTTTAGTTTTCATCTGTCACCATACAGTTGACCCTCTTTACCCCTTTTGCTCTACCTCTGCCCCTTCCCCTCTGGTAACAACTACCCTATTCTCAGTATCTGTGTGTTTGTTTTTGCTTGGTTTGTGTTTGTTTATTTTATTTATTTTGTATTCTATATATCAGTGAGATCTTACAGTATTTGTCTTTCTGTACCTGACTTATTCCAGTTAGGATAAAGCCCTCGAGGCCATCCAGGTTGTTGCAAATGGCAAGATATCATCTTTAATGACTGAGTGTATTCCATTTGTGTGTATGCATATTGTACACATATATATCACTAGGTATGTGTATGTAAAATCTATATATCTATATTTATCTATCTCACATCTTTATTCATTCATTCATTGACACTTAGGTTGTTTCCTTATCTTCAGTTCAGTTCAGTTCAGTTGCTCAGTCGTGTCCGATTCTTTGTGAGCCCATGAATCGCAGCACACCAGGCCTTCCTGTCCATCACCAACTCCTGGAGTTCACTCAGACTCACGTCCATCGAGTCCGTGATGCCATCCAGCCATCTCATCCTCCGTCGTCCCCTTTTCCTCCTGCCCCCAATCCCTCCCAGCATCAAAGTCTTTTCCAATGAGTCAACTCTTCGCATGAGGTGGCCAAAGTATTGGAGTTTCAGCTTTAGTATCGTTCCTTCCAAAGAAATCCCAGGGCTGACCTCCTTCAGAATGGACTGGTTGGATCTCCTTGCAGTCCAAGGGACTCTCAAGAGTCTTCTCCAACACCACAGTTCAAAAGCATCAGTTCTTCGGTGCTCAGCCTTCTTCACAGTCCAACTCTCACATCCATACATGACCACTGGAAAAACCATAGCCTTGACTAGACGGACCTTAGTCGGCAAAGTAATGTCTCTGCTTTTGAAAATGCTATCTAGGTTGGTCATAACTTTTCTTCCAAGGAGTAAGCGTCTTTTAATTTCATGGCTGCAATCACCATCTGCAGTGATTTTGGAGCCCCCAAAATAAAGTCTAACGCTGTTTCCACTGCTTCTCCATGTATTTCCCATGGAGTGATGGGACCGGATGCCATGATCTTCGTTTTCTGAATGTTGAGCTTTAAGCCAACTTTTTCACTCTCCTCTTTTACATCTTAGGTATTGTAAATAATGCTTCAGTGAGCATCAGTCAGTTCAGTTCAGTTGCTCAGTCGTGTCCGACTCTGTGACCCCATGAATCACAGCACACCAGGCCTCCCTGTCCATCACCAACTCCTGGAGTTCACTCAGACTCACGTCCATCGAGTCAGTGATGCCATCCAGCCATCTCATCCTCTGTCGTCCCCTTCTCCTCCTGCCCCCAATCCCTCCCAGCATCAGAGTCTTTTCCAATGAGTCAACTCTTCGCATGAGGTGGGCAAAGTACTGGAGTTTCAGCTTTAGCATCATTCCTTCCAAAGAAATTCCAGGGCTGATCTCCTTTAGAATGGGCTGGTTGGGTCTCCTTGCAGTCCAAGGGACCCTCAAGAGTCTTCTCCAACACCACAGTTCAAAAGCCTCAATTCTTCGGCGCTCAGCCTTCTTCACAGTCCAACTCTCACATCCATACATGACCCCTGGAAAAACCATAGCCTTGACTAGATGGACCTTTGTTGGCAAAGTAATGTCTCTGCTTTTGAATATTCTATCTAGGTTGGTCATAACTTTCCTTCCAAGGAGTAAGCATCTTTTAATTTTATGGCTGCAATCACAATCTGCAGTGATTGTGGAGCCCAAAAAAATAAAGTCTGACACTGTTTCCACTGTTTCCCCATCTATTTCCCATGAAGTGATGGGACCAGATGCCATGATCTTAGTTTTCTGAATGTTGAGCTTTAAGCCAACTTTTTCACTCTCCATTTTCACTTTCATCAAGAGGCTTTTTAGTTCCTCTTCACTTTCTGCCATAAGCATCGGACCTTGTTTCTATCACCAGTCACATCCACAGCTGGGTATTGTTTTTGCTTTGGCTCCAACCCTTCATTCTTTCTGGAGTTATTTTTCCACTGATCTCCAGTAACATATTGGGCACCTACTGACCTGGGGAGTTCCTCTTTCAGTATCCTATCATTTTGCCTATACTTTTCAGTGAGCATAAGGGTGCGTATATCTTTTTGAATTAGTGTTTTCATATTATTTAGGTAACTACCCAGAAGTGGAGTTTTTGAATCATAGGGTAGTTCTTAATTTTTTGAGGAATCTCCATACTATTTTCCATAGTGGCTGTACTAGTTTACCTTCCCACCAACAATGTATAAGGTTCCATTTTCTCCACATCCTTGCCAACCCTTGTATTTCTTGCCCTTTTGATAATAGTCATTCTAGCAGGTATGGGGTGGTAACTCATTGTGGTTTTGATTTGCATTTCCCTAATAATTAGTGGTGTTAAACATCTTTTCATGTGCCTCTTGGTCATTTGTATGTCTTCTTTGGAAAAATATCTTTTCATCTCTGACAGTTTTTAATTGGGTTGTTTTTTGTCGTTCAGTTGTATGAGGTCATAATATATTTTGAATATTTATTAATAAAACCTTATCTGATATGTGATTTTCAAATATCTTCTCCCATTTAATAGGTTGTCTTTTCATTTTGTTGATAGTGTCCTTTGCTGTGCAGATGCTTTTTAGGTTTATGTAGCCCCACTTGTTGGAGAAGGCAGTGGCACCCCACTCCAGTACTCTTGCCTAGAAAATCCCATGGATGGAGGAGCCTGGCAGGCTGCAGTCCACAGGGTCGCCAAGAGTCGGACATGACTGAGTGACTTCACTTTCTCTTTTCACTTTCATGCATTGGAGAAGGAAATGGCAACCCACTCCAGTGTTCTTGCCTGGAGAATCCCAGGGATGGGGGAGCCTGGTGGGCTGCTGTCTATGGGGTCGCACAGATTTGGACACGACTGAAGTGACTTAGCAGCAGCAGCCCCACTTGTTATTTTTGCTTCAAAAATGTTCTTTCAGTCCACCTTTTTCTCTATCACATTGCCCTCTTTATCTCTCTCAGTGAACTTTCCAAAATGTGCAGTTGTTTTTCTTGGTCACTTACTTGATTTGTGTGCTGGTGGATTTCCCTTACTTTCTGTGGTGTTTGCTTACTTTCTTTTTTTTATTCTCCGTGAGAACCTCATCTATCTCCTTTCCTACTCTTTCCCTCATGCTCACCTACTGATGTCCTCCAGAGACATTTGCTGGAAGACTGACTAGTCTTCTGAAGGCAGACAGAGAATATAAGGGAAGAAAGTGACTCTTCAGTCCACTTAAAACCTGAACCCTGCACTGGGCTTGGATGAGCGAGATCTGTGCTCAAAGCAACCGGCCCTAGGACGGGAATCTGAGGTCAGCAGATTAGTGAAGACACAGGCCACTGTCCACCGTTAGGAAAGGCCTCGAGCCCAGCTTATTTGGCCAGATGTTCTTGGGAGTGTCTCATTGTCACCTTTGGGTCCTTGACCCTGGCCTGTGACTTTGTACTTTGAAGATTTCTGATGAGTGCTGTGGGGTGTGCCTTAAAGTGGCTGTGTGCACTGTGGAACTTGGCTCCTGAAAGCCTCATTTTAGGGCTTCCCTAGTGACTCAGCTGGTAAAGAACCCCCTTGTCAATGCAGGAGACATAAGAGATGTGAGTTCGATCTTGGGTTGGGAAGATCCCCTACAGGAGAGAATGGCTACCTATTCCAGTATTCTTGCCTGTGAAATCCCAGGGACAGAAGAGCCTGGAGGGCTACAGTCCATGGTGTCCACCCAGTCCATGGAGCCACCGAGAGTCAGACAGCACTGAGTGACTAACACTTTCGCTTTCAGTCTCATTTTTAAGGGATTATCTGAAGCCTGGTTTTGTTGTTTGTTTTGCTTTCCTTTTCTTATCTTAGCTCACTGAATTGCCTGGTTCAGGGGACATCAAGACACCGGCTTGACTCACTGTCCAGCCCTGACCAAGAGGCACATGAAAAGATGTTTAACACCACTAATTATTAGGGAAATGCAAATCATTCTGAGAGAAATCTCAGGCGTCTGCTGGGTTTTGAGGGGCTGGGGGATGAGACTCTGGAGAGAAGCTCTCTCGTCTGCTCCTTTTTAAGCTTTCTTTGTGTATTCTTAGCAGCAGAAGCCTTGCAGTGATAGCTTAAGTGTGAGTACTGGTCTGGGTAAGAAGGCTTGAGAATCAGTGAGCTTGGACTTTGGGTGCTTGCTCGTGAATCCTGACCTCAGGTTCCGCGGGTGTTGACGGGTAACTATTGGTTTCCAGTGAGAGAGAGGGAGCCTTAATCTCAGCATGTGTGGGATGTGCCCCGTGGGGCCGTGTTTTGTAGGCAGTGAAGTTAAGGCTTGCCCAGAAAAATAACATGTTTTCCTTGCCTGGTGCTTGAGGTGTTTGCCTGGTGACTGGCTGATTGGCGGTTAGGGAAGAAAGGAGACATTGGCTAACTTGGGTGTCCGGAAGATTTGTGTGTGTGTGTTTGTGTAAGAGGTTGTTTCTGTTTCTTTGGAAACAGTAGAGGACAGATGAAGAAATAACAAAGATATTACTACTTTCAACTTGTGTTCGAGTTCCTTGAAGCATCTTACCAACATTAGCATAATGTCATTATTTACATAATTTACACTTAAAGAGTACCAGAAATCTTTTGATGTGGGTGTCATAAAGGTGGATAGGAAAACTGAAGATTTTGGAAATTACTGAGAATTTTGCCATCTTAATTCCTATTTGAACAGCTTTATCCGGTTGTATTCCCTATAGAGGCACTTAGTGGAGAAGATAAATCAAAGCTGTATCTCATCAAGGTTTTCTTTCAGCCTTGATGCAAAATGCTTTTCTGAGATTAAAAATGGCTGACAACTTAGGATGCGGTGGTACATGGAAGAGATATATTCATTAAATAAAATTCTCACTATTCTCAAGCATTAAGAAAAAAAAAAAAAACCTCAAAATTTTTCAGTCTTTCCATACATACTGACCTTTCTGCCAGTATGAGGCTGGAGCTAGTTGGAGGGCCAGTGATCTGCTTTCAGGGACAGAGGTCTAATCATCTTGAACAACCCAGCGTCCTGGGTTAGGAAGTGTTGCTCTTATTGACGTGTCATCTCTCCATTTTCCCAAGTGGTTGAATTGACCAGATTTTTTATTTGTGCTGTGACTTTTTTTTTCCCCACAGCTGAGTCTTGCTGCCTTATTCAAAGTTCAGTTCAGTCACTCAGTCGTGTCTGACTCTTTGCAACCCCATGGACTACAGCACACCAGGCTTCCCTGTCATCAACCCCCGAAGCTCAAACTCATGTCCATAGAGTCAGTGATGCCATCCAACCATCTCATCCTCTGTCCTCACCTTCTCCTGCCTTCAATCTTTCCCAGCATCAGAGTCTTTTCCAGTGAGTCAGTTCTTTGCATCAGGTGGCCAGAGTATTGGAGTTTCAGCTTCAACATCAGTCCTTCCAATGAATATTCAGGACTGATTTCCTTTAGGATTGACTGATTGGATCTCTTTGCCATCCAAAGTATTTTTATTAAATATCACCTGGGATATTTAGGGAATTAAAAAAAAGAGAGAGAGAAGAAAGAAAAAATAAGAAGAGCAAGAACAAGAATAGGCAATAAGATGATGAAGAAAATATAATTTGCTGAAGAAAATTTAATGATAAAAGGAGGGTTCGATTTCTTCTTTGGTAGCCCAAGTGGAGAGCACATGTAAACATTGTCATAATCTGTATTACTCTTATTTTTTTTTTCAGACTTTATTTTAGCACATATATAAACATATATATATATAATATATATTGTCAAATTTTGTGTCTGTTTTACATCAACTGCATTTTTTGATCTTTTGACCCCCTTTACCCTTTAGTTTTATATTAATCTTTTTAGTCTGTATTAGTCTTATTTCTGATGACTTCAGGTGAGCCTAAAAGCACCCATTGATAAGAAGACACTGAGTTTCTCAGTTTATTCCAAGTGCCTTCCAGATTCCACTCTTTTCCTGGCATGAGTATGACTGGAGTCTGGATGGTAGGGACAGCGTGGCCAGGCTCTAGCGGTGGGCTTGCCTAGCAAGGAGCTTTCCCTTCATGTGTGTGTTTAGGAGCAGTACTCCAGGAAGGTAAACAAATTCATCTGCCTCTCTAGCTCTGGCTCCTCCAGGCCCAGGCCAAGGTACCTGATGCTCCCTGATTTGCTCAGCCACCAATAGCCAAGTTTGCCCTAGGGTCAAGTGACCCATGACCCAAGCTTATAGGTCAGCTGGCATGTCACAGAGCTGACATTTGAACACTGACCAGACTCCACAGCATTTCTTGACATTGCATCTCAATTGGAAGACCAAGAAAGTAAGTCTACTTGGGAGCCTACGAGTAAAAAGCTGATAGATAGTAAAGGTTTGGCTTGGTAGTTGCTAGGTCATCCGAGAAGCATAGAAGGTCAGGATCTCTCTGACGATCATCCCCTCCAACATCTTTTAGAATCCTTCATCTCTCTGCACATGCTGTCAAGTGTAGATATAACTCTTTGCACTGCCCATTACCTCAGCAATTGATGCGCTTACTACAAGGTGACCGAAAAAAACAGTAGCCGGCATTTCATAGCACTTTACAGTTTATGTCGTGCTTTTGAAATATCATCCATTTGATCACCTCAGTATCCCCAGAGGCACTTGATGCCGATATTATCTATAGTCCCTCTTTTACTGAGAAAAGTAATGTTCAGAGAAGTTTAAGTAATTTGCCCAGAATCACACAGCTAATAAGCAAGGGAACTGAGATTCAACTATTGATTTCCTAACATAAATCTGGTGCCCTGGCCACAGTGTTAGGCTTATGGTAAATAATGTAGTCTTGCAAAAAAAAAAAAAAAAGTTGAAAGTTAATTTCACAGTTGTGTCTAACTCTTTGTGATTCCATGGACTGTAGCCTACTTGACTTCTCTGTTCATGGGATTCTCCAGGCAAGGGAGTATTGGAGTGGGTTGCCATTTCCTTCTCCACGGGATCTTCCCAACCCAGGGATTGAACCCAGTTCTCCTGCATTGCAAGCAGATTTCTTACCAACTGAGCCACTAGGGGTGGTCTTGACCCCTGTCTCCTGCACAATTTCACAAATTTCATTCCATAGTTCATCAGGCACTCTATCTATCAGATCTAGGCTCTTAAATCTATTTCTCACTTCCACTGTATAATCATAAGGGATTTGATTTAGGTCATACCTGAATGGTCTAGTGGTTTTCCCTACTTTCTTCAAATTGAGTCTGAATTTGGCAATAAGCAGTTCATGATCTGAGCCACAGTCAGCCCCTGGTCTTGTTTTTGTTGACTGTATAGAGCTTCTCCATCTTTGGCTGCATAGAATATAATCACTCTGATTTCGGTGTTGACCATCTGGTGATATCCATGTGTAGAGTCTTCTCTTGTGTTGTTGGAAGAGGGTGTTTGCTATGACCAGTGCATTTTCTTGGCAAAACTCTATTAGTCTTTGCCCTGCTTCATTCTGCATTCCAAGGCCAAATTTGCCTGTTACTCCAGGTGTTTCTTGACTTCCTACTTTTGCTTTCCAGTCCCCTATAATGAAAAGGACATCTTTTTTGGGTGTTAGTTCTAAAAGGTCTAGTAGGTCTTCATAAAACCGTTCGACTTCAGCTTCTTCAGCATTACTGTTTTGGGCATAGACTTGGATAACTGTGATATTGAATGGTTTGCCTTGGAGATGAACAGAGATCATTCTGTCATTTTTGAGATTGCATCCAAGTACTGCATTTCGGACTCTTTTGTTGACAATGACGGCTACTCCATTTCTTCTGAGGGATTCCTGCACGCAGTAGTAGATATAATGGTCATCTGAGTTAAATTCACCCATTCCAGTTCATTTTAGTTCGCTGATTCCTAGAATGTCGATGTTCACCCTTGCCATCTCTTGTTTGACCACTTCCAATTTGCCTTGATTCATGGACCTGACATTCCAGGTTCCTATGCAATATTGCTCTTTACAGCATCGGATCTTGCTTCTATCACCAGTCACATCCACAACTGGGTATTGTTTTTGCTTTGGCTCCATCCCTTCGTTCTTTCTGTATTTATTTCTCCTCTGATCTCCAGTAGTATATTGGGCACCTAATGACCTGGGGAGTTCCTCTTTTGGTATCCTATCATATTGCCTTTTCATACTGTTCATGGGGTTCTCAAGGTAAGAATACTGAAGTGGCTTGCCATTCAGAAATGGTATGGACCTAACAGAAGCAGAAGATATTAAGAAGAGGTGGCAAGAATACATGGAAGAACTGTACAAAAAAGATCTTCACGACCCAGATAGTCATGATGATGTGATCACTAATCTAGAACCAGACATCTTGGAATGTGAAGTCAAGTGGGCCTTAGAAAGCATCACTATGAACAAAGCTAGTGGAGGTGATGGAATTCCAATTGAACTGTTTCAAATCCTGAAAGATGATGCTGTGAAGGTGCTGCACTCAATATGCCAGCAAATTTGGAAAACTCAGCAGTGGCCACAGGACTGGAAAAGGTCGATTTTCATCCCAATCCCAAAGAAAGGCAATGCCAAAGAATGTTCAAACTACTGCACAATTGCACTCATCTCACATGCTAGTAAAGTAATGCTCAAAATTCTCCAAGCCAGGCTTCAGCAATACGTGAACCGTGAACTCCCTGACGTTCAAGCTGGTTTTAGAAAAGGCAGAGGAACCAGAGATCAAATTGCCAGTATCCGCTGGATCATGGAAAAAGCAAGAGAGTTCCAGCAAAACATCTATTTCTGCTTTATTGACTATGCCAAAGCCTTTGACTGTGTGAATAAACGGTGGAAAATTCTTCAAGAGATGGGAATACCAGACCACCTGCCCTGCCTCTTGAGAAATCTGTATGTAGGTCAGGAAGCAACAGTTAGAACTGGACATGGAACAACAGACTGGTTCCAAATAGGAAAAGGAGTACGTCAAGGCTATATATTGTCACCCTGCTTATTTAACTTATATGCACAGTACATCATGAGAAACACTGGACTGGAAGAAACACAAGCTGGAATCAAGATTGCTGGGAGAAATATCAATCACCTCAGATATGCAGATGACACCACCCTTATGGCAGAAAGTGAAGAGGAGCTAAAAAACCTCTTGATGAAAGTGAAAGAGGAGAGCGAAAAAGTTGGCCTAAAGCTCGTCATTCAAAAAACAAAGATCATGGCATCTGGTCCCATCATTTCATGGGAAATAGATGGGGAAACAGTGGAAACAGTGTCAGACTTTATTTTGGGGGGCTCCAAAATCACTGCAGATGGTGACTGCAGCCATGAAACTAAAAGATGCTTACTCCTTGGAAGAAAAGTTATGACCAACCTAGAGAGCATATTCAAAAGCAGAGACATTACTTTGCCGACTAAGGTCCGTCTAGTCAAGGCTATGGTTTTTCCTGTGGTCATGTGTGGATGTGAGAGTTGGACTGTGAAGAAGGCTGAGCGCCGAAGAATTGATGCTTTTGAACTGTTGTGTTGGAGAAGACTCTTGAGGGTCCCTCGGACTGCAAGGAGATCCAACCAATCCATTCCAAAGGAGATCAACCCTGGGATTTCTTTGGAAGGAATGATGCTAAAGCTGAAACTCCAGTATTTGGCCACCTCATGAGAAGAATTGACTCATTAGAAAAGACTCTGATGCTGGGAGGGATTGGGGGCAGGAAGAGAAGGGGACAACCGAGGATGAGATGGCTGGATGGCATCACGGACTCGATGGACGTGAGTCTGAGTGAACTCTGGGAGATGGTGATGAACAGGGAGGCCTGGCATGCTGCAATTCATGGGGTCGCAAAGAGTCGGACACGACTGAGCGACTGAACTGAACTGAACTGAGCCACTAGGGAAGCCCAATGTAGTCTTACGTATCAGAATTAAAAGCAAAATAATGCCCAAATTAAAACAAACAAAACACCCTTACTTCTAGTACAATTAAAAGATTGCTTCAAGGTGTGTGTGTGTGCTTTTATGTGTATATTTGTTCCTTGAATTGATATCTTATCAAGAGGAATGTTTAGCTGTAGCTGATAGAGATAATGTTTTCTCACAGCCTCTGACCTGTCATAGCACTTTGCTAAAACTAATTTATGGCCTTTAAAATTCTGCCTTCTCTATAGACATCTGTACAGGCATCCCCTCCCTGCTGTATGGTCACTGCTGCAAGGGCAGGGGCTGTTTTTGTGGAGCCTTCTTGTTCTTAGCATGGAGCTTAGTGCTTGCTAAGTGCCTAGTAACTGTGCAAGGAGAGAATGAATGAATGAGACCAGTGTCCTTGGTTTCTGATCTTGCCAAAGTTGAATCACTTTGGAACAAGTTCAGGGTGACAGGTAATCAATCATTGTCCACACACCACTTTCCCTGAAACACTGGTGAACAAAGCCTTGTGATGATCCTAGAATTGGATCGTTGAAGATCTGGAGTTCACGCACGGGGGCTTCTCCTTCCTCTTTACCAAGCCTTTCAATGGAAATGTCTGACGGGCCCCCCTCTAGATTCCTTCTGGATGCCACTTGCACCCCGCCTTCCTTCACTCTCCCTCTCCAAAGAGTCGAGGTTCAGGGTGTTTCTCAGGACCTGACCTCCACCCCCTGAGCAGAGAGCCCACAGTCAAGCTGGGGGGAAAGGTCCCAGGTTTGAGAGAGCAGGGGCATTTTAAAAAAAAGTCCTTTTCCTTTCCCGTGCCGATTTGGAGTGTTGACTGAAAAATGGAGCTGTTGTCTAGGGGTGAGCCCTGGGGAGAGAAGGAGTTGGCCCCTCTTTGTTAATGGTTCGGACCTTTTGATGAATTGGAGTCTGGTACAGTGTAACCTCTCGTGGGTGGTGGTTCAAGGAAAGGGCCTTTTTTTCCCGTGTCCTTTTTTCCAGGTTGTTGCAGTGGGTTTATAGGCTTCAGTGAGTAGCTCTTTTGTTTAATAGGAAGTTGAGAAAGACATGAAGGACTTTTCTAGTCTGTGGAAATGACTTACTGATTCTCAGAAATACATCTAATTTCTGCACTTTTAAAATACAAGCTTAATGATCCTTAACTGTGGTGAACTTATGACCTGACTTTTCTCCTTCTGCCTCCTTGGAGCTCAGTGGCCTCCTTGGGTTTATGTTTTGGGCTTGGCCTCGGTTTTGAGCTAGTTTATGGAGATGAAATAATCTCTGTAATATGTGTATGAGTATATATATATATATACACACACATACATACTCCAGCTTATCAGTAAGTAAACTTAGACCAAAAGAGAAAAGAGTTGTGTGTATGTGTGTTTTTTTATATATGTATTTGTATGTATGTGTATATATATATATGTACACACATATACATATATATATATGAAAAAAGTGAAAGTGAAAGTCGCTCAGTTGGGTCTGACTCTTTGTGACTGCATGGACTATAGCCCACCAGGCTCCTCTCTGTCCATGGAATTCTCTAGGCAAGAATACTGGAGTGGGTAGCTGTTCTCTTCTTCAAGGGATCTTCCTGACCCAGAGATGGAACCCAGGTCTCCCTCATTGCAGGCAGATTCTTTGCCATCTAAGTCATCAGGGGATATGCATCAATGAACATGTTTTTGGCCTATGAATAAGGATTGAAGTTGGTTAGGAGGCCAGTGTTCCCCTAGTATGTATTCTATGAGCTGATGACTGATGATAACTAGTAACATGAAAACAATTTAGAAGCTTAAGACACTCTCTACTTAAAAGGAAAAGAAAATCAAAACCAAACAAAATATGGTCTTTTTGATGACACTGTCCTCAGCAATAATATAAAATAAACAAGGCAATTATCAAGAGTGAAAGGGCATCTGAACAAAAGCCATCTCCACCTTGGGCCAAGGCTTTTTTTGCTACTGTTGAGTCAGTACTGCTTAGAATGATGTGGTGAATGGATGGGAAAGTGGAGCTGTAGGTAACTAAGCGAGGTAATTCACTTAAAAAGTCTCCTCTAGCTTACTCATCTGTCTCTGCTCTGGATTGAACCTGAAATCGTATGCTTATGCTTGGTTAAATTTTGGCAAAAGTCCCCAGTCCTCCTTCACACTGAGAGGGAATGATAATTTCACATACTTTTTTGAATATTCATAAAGTTTTTATTGGCATAGAATCTAGCCTCATCCTTAGCTTAACTCAGCCTGCATTTTCCAGAGCTGTTTACAAAGTATAAAGACGTGGGTATGCGTCAAGTCTCTTATTTTCATTTCTTCAGCTCTATGTTGACTTTGTTTTTATTGTCTCCCTCTTACTATTTTCTTATTATCTGCTTTTTACCTCTAAACCAGAGGGCAGTAGGACTCATATTATGATTTACTCTTGCAAAAGCTGCACTATTAGCTATTGGGTCGGGAAATTTTCGTGTTGCACAGGGCTACCCATTCTGCACATCACAGAATGTTTTGTATCCCTGACCCCCCACCTATTTAATGATACTGGGGTGACCCCCAGAAACAGCAGTAATTAAAACTTGGCTTCGCATGTTTACAAGTCCTCTTGCTGGGCCATGCAAGAAAATTATGCCTTCTCTAGGAAGACACATGAGAATGTGCCTTTTGCCTGTTTTTAGAGAGGGAACTTTATTAGAATGATGACAAACTCTTCAGATGCCTGAAGATTTTTGCCATAATGTGGCCTTTAAGTGACCTGCTGCTGCTGCTAAGTCACTTCAGTCGTGTCCAACTCTGTGCGACCCCACAGACGGCAGCTCACCAGGCTCCCCCATCCCTGAGATTCTCCAGGCAAGAACACTGGAGTGGATTGCCATTTCCTTCTCCAGTGCATGAAAGTGAAAAGTGAAAATGAAGTCGCTCAGTCGTGTCCGACCCTCAGCGACCCCATGGACTGCAGCCTTCCAGGCTTCTCCATCCATGGGATTTTCCAGGCAGGAGTACTGGAGTGGGGTGCCATTGCTTTCTCCATAAGTGACCTGCTAGTCCTGTCAAATGTTGATATGCTTGACATTTGACACATAGACTGGTTTGAGTCTGAATCAAGTCTTTTGAGTGTATTTTTACCTTGTATTTAACTAACACAGTGAGATGGGGTGGGCTCTGGCTCTGAACATAACTGCTGGCTGTTTTAGGTAGGACTTGGGAATGCCTTGCTTTAGTCTAAGTCAAGGGAAAAAAGCATTCAGTTTGATACCATAACTCTCAAATGTCTTTTCCTAATAAGTCAGCAATGGTAATCATAAGATGTGATACTCAGATGAAATAGGCCTTGCAGAAAGCAGATAGGTTCTGGCGTGATCAGTGCTGTATTTCATACACAGTGTCACATTCTGTAGCCCTGATTCATGCACAAGAAGGAAACTTCTCAGATGTTTTGATAAAGAATACTTCAGCCCATGCATTAGATGGACCAAGCATATATTGTTGCTGGAAATGTAAGGATACTTACATAGAATAAAGATATAAAGAAAACAGTTCTAACCAATAAAAATCATTTGAATCTGTGAAAAGCAAGCCAAGACTAGAGAGCTGTGATTTTTCAGAATATTTTAAAATAATCATTTTAAATGAAAACAGTTTAAAAACCACATGCACTCAAAATGTCTGAAAGATTACCCAGAGACAGAGTAATCCCATTTGGGAATGGGTTACAATTTTAAAGTCAAATTTTACTATAGTAGAGCAAGAAAGGAAAAGAAAGAACTTTTTCTTTCTACTGCTAACTTTTACTTGAATTTCTAAAGGCAAGTTGCTTTGGACCAGAATGAAGGATATACCCAGTTTTGCATTAATTTCTTTGCTATCATAGTTTGTCCTCAGAGTTTCATAGGGCAATTATTTTATCTTTTAGGGCAATTATTTTAAATAGCAGGGGAAGACTCTTTGGGAAGGTACAGATGACAAGGTCAGCTGAACCCTCAATCACCTCTTGTTCCAATTTTTTTTCTTCTTTTCTCATCAGTTTGTTCATATTGGGAGTAGGGAAAAAGGAAGACTTTGGTTTTCAGCCTGCCTTTGGATGTTGTGTTCACTCTCATTAGGTAGAAACAAAGCAGGTGATTTGGTTACATTCAGTATTTCCTTCAAAACCTGAGAATCTCTAAGCTAGTGTTTAGTTAACCACCTGCATGTCAAATAAACTTTTCATGGAGATGGGGTGTGTCCTGCCAAAAATGTATTGTGCTAGGTGAAAGCAGGAAGAGGAACAGGGGTTTAGATATACGGCCTTGGGCACAGACACACACCCTGCGGAGACTAACACATCTAAGGCCCCACACTGTTGCTTAGCAAGTATGTTCTGAACTTCTGAACCCATAGGTAGGAAAGCTATGAGACAGGACTGTGTGAAACATAAGTGGAAATTAGCCGGTAACTTTGAAAAGAGCTCGTATCCAAAGAAACATATGGAAAACTTAAGAAAAAAAGAGGACTCTAACATATGAAAACCCAATCCCACTGGAATGTTTTTTCATACACAGTATAAATGCCACATAAATAAAACCACAACCCTCTGCTAAAGTACACGAGAGGACGTGAGTCCCCAGCTCTCTCTCCTGTGAAGACCAGGTTGGAAGGCCCTGTGAGTTTCTAGAGACAAAAGCTGTAAATAAATCCTCCTCCTGGGAACCGTGGGCTTGGTTTGAAAGGACCTTTGGACAGTCCCTTCAGAATGATGCAGCCTGTGAAACAACCTTAAAGAGGTCTGTGATTCAGGCTGTGGGACTCTGAACTTTTGAGATACCAGTGGATGGTGGAAATCTTTTAAGGTCAATGATATTCTGGTTGGAATGGGATGGCTGCAAGTGGTATGTATAAAGCTGAGGACTCCTGGGGATGTAAACAGCCCAACAACACACCCCATTGTCACCAAGTTCTGTTGAAATTTTTCCTTAGAAGGTAGAGTCCCACCCTTGGTCTTCTTCCCTGCGTAAATCTCTGGTTTGAAAACTTTGCAGCATTCAAGGCGTTTCAAGCTTGAGGGTTGAAATGTCACTTTAAAAGCAGGGTTAAAAAGGTCACACAGCTGCAAATAATAATAGCCCAATGAAATTCAGATTCTAGCTGCAGCCCACTTCAAGAATAACACTGAAACAGGAAACAAGCATACCAGATCTTTTTACCAGTAAAGCTAGTAAGAGCACATCTGATAAAATGTGTGTGTGTGTGTGTGTATGTGCGTCGGACAGACAGACACACAAAGACATATATAACAAGACAAAGATACAGAGAAACAGACACAGAGACATAGAATTTTCAAGAGAGAAGATACAGACAGTAAAACAAAGAGACACACACACATGCAGAGGGATACAAAGGCACACTCACAAAGTAATTGATTTTCTTGGACTGAGATTCAAGTGTATTTATTTTTCTATTTGAAGATATGATATTCAAATAATATTAATATTAAAATAATTTCAAATTTTCATTTTTTCAATTAATATCTCTATAAATGGCCCTATTTTACAATGTTTTCCTAAAATGGTCCTGTTTTTCAGATGAGCAGATAAAACAGTGAAAGGTACCATATCTTTCATACCTTTCAAAGGTACCATATCTTTCATATCTTTCAATAATGTCAACCTCAAATTAAATATGTAATTCATTTCCAATAGCTAGCCGCATGTCGAAAGAATCATCCTGCACCCTGGCTTTTAGTAGAATCAGGCATCTTAGAATAAAATACTTGAGTGTGTGCATTTAGTGAATTTGTGTTGGGTTATTATCAGGTGTGGATCTTTGCCTTTCTAACCAAGACATTGAGAGACATATTTGCTTTTTTTTCAGAAACACAAAGTATAAATTGGCTATGCCATTAACTAATTTAGTTTTAATAAATCCCCTTTGTTTGCAGAAACAAAGTAAGACTGATATGGACTCTCATACAGTGTGATGAACTTAAGATGTTTGTCCCCTGACCTTGGCATTTTAGGAAGGACCTGTTTCCTCCTCGAGAACCCTTTCTGCAGTCCTCAGTGGGGTAGAGAAGATCTGTTTCAGGAGTCTTGCCAAGACGACTCATTCCAGGCTCATGATAGGGCAATAAAGGCTGAGGGAGGTTGTTAACATCACTATTAAAATGCAAGCCCCCTTTCAGATCTCTAAATGCATTCATGTCCAGATTAAAAGTACCAAAGCTGATGAGGCTGTGTCAGTATTATCTGTACTTATTTATGTTTACAGTTTGTGGCTTTGGAGTTCCCAGAGCTTTTGGTGTTGATAAAAGCGCATGCCAGATTTTCAGATTAAAACAACATTTTTAGTGTTTTACTATTCCAAATCCCATATCACTGTATGAATCTATTTGCTGTTATTGGGGAAATTTGGACCATTCCACTGAGATTGGAGTTTGCTGTGAACTAAGAATCAGTAATCAGAGAAGACAATGGCACCCCACTCCAGTACTCTTGCCTGGAAAATCCCCTGGATGGAGGAGCCTGGTGGGCTGCAGTCCATGGGGTCATGAAGAGTCGGACACAACTGAGCGACTTCACTTTCACTTTTCACTTTCATGCATTGGAGAAGGCAATGGCAACCCACTCCAGTGTTCTTGCCTGGAGAATCCCAGGGACGGGGGAGCCTGGTGGGCTGCCGTCTCTGGGGTCTCACAGAGTCGGATGCAATTGAAGCGACTTAGCAGCAGCAGCAGCAAGAATCAGTAATGGCCTACCATGATTTAGATGGAGAGGCATCAGTCTTGGTTGATTCCAGCAAAACAGATGATGTGGGTTTTTCCCCTTTGGGCTCAGTTGTGACTTGTAAGTTTTAAAAGACATATTGACAGTATTTTATATAGAGTATACACATGTTTTTCTTTTTTTATAGCATTTGTGTTTTGCAGTGTTTCCCCTCCATGAAGTGGTAATGCCAAGTATATCCCTAAATGCCTGGCAAAGCATTTGAATGGATTGCATCAGCCATTGTGGAAGATTTCCCATTTTAGACCAGGAGGAATTTGTGGGGTCAAACACTGAACAATGAAAGAGTTTCTTGCTCATTGAGAGGCCAGCGGAATCCAGTGGCAGTTTAGGGTTTGAATTGTAAATCAAACCTGTCATCTCCTTGTGGACTGTGAAAAACCTCTACTCACTGCTTTATACAACATTAGGGTTTGTTATTAAGGTTTTGTATTGTTTTCCAAAAATTTGAAGGGAAATTAGACTCTTGAGGCGTTTGTTCACTGAAGCTGAACTTTGGAAAAGAGGAACAAAAAAGTAGTACTATTCGTAAAGAAACTCTTAAATGATTAGACAGCTCCCTCCACAATTACGTCTATATTTAACCAAAGATATGGGCTCACTCAGTATTACTCAAAAGACCCTCTCTGGGTGCCATACACAATCCACACATGGTTAATAGACTGGACTCCAGTGGTTTCAGTGTCTATGACAGTATTAATAGACTGAATTCATAATGAATTAATAATTTACATGTGCAATTTAATGAGAACTAGCCTGTTATTTTCACCAAAAGCAACTTTGACTTTTTTTTTTCCACTGAATCTGGTGAGATTTTTTTCTCTGGTCATAACTGGGAACAGGTGGAATTATAGGCCTGCACAACCTCTTGCCTTGCTGAAAACTTGGCTATGGGCCAAAAAGCTTGAGGACCACTGCCTTAGGAGGAAGAAAAAAGCAAGCTGTTTGAGACGGTTTATTGTGATGATTCAGGATTCATTACCCATTCCACAAATATTTATTGAACGCCTACTATGGCAGCTCTATGCAAGTGAAGCCTGGAGTATGGCGGTTGCCAAGCAAAACCAGGTTCATTAAAACATCCCAGCTAGTAAAACAACTGAATGGGAAATGAGAAGATGAGGCCTGACTTCTGAGGACCAAATGCGGAACAACCTGGCTAAAATCATGTCTGAGTAATTTGCCCCCTACTTGATGTATGATAAAAGAATATACACAGGGCTTTAGTAGAAGTCTGTTTGAGAGAATAATTATTACAATATGTGCTTAAAAAGAACCATAATGATAGACCATAAAAATAGATCACGGCTCTTGACTAATACATCAGACCAGATCATGCTGGTTGATAAAAGTAATGAAGCCTTGTGGTAGAGTGCTACTATTTAGTAAAACTTTCACCGACACCCACACAGAATGGAATGAGCAAGGGTGTGCTGTTTACAGAGGGTAAATGTGGGAATGCAGAGCATCAGAAAAAAGAAGTTGAGTTTCACACACACACACACACACACACACACACACATCTATATACACCCACTCAGACCCTATTAATCACTGAAAACTTCTTTAACAATTGCCATTCTACCTTAGGAATATTATTCTAGTAGTGCATTGCCAAAACCTTTTTTTCATAGATCTAGAGCATGTACTATATTGACACAGATTCGTTTATGTTTCAATAATAAAATAATACAATGACTGATAACTCAGTTGAACATGATAAACTGAACTCTATTTGAAGCCAGACTCAGCAGTCTGCTAATCAGCCCTATTCCTCTAAATGTGGTGTTCAGATGATGAAGGCTTGATAAGATGGCGTAAATCTATAGCGCTGAACTTTTTTAAGAAAACCGAACGTTGTTCTAGTCTCCTACCACTAGCATCATATGACCATGATATTTACTGCAGTTCATATGCAAACTATACCCAATAATTAAAATAGGTTAGGTCATGTTGACATAAAACAGAATTGCTAAACTATTACTGTTAAGGGCCTGAATTTATGGGAAAAGTCAGCATTTAGGTGGACTAAGGTTTGGGATAGAGTTGTGAATATAGCTGAAAAATACTTCTTTGTCATACTGATGTGACAAGGCCTGGTCAGTCTCTTTCTTCTCTTTAGCTTATTAATTAATCCCTTTAACCTCCAGCAGTAGCACTTCCAATCTTGACCACTTCTATTGGCTGGACATTAATGATCATCACTGCTTCTTTCCGATGTAAGCCATACATGTATTTATATGGCACTTTTTTAGAACTTTTTCATTTTACTGTCATGTAATCTTAATATTGGTTAATAAAATGACTAATACTGGCATTCTTTGGTTACCTTAGCAGCTAAAGTTCTTAAATGATGTCCAAGAAAGACTTACCTTACAGCAACTTCTCTTTTATACATAAGGAATAGTTAATATTAGAGTGAGGTTCCATAATACTTGTCCACAAAGTCTCCTCCCACCACTTCCAAACACACACACTTAAATACGCAGACCTTTCTCCATAACTTGTAAAAGGCTCCCTAACTGGTCTATGTGATAACAAGGATGAAGGAGCTGAAGACTGATATTCATATCCCCATTGTAAAGGAGGGGAAATTGAGGTATGAAACAGTTGAGTGACCTGGTAATGGTCAGGCAGATCATGGACACAGAGATAGAAAAATTCCAAGTGTTTTAAAAAGTTCACTAGAAAAAAAATCAAGGCATATTTAATATTAATGGTAACCCAGTTACCTTGCTGTTAGTACTATCTTGGATCAAAATAATTTTCTCAGTGTTAAAGTCAGTCTTTATTTGGAGGCTTAGAAGTAAGTTGTCGGCACTTACAGGGGTGAAGAGGGATGCTCTAGGATAAGTGATGGCAAAATTTTTGAACAATGAGACGTGAGAAATCATTTTAGTTGCTCATGACTTTCCTCAGACAAGAACAAGTGGAAAGCTTCTGAAGATATTTGTAGTTTTTCTTCATGTAAATATAATAGGGTAAAAAAGCTTAAGTAATATGCATAAAATAAAAAAGTTGTAAAATTATGCTACGTTACTGCCTTGGTAGGTGACTAGTCATTTCAAATGGAGAGTGGAAAGGGTATTACTTGCTGAAAGTTGTATGAGGATAAATAGTGATATGAAGACAGTTTACATTGTAAAATTTGTTTTCTTTTTAATGTCTAACTGGGAGTATTATCTAAGGCAAGTCTTTTTCCCATTGTGTTTCAGATAAGTGAAAGTACGCCTCTATTTTCCAAAGAATATATGTGGATATATTAGTGTCTGGGGAAGGGTTTAATGATGTACAAATTAAAATTGGTTGTTTTTGCAAGATGATAAATAGAGTTTTCTTGGATGAAGGGTAACTATTCCATGAGTGAAGCCGAGTTTCCTCTGTCAAGAGTGAAGGTGACTTGAGACTCTTGGAATCACTTACAAGTAGCATTTTAAGGAAGCACATCACTTCCTTTGTTCAGAGACAAAACAGTAGGTTTTAGTTCCATAATAAAGCCATGTCCCACCAGCAGCACGTGGAACTTCTTTAAACTCAGTTCCAAATTGGCAAAAAGAAAATTATGATTTAGAAAACTATTTAAACTGAGGAACTTCAACTGCTTAGTACTTCTTATGATATATTTTTTAAAAATTATATTGCTATGTAGATTAGTAACTACACAGTCTTGTATACTGTACTTTTATTGGTTTGGGGGGGATTTGCAAAGATAATTTTGATTATACTCAATTTTTGCCTAATGAACTTACCTTAGAGCCTAAGCCCTACTTAAGAAAAGACCCCGCTATAATTTAACATGTGTCTGTGATCATAACGTAAGTTTTTTCCCTACAAAGCTACCTTATTCCAGATAACTTATCTAGATCAGCGAGGCAGCCCCTTTAATCTAATTTTAATTTCAAATCAGCCTGTAAAACCAAATTAATGGAATATTTAAGGTAATGCTTTTTGTAGTTTCTGGTTTCACCCTTGCACAACTTGGATAGTTTTTGTTGAGGTATCATCAAATGCCTAAAATGAAAGGGAATTTAAGGCCGTGGCTCACTGCCAGGGTCATTTGCTAAGCTGGTAGTAGGGCTACCTTGTTCATATGAAAGCTCAGTGGGGTGATCATGGGAGAATAATTTGATGTTCAGGGTTGGTCCTCACACTGATGATTGCTCAGTAACTACCCTCCTCTTGCTCTCTTAAGCAGCCAACCCCAAAGGACTGATGCAATCTTTGCCTAGGAATCTTCCTGCACAGGTGAAGGGTCTTACCTGGAAATAACACCTGGTGGGTGTTATTACAGACAGAATTTCTGCGGTAACAGACATTTTTGGAGTTGCATTTTGTTGGCAGTTTTCCCCTCAAAGTGCAGCAAATATGCACTCGAGAAATATAACAGGAACTCAGGCTTCAGGGAGCCTAATACACCTCAGGCAGGCAGGACCTATTGCTCGTGCTCATGTTTTCCTCATCTAATGGGGGAATTAGCAGAGGAGAGGGCTCCGAACTGCGGCTTTTCTCATGTTCCTCAGGCAGAAGCAGGAGATATTCATGACTTTCTGTTTTCCTTCCTCCCTTTCTCCCTGACCCTTCAGATTTATGAGGAGTCCAAGATGAATTTGGAGCAGGAGAGGCCGTTTGTCTGCAGTGCCCCAGGCTGCTCCCAGGTGAGTGTGGGGGGTCCTCTGCTCTGCCGGCAGGGGACACAGTACCTTCCCACAGGGAGGCACCTCTCACTTGGCCATCATGCCTGCTGCGGACTTTCCTTCTTATACCAGGATATTCTCACCACCGCCACCACCATCATCATCATTTTCCACTTTGAATAGTTTGAACTACTTCCCGCCCAGCCTCTGCGATACATTGGTGTTGGCCATTTCCCCCCATAACTTTCCCCGGGAAGTAAGCCAGCCGAATCCTGCCCACCAGATGTTCAGGATTGATATTTCAGACTAGGGGAAAGAGGGTGCCTGCTTTGACAATAGCCACTTAAATTCTGGGCCATTGGATTACTGGTGAAATAGCTCACCGGCAGAGACTGAATTCGATTTTGTTTTGTTTTCCCACTTGAGTAAAATAAAACTCCTAGACTCTACTAGAACCCACAGTTTTTCCACTTATCTTTAAGAGATGAAGTTGGCCTACTGTGCTGGATTAACCCTCTTTTGGCCTCCAGTGGTTCCTATCAAGTGGATTAGATGTGAGGCTTAGATGAAGTTCTATGTGCAGAGTGTTAATAAAGGACCAGCACATTGTGCTCAATTAAGATCCACTGTTGCTATGACAACTGCGCCTATTCGTATACGAGAACCCCTGTCTTTGAAAGAAATTGGAAACATCCATGATCTAAAATCAGAGTTTGGCATTTTCCCTTTGGAACTTGATGGAGACTTTTTCTACCCTTGACCCTTTGGATATCTCCAAGTTCTAGTCATTGGAAAATGACTACACATGGTGCTCTCATGCCAAGATCTTCGTTTTATGGGATAAACAGCAAGCTTAGAACTCAGAGCACAGGCATGTGGGTAGTTATGCTGTCTTTCTCTAAAGTGCCCAGTAGTTTCAAGTGGAATCAGGCCCCATATTTTTGTCTGTTTATATTGTGGGGTTGGTGGCACAGCGTGGAACCATGTCTGTGAGTCAATGAGAGGCGATGTCCATTAAGGACCCTTTCATTTTATCTCCCCAGAGAGTGTGAGGAGGGTTCTGGAAGCTTCCTGGGAGGAAGATGCCATGGGAACATGAAATGTTACTGCCCTGTGATGCTGCTGGTGGCATCAGACCCTGGCTAAGAAACCAGCATCCCTTGCTTGGATTCTAGTAGATTCTGCAAGGGCTTTCTATGAATGCTGGTTTTCACTCTACAAATAAGGAAAGCAGCGGAGAAAATTATTTTGAAATTCAGCTATTTGGGGCTGGTTTTGGAGGTCCCTTTGAAATAGGAAACACTGGGAAGATATAGATAGGTTGTTGTACTGGATAAAATTCTGCTAGACCACGACTCTCCATTGTGAATGCAGAAAGTTGCCTTATCTAAGTTAAAACTGATTTCCACCTAGTTTTCTTAAGGAGGAGTTTTGATTGCCAGAAAAAATCCAATAATTTGAGTAGTTTGCTTTGTTTTGGCTGTGAAAACGTGACATTAAGTTTTGTTCAATTTGAGACACTCAACACACTTTCGAGGGGTCGGCTGTGTAAATAAAACCCATGCATCCTGCCCCCACAGAGCTTCTAGGCTAACCATCATCTGTGGAACCACATGATCACATCATCAATTAATTAATGAAC
This sequence comes from Ovis aries, assembly GCF_016772045.2. Classification (NCBI taxonomy): domain Eukaryota; kingdom Metazoa; phylum Chordata; class Mammalia; order Artiodactyla; family Bovidae; genus Ovis; species Ovis aries. Next base: position 69,223,845 of record NC_056057.1, on the reverse strand, counting down.
TGCAATTTTCCATGAAAGGAGAGCACAGGTCACCCTGAAAAATATCATAGGGGGATTTACTTTACTTGGGGGAGGATAATGGGGTTTCCTTTGTGGAAGGGGCATTTAAGGGAAAGGGATCCTCAAGAGATCTACCAAAGGCCAAAGAGGGTTCATGGAGAGTTAGGGTTTCAGGATATTCCAGGGTTGTGAGTGATGGTAGAGAGAGTCTTTGAGGAAGGTTTGGTTGCATCCAGCATTTGGATAAGTCAGAGAGAAAAGTGCACAGTGGCTGCTGGACAGTGTGGTGGAAATTTCCCGTTTTCGACCCTACCGACATTGGGGGCTGAATAATTCTCTGTTGTGGTGGTGTTAGGGGGGCTTCCCTATGCACTGTTGTGTCGTTGTTTCGTCGCTAAGTTGCTGCCTTTGTGAACTACTTGTTAGTGAAAGAAAGTTTCCATTTGTCCTTGGCATGGAAAGGCTCAAATAATGTCTGTGAGTGATAACAAACTCAATCTCGGTCACAACTCTGCCTTTGTGATGGTGGTAACTAAGAACATGTGCTTTTAAAGGATTGTTGTTATTTTAGACACTAAGTTGTATCTAACTCTTTGCGACCCCCTGGACTGTAGCCTGCCAGGCTCCACTGTCCATGGGATTTTCCAAGTAAGAATACTGGAGTGGATTGCCGTTTCCTTCTTCAGGGGACCATTCTGATCCAGGGATTGAACCCATGGCTCCTGCCGTGTTTCCTGCATTGTAGGCAGATTCTTTACCCAGTGAGCCACTGGGGAGGCCCACCCTGTGCACTATAGGATCCTTAGCAGCATTGTTGAACTCTACTTGGTAGATCCCATGAGCACTCCTCAGTTGTAACAACCAGAAATGTTTCCAGACATTACTAAATGTCCCCTCGGGAGCTAAATTGCCCCTGTTAAGAGTGACACCCCAGTGCTTTGCATTTCGGCTTTAGCCTTGTTTCTTTTTGGATCTGTTTCTTTTGGGGGGATCACCTACTTCTACGTGATGCTCTCCCTTTCTATTTTAGGTATTGCTACAAGCCATCTTCTCTCCTTCTTGGAATCAGGCAGGGTATAAATAAACAAATGTTACAGACATGTAGTCACTGGTGTCAGATGCTGCTAGAGCTGGGATAGCGAGAGGCCTGAGCAGGGGCTGTTGGGTTTGGCAGTTGGGTGCCTGCCGGCGACCTATGAAAGAGGAGTCCGGTTGGGGGCCAGATTGGAAGGGATTACTGAGCGAGTGGGTGGTGAGGAAGTGGAGGTGGCCAGCATAGAGGAGTCTTTCAAGAGTGCTAGGGAGTGACGGAAAGCAGAGTGATATAATGGTAGCCAGAGAAGGAAGCAGCTTGAAAAAGGTTCTTTTTAAAGTGAGGGCTCTCCAGGCTGGATTTTGTCAAGGGCAAGGAGGAGTGAGCGTGCTGACTTGAAGGACCACAGCTTGACTGTCCATCCTCAGGAGACAGGGGTGTAGAGGATCCTGTGAAGGAGATGGGGGTGCTCATTCCTGAGACAGGAGAGAATGGAAATAGAACCTATGAAGTTAATGCAGATTCTAAGATGGAGGTGATAATAAAGGTTGGAGGGGTACATTTCAAATGATCTTCAGCTTCAGTGAAAGCAGGTCATTCCCTTGAGAAGGCTGAGTGAACTGACGAAATAGTTGGACAAACATGAGAAATAAGAATTTGCACAGTTTCCTGGTTTTAAGGTAAAATTCCAAGCCTCTTCTTTCAACACCCTCTAAATTTGAATGTGAAGATAAACCTGTAACTTGATGTCTCTCTTTAATGTGGAAGTGTTTTTTCTTGACAAGCTGTTATAAAAATATGAGCATCTTCCAGTTGAAGGGAAATTAGAGTTAAGAATATATAGTTGTTGGTCAGTGATTCCAAGGGTCTCCTGTTGGGGTGTTAGGGAATCAGTCCATCATGACATTTTCTTTAGCTGCACTCCATAGCCTGAGAAACTGCATGGAGAAGAAGGGATGGCTGGGAATTGGAAATCGAAGTAAGTATGGATTATGAGTGCTTGCACTGTGTTGGAGGTGATGGATGGATTCCCCCACCCTTTTCCCTAGTTGGAAAGAACCTTTGCTCTATTAGGAACAGCTTGTAATATCTGGGAGATTTTTATATATGTGTTATGGCTCCTTATAAATTAACTGTGTCCCACAAGAGAAGAGAGACAAGTTTCTTATGCTCTTTCTAATCTCACAAAGTCCAATGTTAATTTTGGTGTTCCTTTGCTCTCTGCATTAACCATGTTTTAAGTTCCATTGGCCTCTCTCAGCTCTGTGTCTGTTGCAAACTGTTCATTTTGGCTATTTACAATTTGCTGCTCTTTTCCTACCAAACTTAAAAAAAAATTCAAGATGTCCTATATTGTCTCTTTTGGAACATTATTATAGTTAATATGAGATATTATGGAAAGGCTCAAATGATAAAGAATCTGCCTACAATTCAGGAGACCTGGGTTCCATCCCTGGGTTGGGAAAATCCCCTGGAGAAGGGAATAGCTACCTACTTCAGTATTGTGTCTGGAGAATTCTATGGAATGAGGGGCCTGGTGGGCTACAATCCATGGGGTTGTAAAGAGTCAGACACAACTGAGCAACTAACACTTTAACTTTCTTTTTTTCTTTCCTACCAAATGTAAAAAGAAAATTCAAGATATCCTATATTGTCCTTTTGGAAGATAATTATAGTTACTATGATATATTATGGAAATTATTATTAGTATATAATAAATTTATATTCTATTTTTTCTGTTTATATTCTATTTTAGGCTATTATTTTATGGAGCCAAAAATGGCTGCCCAAATGGCTGCAAATGAAGCCTGCTACCATGTTGTTTTTTGGTTATATATTATTGAAAACTTACGACAAGGCTTTTGACAGAAAGACTTTAAGAACTTTATGTGTCTAAGTCACACGTGGTATTGTAACATATTTGATGCAGTCATTCTACTGTGGTGTTAGAGGACCAAGAAAATAGATGATCCTGCAGGAAAAACCCACACGTCACGGAGACTTCCATGTATTCAGAAATGTGGCATTATCACCATGCTTTGCAGCTTCTCTACTCTCCAATTTATGTTATACAAATGACAAAGAGATGAGTGATATTTATTTGAAGAACTACTTTTAAAATATTCCAATGAATTTAGCCTAGTGAATCCTCTCATTCCCTTGAATACAAATTATATTATTTGCAGAAAAGATTTCTATTCTAGTATACAATGGTAATTGAAATTTATAGCCACTATCCTGTGGAGCTGGGATGCTCTGAAAGATTTTCTAAATTGTCAAAGCCTAGGAAATATCTAGCAGACCTAATTGTCTTTTGTTGTATTTTCATTTGACTTTGATGAGGCAAATACTCAGTTAATTTTAGTTATTAAAATGTACCATTGTGAGTCAGGATAAGCTAGGCTCTGCTGCAATAACAAATCAGCTCAAAGCTTCAGTGGCTTGACACAGTAAAGACTGATTTCAGTTGCCCAAGCATACAGTTCAGTTATAGACTGACAGGACATTTTTCATAATTCTTTAGAATTTGGAGATGCTCTTCATAATCCTCCAGAGATTTAGGATGATTGAGGGGGCACTGTGAATGGCCATGCTAAAAGGGAAAGGATCTTGCCCCAGGGAGGTAATGCTCACATCTGGGTGACATGTTACTTCCATTCATGACTCACTGGGCAGAACCACTCATCTGGCCCCACCCAACCACAAGAGGGCCAAGAAATCTAATCCCATCGTATGACCTGAAGCCAGACAATTCAATACATTTGGGCACAGCATTTTGACAATAATAGTGTCATTCTCTGAAAATTAAAACTAAAGTGTTGGTTTACTACACTGTAGGGAGTATAGAACATTAAAAGCAATTTGTCTTGTTACTATATATCATATATATAATTATGATTACTGAGATAATCAGTGTTCAGTGTCTTCATATACAGAAACATAGTATGCAAATGTCATGGGGTACATTTGTAGATATACAGCAAATAATTAAGCATGACATGGAATTCTTTTCCAAAGTCTGACATGAATGCATATGTGCTTGCATAAAATAATTTGTCATTTTACTACCAACCATGCTTTCACACTTTTTCAGAACTAACTTTTTGTTTTGCCTGTCACATTTGCAATGCTGAATAAATCTTTTTCTCTGTGATGGCAAATATTTATTATAAAACTGAATGGCTCCTCTCCTCTCTCCCTTTTATATTTTGTCTGACAGCGCTTCCCAACAGAGGATCATCTGATGATTCATAGGCACAAGCATGAAATGACTTTGAAGTTTCCCTCAATAAAAACAGACAATATGTTATCAGGTAAGGAGCCATCAGGCAAAGAGGCTTGGGTGAGCAGATCAGCCACATGTGAGGTACTTGTGCTGCGTAATAGAATGATTTTCCACTGGCAAATTCTGAGCCTTGAAAATATACATTTCTAAGATATAGCTGAGACTTAAAATAATGGTAAGAAGAAATGTAATCAGCTAATGTAGTGTTTACTAAAATAATTGGAGCTCTATGACTTCTCATTTTTCTGTAATGTGAAATATTTATTGCTATGAAACTTATATCCATGTATTTTTTTAATCACATACCTGTAATTACTCAAACAACAAATATTAATTGAGCATCGGTAATGCACTCTGCATAAAAAGCAGAGACATTACTTTGTCAACAAAGGTCCATCTAGTCAAGGCTATGGTTTTCCAGTGGTCATGTATGGATGTGAGAGTTGGACTATAAAGAAAGCTGAGCACCGAAGAATTGATGCTTTTGAACTGTGGTGTTAGAGAAGACTCTTGAGAGTCCCTTGGACTGCAAGGAGATCCAACCAGTCCATCCTAAAGGAGATCAGTCCTGGGTGTTCATTGGAAGGACTGATGTTGAAATTGAAACTCCAATACTTTGGCCACTTGATGCGAAGAGCTGACTCATTTGAAAAGACCCTGATGCTGGGAAAGATTGAGGGTGGAAGGAGAAGGGAACGACAGAGGATGAGATGGTTGGATGGCATCACCGACTCAATGGACATGGGTTTGGGTAGACTCCGGCAGTTGGTGATGGACAGGGAGGCCTGGCATGCTGCGGTTCATGGGGTCGCAAAGAGTGGGACATGACTGAGCGACTGAATGAACTGAACTGAATGTACTCTGCACCATTCTGAGTGCCATGGAGCCTCAAAGATTGATATGATTACTATTTTTGAGGATATCATAATGTAGTGTGTGTGTGTGTGGGTGTGTGTGAAAACTTAGCTAAAATGGAAGACTGTCCATGATATGTATCAAAAGAGCATTGTAAGGAAGAATGCTATGTGACTTTAGTAGAAGGAGCTCTCTTTCTGGTTGAGCTAATCAGTGAAAGTTTCCTTAAGAAACAGTACCTGCTTCATAATTAGGAAATTAAATGAGATAATGGTGGAAATATAACGAGTAGTCGGCAAATGTGAGCAGAAATAAATAAGGCTTATCTATCAATTGCCATTCTGTCCCATTTTGACAAAAGAGTGCCAGGAGTAAGGAAAGAGTGCAAAGAGTGAGAAAACTTGAATTCTAGTCTGGCCAGATGAACTTGAGTAAGTTGGTGAACACTTCTGGGCTTCAGTTTCTTTTTCTATAAAATGGGAATGATTTTATCTGCCCAGATACAATGAAAGTATTAAGTGAAAGTATTTCATGAGCCCAAACAGGGTAATTAAAGCATTTCCTGTTGCCCTTCTTAGGCTAGAAATAATTTGCTCAAACCGCTGTCTCCCTGGCATTGTGAAAAAAATCATACACCCATCAACATGTTTTAAAAGATAATCAGAAGAGAAACTGACTGCCCAGGCAAAACTGGTTCCAGTAATTGAGCATTTCTATGGCACTTAAAATTTACAAGTATTTTATTATCACTATTATCAGTAAACCCTCTGAGAGTTTTGTCAGACAGGTTATTATTACAACCCACATTTTACTAAAGAGGTGGAGGGACGCGGCAGAGGGAACAGCTCTCCCAAACTCCCCAGTTCAGTTCAGTTTTGCTCAGTCGCGTCAGACTGTGTGACCCCATGGACTGCAGCATGCCAGGCCTCCCAACAGGGCAGAAATAGAGCCCCTGATCCTGCACTTCTAGCCCTCTGACCCACACCAGCTACTGCACTGTCAGGCTTCCTCAGCTGATACATATGATCAAATACTTTCAGTGATGGGACCGTCCACACATGTTCACAGTCCGGCCTGTACTTGTTAATAGTGCAGATGTACTATAGTTTGGAAGACTCTTGAGTTCAAAGGCAGCCTTTTCCTTCAACCCTCCCCCCACACCCTTCCCCAGTACCTCTCTCAGTCTGTTTGTTTTCATTGAACTAGCTGGCTCTTCAGAAACAGCTTTGTCTTTCCTTAAGTCTAGAAACAGAGATGCAGAAACTCAAATTTCTAAGAATTATGAGAGCCTAGAAGGATTAGGAAGGGTGGTCTGTTCTTTTGTTTTGATCATTTATTAAGTTCTGTAGAGTCACATCTGGTGTTACCTTACAGTTCAACAGTGAACATATATATGCAAATAGCAAGGCATTAGACTTTGGAATCCCCAATATTTTAAAATAATCAGTTCACCCTTTATTTTATCCTAAACAGGATCCTTAAAATAGGCTGCCTTGGGGTAGGGAGTGGTAGGTGAGTGTGAGGCTGCTGTGCTTAGTCGCTCAGTCATGTCCCATTCTTTGCAACCCTATGGACTATAGCCCGCCAGGCTCCTCTGTCCTTGGGATTCTCCAGGCAAGAATACTGGAGTGGGTTGCCATGCCCTCTTCCAGGGATCTTCCCAACCCAGGGATAGAACCCAGGTCTCCCACATTGCAGGCGGATTCTTTACCATCTGAGCCATCAGGGAAGAGGGAATGGTGAATATCTGGAGATTTTCAGAGATAGAGATAAGAATTACTCTAGTGTCTCTCAGACAGACTGCTAGGGTGACCCTAAAGGGAGGCCCATCTGAAGGTCTGAAAAAAAAGCTAAAGATGTGTGAGCATGTCTGTAGATTTTCTACGATCAGATCTTTGATGAAGCCCTTTTCAGTCATTCTTACCAGATTCTTACTAGTTTGAAAAGAATTGTTGCTGGTGATAATTGGCAGTGTCAGATGGAAAATTATTGAGAGAAAAGTCACTCTGATTTTTATTATATTGAGCTTGGAATAAGAAAATGAAGAGAGAAATAAATGAGGAAAAACAGCATGAATAATATAAAGGTCTATATATTTTTTGCTTTCTCAGGTTTTATGTTGAAGCTGGTAGGAGGCCATTTCATACTCCCAATGAAACTGAGTGTTAAATTTTAAAATGTGCTACCCACGCTGCATGTTTGTAATCTTGCAGAATTTTCTTGCTGGAACAGAATGCAGAGCTCTCCAGTCCAGCTCCAGGGGTTGAGGTCAACTACACATCATACGTCAATTTGTCCACAGTGAATTGTAATAGGCTATTTACTGGATATTTTTGCCTTGCTATTTTTTCTCAAGAAAGTCTTTATATATGTTCATCTCAAATACAGTTTTAGCATACTAGATTATGATTGTCAATATGACTGAAATTTTACTTGTGTATATCTTGATTACTTGGATTTGAATTTATCAAAAGTTTCAGAGTATATTTTTATTAAAATATGTTCATTAAAATTTTATTTCTTAATGTACCTTAAGTCTATTTTGTGGCCTCTCATAAACATTGATAATTTTTTACAGCTTGAAATATAGTAAAAATAAAAATAGCATAAATCAAATCTTAAATCAGTGAGCATCATCAGGGCAAAAATGTTTAAGTCCCTCCTGGGCTATTTTTTTTCAAGCAATATTTGATTATACAAAATTTTATTTCAGATGAATAGGAGTTTGACATATATTAAGGAGATAATGTATGGTAGGTATGTTTATCACTGATTTCAGGATATCTGGCTAACTTAAATTTTTGGAAAACCACTTCATCCTTCATTAATTGCAAATATTGCAGTTCAGTTCAGTTCAGTTCAGTTCAGTCGCTCAGTTGTGTCTGACTCTTTGCAACCCCATGAATTGCAGCATGCCAAGCCTCCCTGTCCATCACCAACTCCCGGAGTTTACCCAGACTCACGTCCATTGAGTCAGTGATGCCATCCAGCCATCTCATCCTCTGTTGTCCCCTTTTCCTCCTGCCCCCAATCCCTCCCAGCATCAGGGTCTTTTCCAATGAGTCAACTCTTTGCATGAGGTGGCCAAAGTACTGGAGTTTCAGCCTTAGCATCATTCCTTCAAAAGAACACCCAGGACTGATCTCCTTCAGAATGGACTGGTTGGATCTCCTTGTAGTCCAATGGACTCTCAAGAGTCTTCTCCAACACCACAGTTCAAAAGCATCAGTTCTTCGGTGCTCAGCCTTCTTCACAGTCCAACTCTCACATCCATACATGACCACAGGAAAAACCATAGCCTTGACTAGATGGACCTTAGTCAGCAAAGTAATCTCTGCTTTTGAATATGCTCTCTAGGTTGGTCATAACTTTTCTTCCAAGAAGTAAGTGTCTTTTAATTTCATGGCTGCAATCACCATCTGCAGTGATTTTGGAGCCCAAAAAAGTAAAGTCTGACACTGTTTCCATTGTTTCCCCGTCTATTTCCCATGAAGTGATGGGACCGGATGCCATGATCTTCATTTTCTGAATGTTGAGTTTTAAGCCAACTTTTTCACTCTCCTCTTTCACTTTCATCAAGAGGCTCTTTAGTTCCCCTTCACTTTCTGCCATAAGGGTGATGTCATCTGCATATCTGAGGTGATTGATATTTCTCCTGGCAATCTTGATTCCAGCTTGTGTTTCTTCCAGTCCAGCGTTTCTCATGATGTACTCTGCATATAAGTTAAATAAGCAGGGTGACAATACACAGCCTTGATGTACTCCTTTTCCTATTTGGAACCAGTCTGTTGTTCCATGTTAGGGAAGTTATTAAGATACCACAGATATATTCTTAATGGATAAATATCCAAAGAATTGTAAGATCTGAAATAATTTCATAGCTTTGCCATAGAGCCCATTTTATTTAGGGCAGGTAGAATTTACCACTCAGAATGACTGTAAACAATCTTCGACACATCACAAGTCAGGTTAATACCAGTGGCAGTCATGGTGTTTCATTAAGATGAGTCTGCTTTTATGAATGGAGAGTAAACATAAAACCTTTCTTTCTAAGGGGCCAGTACCAGTAGGGACATGAATAGGAGTGGTGGTGTTGGATACTGAGGGCAAAGACTTCCACCCCCTCCCACCTTGGTCCTTCCACCTTATTTGGGCCATATGATACATGTCCAGAGTTCCTGATGTGATCAGGGGCATGGATCATTCCCTTTAGCTATTCTTAATCTGATAGGTGGTAATTTCTTGGTGAGGAAAGTGGCGATAGCAAAGGTTTCACACACAGGTTGCAAAATTACCAACTACCATATCACAGCAGATCTACTGGGTTTGCAAATGATGATCAAATTTCAGTATTAGAGATACTGAAGCATTAGAGATATGTGTTTGGGTCTACATTAATGGTATTATGGCTTGGTATCCTGGAATTCCCCCATCTTGCCCTATCAGACATCCCCACCTCCATTTTTTACAGGGTTCTGGAAAAACAGAATAAGAATCAAAGTGCAATTTGCAGCTGAACAAATAATAAGCAGATAATACTCTAAATGAGAACTCTGTGTGTATGTGTTGTGTGTTGTGGATTGACCTAGAAGATGATAGATTTTATTTCATTAAAGGGAAGATGAAGTTCAAGAGTATCACAGACCTTTCCCGAAAGGTAAAGCCCTATCAACACTCAGGTGGGAAGAGACACAGAGACTGCCTTTAAATGCCCGGTCAGTGCCCCCACTAGACATCTTAATCTGATTAATGCCACAGGCAAAGGGAATGTGCTTGTAGAGAAGTTAGGATGGGCACCTGCTGAGGTGTAGAAAGAGGATCTGAAGCTGCCCCTTCACCACCATTCATTTATTTAACAAACATTTGATGAGTGCCTGCAAAGATCCTATCGTGTTGGGTGCTGGGGATGTGGTATTGAACCAGACAGATGAAGCTGCTCTTCCATAGAGCCGATTTTATGCTATTCAGAGTGGGGAGGAAGAGAGATAATAGGCAAACAAAACAAAACAACCCCCTGCCCCCAGATAAATAAATAAGAAAATATCAGTTAGGGACAAGTACTCTGACGAAGATAAAAACATGATAGTGTGACATCAGTGGCCAGCAGGCTGTCTGAAGGGAGGTCAGGAAAGGCCGTTTCCGGATGGGTGTGGCATTTCAGCCAAGACCTGGTGTTCAGTACCCCAGGCTCAGGGGTTCTTTCTCCCTGACCTCTGAGTGTGGTGGGGCTGGAAGTGGTAAAACCCCAATACCAGAGGCGGTGCCGCTGACTGTGTCTTGTACTGACACACAGAGGAGAGGTATATAAAGGACACTATAACCCTTCAGAACTCAGCTGAGATCTGGATTAGGTCGAGAAGTAAAGCCTAGTTCCAGATTCAGAACCTAATTCTTACTGTGGAGAAAGCAAAATGTTTTCAATGAAGTAGAACTTTTGTTTCCAAGAAACTGTAATCAGCTAGACAATCTCAGAATCCAAATCTACTGCCCATGGCTCTTTGCTGTAAACCCTACTTAACAATCCAAGAACATTTTAATAGAAAATCAGAGGAAAGGTGACATATCACTGCAAATTCTTTTTGGAATGCACTGGGATATAAAAAGTAAATAAATCACACACACACATACACACACACACACACACACACACACACACACACAAACACAGCCCATGCTTCCCTTCTTTCTCTTCCATCAGTGGCAAAGTTACATAGTGATTTCTCACTATGGAAATCAATCAGATCTTCATGGAACAGAGGGTGGTGGAGATGGCTTGCACCAGAGGGCAGCATGATAATAGCAATAGCTACCACTTATTGCCGTATCTTATGCCAGTAATTGTGGCCCCTGCTTTATATACACTGTCATTTAATCCTGGCCACTTTTTTTTTCATATGAGTGAAAAACATCAAGAGGATAAGCAATTTGTCCAAAGTCCCTATCTATATTTTTCTTACTATACATCTAGATTTGGTGAGATATACTCTGGGGTCGCACAGAGTCGGACACGACTGAAGCGACTTAGCAGCAGCAGCAGCAGCATATTATTTTTAGCATATTTCAGCCTGAGATTTATGTTTGGATATAAGTCTATGAACTGCTTTTTATTATATTATTGATTTATCTCTTCAGTTCAGTTCAGTCACTCAGTTGTGTCCAACTTTTTGTGACCCCATGAATCGCAGCACGCCAGGCCTCCCTGTCGATCACCACCTCCCAGAGTTCACTCAAATTCACGTCCATCGAGTCAGTGATGCCATCCAGCCATCTCATCCTCGGTTGTCCCCTTCTCTTCCTGCCCCCAATCCCTCCCAGCATCAGAGTCTTTTCCAATGAGTCAACTCATCCCATGGGGAGGTCAAAGTACTGGAGTTTCAGCTTCAGCATCATTCCTTCCAAAGAAATCCCAGGGCTGACCTCCTTCAGAATGGACTGGTTGGATCTCCTTGCAGTCCAAGGGACTCTCAAGAGTCTTCTCCAACACCACACTTCGAAAGCATCAATTCTTCGGTGCTCAGCCTTCTTCACAGTCCAACTCTCACATCCATACATGACCACAGGAAAAACCATAGTCTTGACTAGATGGACCTTTGTTGGCAAAGTAATGTCTCTGCTTTTCAATATGCTATCTAGGTTGGTTATAACTTTCCTTTCAAGGAGTAAGCGTCTTTTAATTTCATGGCTGTAATCACCATCTGCAGTGATTTTGGAGCCCTGAAAAATAAAGTCTGATACTGTTTCCACTGTTTCCCCATCTATTTCCCGTGAAGTGATGGGACCAGATGCCATGATCTTCGTTTTCTGAATGTTGAGCTTTAAGCCAACTTTTTCACTCTCCTCTTTCACTTTCATCAAGAGGCTTTTTAGCAGTCATCAAATGGGAAGAAGAGTCAAACATTTTTAGAAGGAAATTATAACAATGCATTAGCATTTAGAGGAATGAAGAGTTGTGTTTTTAAATCAGATTTTCTCATCCACTGTGATAAGTTACTACCGGCATCTAGGCTAGGTCAGCTTGTTATTCATGTTTTTAATTGGTCAAGCAAAGTAGAATTTTAAAAATTCACCTGAATATGTCAGAGGCCTTGATTGAAAATCTCCTTTTATATATGGAAAATTGACTTCTAGTCTATTTAATCTGGAACTCAATTCCTTTTGACAAAGAGTGTAGGAGAACTTGGGCAATTAGTGACTAAGTGGAAGCATTAAGCTTTCGATTCCACTATTCAGGGCAGATTTTGACCCCTTCATTTACATGGCCAGCGAAAATATGGTTTCACAGTGTTAGTAACACTTTTTACTGGCTTAGCTCCTCTAAACAGAATTAAAGTTGTGACTTAATAGCTGTTGAAACACTTAGAGTTAGGCCGTGGCTGATAGCATGCAGGTGTGGAAAATAGACTTGTATTTTTAAATCCATACTGCTGTCTTCTGGAACCATGTGTCGTAAGAGATGCCCTTATCAGAGCATGCTCTGGTTGACTCATATCCTCTCTAAGGGTGTCTAGTCCACCAGCTCTCTACCTTGACAGTGAATGGATTGCAGCATGTTAGTCAAGAGTGTGAGAGTGTGTCTCACCTCTTACTGATCTGGATCACCCCAGTCCAGGTCAGTTTTTAAGTATCCCACAGCTGTTGTTAAAAGCCAAAGTTGCTTTGGTTTGTTCCATAGGAGCACTGCCTCTTAGGACAGATGTCAGTGTCACTGAGAAGACCTTATTGCTCCTGTTGTATATTCACACTCAATAAAAGGCACATTTATTGCAAAGAAGCCTGTCTAGAATTCTGTGGAATTCTGTCGGTTGTTACTGATTATTGCTCTTATGAAGGATTATGTATTTTAAAATTCATTTAATGTAAACTTTCTTAACTAGAACTCTATTAAAATGCAGGTAAGGGATAAGAATATTTCTATGAAAGCATTGGTTGAAAATAGTGGGATAAATCTGACTATAAAAAGAATATTAAAAATCTCTAAGAGAGATGCCTTTTTTGAGAACCCTAACTCTTACCAAAATAGATAGGCTACTTCTAATATTTTTTTCTATTGATTTGAGCAGCATTCTTAAGGAATTCCATTAAGCCACATTTTGTTGGCTGAAATTGAGTCACACAAATTATAAAAATGCATTGCCTTTTAAAAAATACCCTACAGTTAGAATGGTCACTAATTCAAACTGATCTTTCTTATAACTTGTCTGAATAAGTGAGGCTTGTATAGTATTGATTTAATACAGAATGATATAAAATTACTTTATAGAGTCCTTTAGTAATACCATCACTGAGACTATCAGACCAATAGGAAAAAAATTTTGCTTAGGTGACTCACATTTTTTTCTCCTCTGGTATATGATGGGAAATCTGCTTTTCCCTTTTTCTTAAATTGATGACTTGTCACCTTGCCTTTTTTATAAAAAAAAAGAAACATAGACAGACATATAACTCAAACACAGCTCTGAAACTGAATAAAGTAGCAACCTATTATTAAATGTAAACCAGACTGAACACTTTTTTAAAAGAAGAATTGGGTTTCATGCTTTAGCTTTGTGCTTGTCATTTAGGTTTTGGAATAATCATACTTGCTGGGACTGAAGCACTTGATGGTAGGCAGACTATGGATTGACTGAAAACTTAGTGAGTTGCTTTTTTCCCTATTAGTTCTAGCCATACACTTGTGGTCCTTCCCCGGTGAGATGTAATGTGATGCAGGATTTTTTATCACAGAAATGATGGGTAAATGCCTAACTCATAATGCCATGTTTGTGGTCCTTTTCCTGGCAGATAGGCAAATAGAGTGTCTGCTCTGTTGGCAAATATCCTTTAGTGAGCTATTTACAGAGGCAGTGATTTTATGAGAAGATGCTCCATTTTCAAGAAATAGACTCATCATTCCAGGAAGGGAAGTAGATATTGAAATATGACAAACTTTACAAAAGATATTTTATCCCTTTTGGTACAAATCTTTCTTGTCTGGTTGGTAAATATATCCCCAAGGATGCTTGAGAGGAGTAGAAGAGGCTAAGATTTCTTGCTTGCACTGGCCCTGGATGTCTAGGTCTCCTGAGACCTTGGCTTGATGTGCTCTTTGTAGACTGTGAGAAGGTGGCACACAAGCTTCAGCTCCCATGCAGATTTACAAAGGTTATAGCTACAACTCAGGTAGCATTCAGACTCAAAAACTATTAACTTTTAGTTTGAGATTTGGGATTGAGAGTCTCCATCTCTCATTCAGATGGTCCCCACTGGAGTAAAAGCACTAAAAGAAAGAGCAGAAGTCCTTAAATGATCATGTCAACTCTGAGTTCTGAGTGGAACCAGTTCCTATAAGTCCTTGGAGTTTAACTCGTCACTACTGAACACACCTTCGATATTAGCCACAGATAGAGCATCAGTCACTGTTATTCAGGACATAGAAACTGCTGCCGCTATAGATAACTGGTGTATGCTCTTGGTTCTAAATAAGGCATAGATTAGAAGAATTTTAACTTTGGCCATGGATATTACTCACTTATTTCTGGTCTGATCTCAGCTGGAATAGTTACTTGACAAGGCATTCATGTGGCCGAGAAACTCTGCCTCTTTTATTTAAGCTGCTGATAGATTTAGCTGTTCCCTCTTTTGAAGATTTGCACATTTCCTGGCTTACTTGGAACTGGTACCATGTGGGATCAAAGATGACTTGAGACCCTGTATTAATTCTAATAAATGTTAAAACAAAAGTTAAGCTCCATTTTCTGGTTCCTGTTGTAACTGGAAAGAATAGCTCATTCACAAGAAGAGAATGAATTAAATATTCAGAACAGTGTGCCTTATCTATTCCAAATGTGAATATAGATAAATGTTTTGCCTTCCCTTCACTCTTATCATACAGCAAAGAAAGTCACATTTGGTAACAACTCTGGGGCCCTCCTCTGGGTCTTTGGATCTGGGGAGGAGGGGGCCGGCTGTCTTTACTGCCCATAGCTGCTCTTGTTCCACAGCTTTGTCTCCCTATTGCTGCAGAGATGTTCGTCATGATGGATGGTGCTGTTGCTACCCTGTGCCATGCTCCTTCACTCTCCTTTGTTGATGTATGTGGGTGTATGTGGGTATCTGGGAATAATTTTGCTTTAGCGAAGATAGAAAACATCTCTCAACTTTGCTTGGGGCTTGGGTCCCCAAATGCCAACCTGAATTCAATTTTATGGACCATCTCATGAACTTGTCCCAGAGTTCAGGAGTCTTATAGAGCTTCTAGGATTACTATTCTCTTTACCCGGAATCATGGCCCTCAACTTCTAAATCTCCAACATAGAAGCATAGCGAAATAAAAGGAAAAATAAAACCTGGCAAACGAAATTCCTACTGATGACAAGTGGTCTAATATTTCAGTTCTGTTATGTGATACTTTCTCAGGTTTTTTTAGTCACAAAAATGTTCTTGCTGGATAGTGAAGAGTCTGTAGGCTTGTAGTGCAGTAGTGTAGTTCCATTGTGTGAAGGATATAAATGATTGCAAGATATTTCAGAAGAACCAAGGATTGTAAGGATTGTTCATTAGCAATACAATTATATGACTCCATTTCTAAATGGTGCCCAAGGTGAGTTTCAGTTTCCTTGTAAGTAAAATGGAGGAGGAGGAGGTAATTTTTACCTAATGTGGTTGGTGTGAAAATTAATGAGATGATGCAACAAAATACTTAGCAGTATGTTTGGCATGGAACAGTGTGAAAGGATTAGTCAGTCAGTCTTTTCCGACTCTTTGCAACCCCATGGACTATAACCTGCCAGGCTCCTCTATCCATGGAATTCTCTAGGCAAGAATACTGGAGTGTATTGCAGTTCCCTTCTCCATGGGATCTTCCCCATCCAAGGATCGAACCTGGGTCTCCTGTGTGGTAGGCAGATTATTTACAGTTTGGAATGGAATAAGCACCCAGTAAAGGTACAGCCATACACATGAACACACACACACACTTTTATTTCCACTCTCGGTTCCTGTCCATTTACACCCTCTGTTTATAAAACTCTGTCTAGCCCTTACTCTGGCCCAATTTCTAGTATCTAACCAGTTGTTACTGGTGTTCCTGTCCTACTGTTCTTTACATGGTCATACGTATCTTTGACCTACTACAGTGACTTTCGAATGGAACCCGGTTATGGTGGTGATTTTATGATCCAAACCTTGTTTGAAAGATGATGAGCATGTCCAGAGAATGTAGGAAATTTTCCCTAAATCACACGATTATCAAATCTAGATTTCTGAGTTGTCAATATTGTCTTTTACTCTTGTACCCAAGACCTTTGGACATATAAGGAGAGTCTGGGCAAAGCATGGGATTTAGATTGAGGAAGGATTATGGTCATAGGTAAGAGAGGACTTAATAGTGATAAGATGGTTATAAATCATGTGACCTTGTGCAAAGTACTTATTTCTCCTGTTTTAAAATAATATGTACCCTGCTTACCTCATAGGATCTTGTGAGATGTGGGTTCTAGACAATGTGGGTGAAAATGTTTGTGAACTGCAAAATGCTGAATAAATACTAATTTTATTATAAACACTGTGTGGTATATATAACTGTTATAGATGTGTATGGATATGTAGGTATATGTGTCCATGTGTGCTAAGTTGCTTCAGTTGTTGCTAAATTGCTCTTTGTGACCCTATGGACTCTATGGACCCTATGCCAGGCTCCTCTGTCCCTGGGATTCTCCAGGTAACAATATTGGAGTGGATTGCCATGCCCTCCTCCAGGGGATCTTCCCAACCCAGGGATCAAACCCGCATCTCTTATGTCTTCTGCATTGGCAGGAAGATTCTTTGATGCTAGCGCCACTAGGGAAGCCCATGTAGGAATATATGTATAGCTTAATAAATGAATGTACATTTTAATAAAACCATTTTTAGCCAAACCCAATCCTTTGCATATCTTTTATCTGTACTGTCCAGTTTATAATCATCTGGCTCTCCTACTGGCTCTCCACGTACTACAAAGGGAGCTCAAGATCTTGGAGACTAGACTAAGAATGGGGAAGAATGCAGGTAGATATTTTGTTGCATTTGAATCCAAGTCCACCATTTGGGTCCTTAACAGGTAGGAAAGCCCCATACCCATAGTGTATCAGGAGACATTGCCTTGGAAAGGCTCATTAAATGGAAATATCAAGTCTTTTTCAGCTTCATAGATATTAAGATTATGCTTTGACTTTCAATGGATAATTTACTAAAATTAACTACTCTATGATTTAGAAAATGAAATAGGATTCTAGTTTCTGGTCATATAGTAACATATAAAGAGAATGCTGAAACTACAATTTCATTGCAACTTGGGGACTTTCTGCAGTTGACTGGTGTTGATGACTAAGAGGACTGTCCAGAAAGAGATCTGAGGCTGAATGTAGATCACTGGACAATGTTGTAATCCATCTAGCAGTGTCTGCCATAGACTCAGATGGGAATAATGCATGTGCATAATGGAAATAGCACCAAGCCCTTGGTTACAATACCAGGGTTGCTACATCTACCCGGAAGATCTTGAATAAGACCCTTAATCACTTAGAGCTTCAGTTTTCTTCACTTGCAAAACAATTGACATGGCCAGGCTTCCCACTGGGAAGTGGTCCTCTCTGGTTTTTTTAATCTTTTGTTACTGAGAGAAGTGCAGTTAACACAATTTTATTCTTATTCATGTAAGTATACTTTTACTAGGAATATAACTACCTTTAATAATTACAAAAGTGTGATTCTACACTGCTTACCTGTAGGATCTTATGAGACCTAGAGTCTAGAGAATGTGTACATAATATTAAGACACAAATAGTGGTTTTAGATCCTCCAGTTTTTGAAGTGGTAAACTCTCCAGACCATCAAGAACATGAAAGAAATTCTATTCCTTTTAAAATGTCTTCTCTGAACATTGTTTTGGCCATAGCAGAGGAAAATAAAATTAATAAGTATATTTTTGAGGGATGGAAGCTGAATGTGTTTGTCTTGGAACCATTCATCATCCTTCTGTGACTCTCAAAATGAGAGAGAGAATTGCTAAATCTTTATTCTCCATTAAGAAAAAGGAATCAAATGCGTGCTTCCCTCTTTTTGTTTAATATAAACATTTATTAAATATTTTATCCTCCCAGCTCCCTAAAGTCAGGCTTAACATTGACTCTAGATTTTTTTTGGCCTTATTTGAGCAAAATTGTTTTTTCCAATTAAAAAGTTCTACACATTGCGACATGTATTCAAATGATATGAACCCCAGAAAGTCAACAGTGGCTTCTCCTCAACTGAAGTTTTCCAGAGGGAACCCCTCATGTGCTGCAGGCTTCTACACATCATATTCTTTCTCTGGGCTTTATGGTTTTATTTTATTCCATATTCTAATTTTATGTAAAGGGCTGGAAAGTTATGGATGGCCACTTGGCGTTGTCATTAAGGCTAGTGGAGGGGATTAGTGAATTTAGGTCGTGTTTGCCATTGGCTTTTGAGGAAACGATCCCCTGTCTAATCATTTGGTCTTTGTTTTCAGATCAGACTCCAACCCCAACGAGATTCCTGAAGAACTGCGAGGAGGTGGGGCTCTTCAGTGAGTTGGACTGCTCCCTAGAGCATGAGTTTAGGAAGGCTCAGGAGGAAGAGAGCAGCAAGCGGGTAGGTTCACTTGGATGCCTGGACAAGTGTTTCCTCTAGCACCTGCTAGACACGTCTGTGTTGAAACTAGGTGGCATTGTTGTGCTGATGTGGCTTTAAAACAGCATTTTATCCATTTATAAGTGCTTTATGTTTTTTTTTTTTTTTTAATGGATGAATCTCTGGTTGTGGTAGAAAAATCATGGGAAAAGCAGATTATATGAAATATGGAATTCAAGCCAAAAAATTATCCTGATTCTTTTTTTTAATTGGAGGATAATTGCTTTACAGTGTTGTGGTGGTCTCTGCCATACATCAGATGGATCATAATTATTCTTGACTTGAGTCAGATAAACTCATGGAATTTTCCATTCAAAACTAGTTGTTTTCCTTTGCTGAATAATAGCAAGATTTCCATGGGTGGTAAGTGCAGAAGACAAGGACCAGAGGGTAAGATGACAAGTGAAGGATCATAGCAGCAGGAGAGAGGGTTTCATCTGATCTTGACCCAGGCTATAACTATCTGATTTCTGTCATCTTCCTGGTGTCTCTCTACCACATTTCACAGTTCCTTCTTGACCATATTATCGTGTATTTGTTGTTGTTGAAATAAATAGGTTCACTATAAGTGTGCATTATTTGTTCTTACAAATGTAGAAAATCTACTTTATGAATCCTCCAGAATATACTCTTTTTTTTTATTGTAATGTTGTGCCGGCATTTAAAAAATCACTGTATCAGATTAAGGAAAAGAAATGGAGGCACAAGTAAATAAGATAATGAAGCCTTTTAGTATTTTTAGTTTGTTTTTATAGACCATTATTGAATGCCCACACTGTACTAAACAACACATTAGACATATCCCATGCCCAGAGACTTAAACTGTGAAAGCGGGTTGAAAGGAGGTACCAGCTACATTGTAATGGATTCTGAATTTCCAGCTGTTGCATCCGGAGAAGAAATTTTAAAAGGCTCTGATATTTCTCTAAGTGTTTCAAAACCTTTGAATCTCCCTCTATGTGAAATTAGAATAATCCCTCTCCACCAGATTTTTCATGTCACATTCTCACATCACGATAGCCGAGGGTCTGTATTCAGTCTGTACTGCTTTAGGAAAAATCCTGAAAATAGGTCACAAGAGGGATATAAAATCTCAAGCAACTCATTTTATTTATAATTAGTTATTCGTACTTGACCATCTCCTACCTCCCCAGCCCCAACCCAGTGAAGGGCCTTTCTTTTTTCTTTTTTTAAAACAAACACTTATTTAGCACTTATTTGCCAGATGCTGTTCTGAGTACTTAAAATTTTTAACTAAATAAAAATAGAAGGCATGCATTCTATATTTCATTGCAATAGAAATAGATTTTTAAAAACCATAAAAATAGCAAGGAAGAGAGGAACCAAAAAGTCTAGTAAATTTACTCTGGTTGAGTAATAAATTTAGCTTTCCTGATGGACATGACATATGTAGACAACTGAGAGATTAAGTTCATTTATTCCTTGAGATAGTTAAGACCGGCTTCTTCTGAGCTATAAGTAAGGTGTATACTTGGTCCATATTGTCTTCATTTCTGACAGGAGGGTTTTAGTCAAAATGTATGCCCTTGATTTTCCTGAAGACATTTACCAAGAACAGCAGCTTTAGAAGCCCATGATCGGGTTGTGGTTTTAGATCTTCTTTGCATAGTACTCACCATCTCCTATATGAAGCCCCAGGGGAGGAAATTCTTACAGATCTGAATTCCAGGAAACGGTTTGCTTCCCCTGAGGAACTGAAATATTTTCTCCTTGTGGACATGAGAATTTTGTAACCAGTTCTGTTTCTCTTTTTGCTTTGACTGCTTGATTAACACGAAGCCAAACTGACTGACTTTGAGAACTTTTTAGAACACGGTAATGAGCATTTTACTTCCCCACAGACTAGACTTTCAGTTCCAGTTTATATTTCCTCTGGTCCCAGTTTTTAATGTAGAGTGACATTTTCATGATCTACATTTTCTTTGTGTATGTGAGTTGCTTTTGATTCTCTGTGGGTTGAGTACAAAAAAGTGTTAAAATATTCAGGCAAACAAAATTGAGGAGGACTACTGCCATTGAAGAAATATGTTTTTCTTCTCTTTCAAATGTTGCTCTTAGCAACATTAGTCATGTGATGACTTTGAGAAGGGTATGTGGGTGGGGGATCCTGCAGCCAGCTTCCCCCATGGTTTTGGGGTGGGCCCCTCAGGAGACCAGTGTCTCACACCCCAACTTCACTTGCACGCACTGGAAGTTGGACAGCATTCAGACTGTTGAAGTTTCTTCTTCCACTGCCTTGTTCAAACCAGTGGGCCAAATCCAGCCTCGGTGGCCGTGACTACACAAGTAGGCACTTTCTTGGGGCCTCAGGCAGGGTGACTCATCCAACGGCCAGATGAGCTGTTGGTGACTTCTTGTGTATGTTGGTGTGTTGGTGATTTCCTTGGAAGCCACATGATGGGGAATGTGGAGTAGGAGATGCTCTCTCGTCTGCCAACATATTTCTACTCATCCCTGCCTCCACATTTCTCCAGCTTCCAACATCCTTGGCACACTGTCACCACCAGCTCCTACTTCATTTATTTGTTCCCTGCTTGAATAGTAGGAATACGAGTTCTTTTTTTAAAAAAAAAAAAATCTTTTGGTTGGGAGGTGTGTGGGATCTTAGTTCCCTGACCAGGGAGTAAACCTGTGCCCCTAGTACTGGAAGCATGGAGTCTTAAACAGTGAACCCCCAGGGAAGTCCTGGAATACAAGTTGTTTTTCAGGGCATACCTTGTCATCATTAAGTTCTGTCTCCTCCTTTGTCCCTTTTGCTGCACATTCAGATAACAATTCCTTTTTAATTCTGCATTCTAACTCTCTTCTAATGTATTTTCCTCTGAGACTGTCAATAGAAGATTTGCAATAGTTCCCTCATGCTAAATCAGTTCAGTCCTGTCTGAGTCTTTGTGATGCTATGGACCATAGGCTGCCAGGCTCCTCTGTCCGTGGGATTCCCCAGGCAAGAATGCAGTGGGTTGCCATGCCCTCTTCCAGGGGGTCCTTCCAACCCAGGGATCAAACCCGTGTCTCTTATGTCTCCTGCACTGGCAGGTGTGTTCTTCACCACTGGCACCACTTGGGAAGCCCATTAGTTCCCTCAGCAAGTTTTATTTTGTAAAGTGGGAGATGGATTTGTTTATATGGAAAATTTGGTTTAAAAAGATTTTTGCTTGAACTTGCTAAATACTTTATACAGAAATGTTAGAAGGACTGAACTGGTCCTTTCCTCCTCCTTTAAAATTCTAGCTGAAGTTTGGTCTAGAAAATTCTATCAAAGAGCAAATAGGTAGTTGGTTGTTGTTTAGCCTGTGTGGCTATCTGTTGGGAAAAATTCTGTTCGACAGGCTATCTTTAATCCTGATACATTTCCAAAAGTATTCCAATATGTGTATAGAGTGAGGACAGGCTAGAGGCAGGTAATGACCAATGGAAAAGCCCCAGTGTCTGTATCCACAGCATATATTATATAGCAGATGACGCGTTCCATAATTGCCTCAACCTTCCACCTTAGCATAAACCATAGCTTCAAAACTCTTTAATTAGAGATGTATTTTTTCTCTTGAAAAAGCATTCCTCACTAGCAGTATCACAGATCTCAACTTGCCTAGTCAGGCTAGTGCATGTTCTGAAACAGACGAGAAACTTTTGTTCATCATTTATTCACACAATAAATATTTTTGAGAGCCCATCATGTGCTAGGCACTGTCCAAGGCACTGGTCTATGGACTAAAGCTGATTTTAAAACAGAAAACAAAAAATCCCTGACTTCAGGTTGCTTACTTCTCATGGGCAAGACAAACAGTAAACAAGTAAAAACAATAGAATATATAACATGTCTGAAGGCGAAAAGTGCGGTAGAGAAAAATATTTCAGGGAAGGGGCACGGGGAGTGTTGGGAGTGATCTAAGGGGCATCACTGGTGAGCGGACATGCAGCTGTAACCTGAAGGAGGAAGAAGTCAGAACCAGTTGTGTACTGGGGAGGAGAGTAGAGAGAGCAGTAGGTGCAATGCCCTGAGGCTGGAGGGTGCTCTTTGCTGGAGAAACAGCAAAGAGCAGGGTGTGCAGTGGTGGGCAGAGTGGGCATGCAGGGTCATATCCAAGAAAGCTGAGTAGGCTTCAGTCTAAGTGAGATGGAGAACCATAGGACAACTGTAAGGAGAGGTATCATAGCATCTGACTTACATACAGCAGATCTCCTATAGACCAACGAGTTCCATTCCCAGAGAGCGTAAGTCCAATTTGTTTCTAAGTCCAATAAAGTTAGCCTTGATACCCAGCTAACACAAGCACTTATATAGTACTGTACTGTAATAGGTTTCACACAATAATGCATAAAAAACAAACCCCCCAAATAAAGAAAATATTTTAAATCTTACAGTACAGTACCTTGAAAAGTTCAGTAGTACAGTACAACAGCTGGTACTTCTTAGCAGTGCCATCTGTATCACCACTGCTTTTATACATGTTTGTGGACATCCTGGGCTTGAAATAAAGACACTGCAGTACTGAAATCTACACAGTACTCTACAGTAAAGTGCACAAAAGCACAACCGCCTGCAGAGGATGCACACGTGACCAACACGTGAACTAACCTACATGATTGGACACGCAAATACGTGTTTGAATCTTTGAAATTTCACAACTTGAAGGTTTCTATATAGGGGACTTACTGTGTAACAAAGTTTACTTGGCTGCCAAGTTGAAAGTGAATTATTGGAAGGAAATAACAAAATGAGACCAGTTAGGAGGGTATTTAAAGAATCTAGGTTAAAGATGATGACAGATTGGTCCAAGGTGCAGATGGAAGGGGTAGTTCGATTCTGGATTAATTGGAAGATAGAGCCAACAGGAATTGGTGATGAATTAGGTCTGGGAAGTAATAGATGGAATTCAGGATAAAACCAGGTTTTTGACCTCAGCAACTGAAAGGATGGCGTTGCCTGTGGGAAAAACAAGTTTGAAGGGCAAATTGAAGAGATTGTTTGCAAACTTGTTAAGGGGAAATATCTGCTGGGCAGATGAATATATAGATACGTAATATAGGACCTGTCTAAAAATATAAATTGGTGGGTCATTGGCATGTCGTTATTGTTGTTTAGTCACTAATTCGTGTTCAGCTACTTTGCAACCCCATGGACTGTAGCTTTCCAGGCTCCTCTATCCATGGGATTTCCCAGACAAGAATACTGGAATGGGTTGCCTTTTCCTTCTCCAGCGGATCTTCCTGACCTAAGGAATCTTCCCAACTCAGGGATCAAACCCATGTCTCCTGCACTGGCAGGCAGATTCTTTACCACTGAGCCACCTGGGAGGTGGTGTTTAAATGCATGAGACTCAAGGGAATGACCTGGGCTAGGGGTGAAAGGAGATGAGGTAGAGAAGAGGTCTGAGTATGGAACTTGGCAGAGTCCTCCAGAATCCTCCAAGACAGTCTTCAACTCTCCTCAGTGGTCAGAGATGACACAGAAGACTATGAGACATGGAGAGTCAAGTATGGGAACCCAGGCAGTGATACTGAATAGATACCAGTAACTGACAATCTGCATGTTGATCTCATGTTCTGCACTAGTGGAAAAAACAAAAACAAAAGATTTTTTTAAAGGATGAATTGACCTCTCACATTTGATTTCTTTTTTACAGAAGAGCTCCAACAGTGCCTATCTAGGAGGAGAGAGAGAGCTTCATCATGTGATAACAGTTGTGTGTGAGTGTGTGTGTGTGTGTTTAAGAAAGGAAGAGGAGTTGAAAGTACTAGAAATGAGCTCCTTTATCTTGCTGAGAGAAATATAACATTACAGCCTAACATAGGGAAGGACCCTGAAGATGAAAAGCATGGTATATAAGTGCTAAGTGTTGTTATTCTCCCCTAGGATCTACATCTGACTCATTATGCTGATGCAGCAATAGCAAATTAGGACATTTCCGTCCTCTAGAATTCCTACCCAAATGA
Source organism: Ovis aries (assembly GCF_016772045.2). NCBI lineage: Eukaryota > Metazoa > Chordata > Mammalia > Artiodactyla > Bovidae > Ovis > Ovis aries. Next base: position 69,199,045 of record NC_056057.1, on the reverse strand, counting down.
TGAAAAGTGCAGTCTATTCCCAGAGGGTGTTGACTGTTTAACACATGGGAACAGGGGACAAGCTACAATCGTAAGATCTTGGATCCCAGCTCAACAGGAGTCATGGAACAGGGCATAGCCAGGTCAGCCTCAGCTCAGAAAAGTCAGCTGCTCAATCTGATTATATTCTGTACCTGGAAATCATGTTACCCGACACCACCAGTTACTTGGGGAGAGAGGGGGCAGAGAGGGAGGTGCTTTGCCTTCGTTACAGTCTTGCTGTATCAGCTACTAGTGGGCATGGTTGCTCTTTGGGTGAGGTGTGAGTGGCCACGTGTGGGTGGCACAGGGTGAAAAATAAGAGATAGCACGTTGAGAAAACTTGCAACAGCTGTATATTTCCAGTTATGTTAACATGTTGCTTCTATATTTATGCAATACAGCCCCTCTCCCTGGCTTTTCTCCCTAGCCCCTGCCTTACAAGTCTGGAGAAAAAGAAAATTCTGAAATCTAAACTTGGTTTTATCCTAGTTTTGAAAATGCCACCATGTTCTCTAAATTCTAGTAGATGAGATTGTTTTTCATCTTTTTGTGCCTTAAAAAAAAAAATCAGCATGACTGAAAGGAAACACCCATTGGGAACATTATGAGAGATGACGGCCTATTTCTTCCCCCACCCCAATAACTGGAAAATCTAACCCTTATATCGTAAGGATTCTCTTGTCCTCCCCCTCCATTTCAGCACACTAGTCATGTAAGCACTTTCCGCTTTCTCCTTATAGATTTAAATTTTGCCCTCAGCTTAGATGGAATTTGATGCTGGAAGAGAAGTTGGCTTGGTCTTTGCATCCCACTCAGGAGAATGACTAAACCAGTGGATGAACTGGAAGCTAGTTCATGAGTTTTGGTTCCCTGGGATTTAGGATTAATGAGCACAATCTCAATAGAGATTATTAAGAGTTGGTATCCACTTGCACATATGTCAGTGAATCATGAGGTGATCTCAGGCTCAGCCTCAATTTACAATGGAGTGGAAATGGAAAACAACTCACAGAGTTGATTTTTTCATCTGTTTGTGTTGTGAAGTTGTTTTTTTTTTTTTTTTTGGTGGAAAGTCATGGTATCCTCAGAGTTGCAAAATCCATCGTCTTTGCCTTGCAAAGAGTGAGCACATAAAATCAAGTCCCTTTTACGTGAATGATGAGGAAGGCCCATGGCTTGGAGGAGAACTGACCCAGACGAGTACTGGGGGTTTGCTCATCTCCCCCCTTAGACAGTTTGTATATTTGTCTAACTTGGACCTTAATGGATGAGTCTTCACAACATAACCTTCACATTATAGACAAAACATCTCTTGAGGCTGCACGTTTACTTTCTAATGCTAAATCATCTGGCCATTCATGGTCGCGCCTTTAGCCAGTGTTAGGAGCCAATTTATTAGGGAATGGTGGTATTTATAATGGTAAATAAATTTCTCTTAGCTTGTGAATGGCAGATTTTATTGTCCTTGAGTTGATTTTCTTTTTTGTCATGGGTCTTATTTATATTTGCTATCACATGATGTTTGTTCTGGCAAGATTGAGGTATCTGCCCGAGTCTTTCTGAGAGCCAAACGAGCTTTTCAGAGGCTTAAGTTTGATTAGAAAGGTTTGTATTCATTCCATGCAGAAATGAGTATTTTCCTAAGAGGTGCTGATGTTGTCATTTGAAGGTGAGAAGTAGAAGAGATTTGGAAGATTAGATTATAAGATACAGCATGAAGATTGCTAGAGGAAACTTGGCATTGATTTTGGGAACCCCTATTTGTGTTGGAAATGTTGAGGAATACAGCAGTGTTTTCTCACACCAGGATTTCCTGTTCAGTTGTGACTAGGTATGGTAATAATCAAAGTATTTCTATACCTTTGAAGCATATCTGACACCTCTGACATTTTGAACATGTTGTTAATGATAACTTTGATTTTGGTCCCTTTTGTTAACAGGGAGTGATTATAGGTGGTTATGGCAGTGCTATGTTCCCCATGTTAAATACAGAAGAATAAACTACTTAGAGACAAGAAGAGTTGATAGGTGCTCCTTAAGGGGGGCCAGCGGTAGGGATGATGTATTCTGGCTTTTCTCCTACCTTCCCTGTCCTCTCTCTGCTTCCTTGTGTTTTGCTGTATCCACTTCCAGGTGGTTTTTGTTTACACCTTTTCTTCAGAAAACTCATATGTTTTCATAACCCAACCATCAACCCTACCCAACAGTTCCTTTACCTGTGCATCTCATCCTCACCATCTCTACGCTCCAGCTGTTATTAGCATTCTCATTTGAATATGCCCCTGGTGTTTATAACTCATTATGCCCAGTACTGTGCTCAAAGCTTTCCTGTACAAACTCACTGCCACAATGAGCCCCATTCTCTGTCTGGGTCCGTCAGAGGCACAGTTCATCCACCTGTGCATGCATGCTAAGTCACTTCAGTTGTGTCTGACTCTGCACGACCCTATGGACTACAGCCTGCCAGGCTCCTCTGTCCAGGGGATTCCCCAGGCAAGACTACTGGAGCGGGTTGCCATGCCCTCCTCCAGGGAATCGTTCCGACCCAGGGATCAAACCTGTGTCTGTTATGACCCCTGCATTGGCAGGCGGATTCTTTACCACCAGTGCCACCTGGGAAATCCTCATCCATCTTAGGGGGCAGCTTTATCTCCCCTCTGTCCTTTGCCCCCCTCACTGGGTCCCATCAACTTCCTTAGGCCAAAGTCCTCATGACTTCTCTTTATTTTCCATTTCTATCACTTCAAGTCTAGCCCATCTTTATTTCCTACTGAGTTACCCCTGAGCATTCTAAGATGTTTTGATTTTTAACCCAACTTTAAAGAGATACCTAGATTTAAGTATTATCACAAAATTAGATGTATTTTTTAACAAGTGAAAACAAACTGAAATGTTTATCTGTTAAAAAAAAAATTGCTGTTGAAAGTGTTTGCTTGTGGTGAAGTTGAAAGTTCCTCCAGGTATTGTCTTTGTTAACAGGTAGAGGGGTTGGTGTCGGATGTCATCAGTATAAAAGGGAGTGCGTTGGGACCTGTTAAATACAGTTTTGATTCTAGGAGGCTCTATGCATGGAATGCATCTAAAAGTTCCTAAGCGGAGATGGGGCTTCCCAGGTGGCAGTAGTGGTAAAGAATCTCCCTGCCAGTGCAGGAGAAGCAAGAGAGGTACGTTTGGTCCCTGGGTCAGGGAGATCCCCTGGAGTAGGAAATGGCAACCTGCTCCAGTAGTCTTGCCTGGAAAATCCCATGGGCAGAGGAGGCTGGTGGGCTACAGTCCATGGGGCCTCAAAGAGTTGGACATAGCTGAGCGATCAAGCACATATACCACACAAACACACACAAAAGCAGGGATGGGGTGGGACAGGAAGAGGCACTTTAAAAATGACTGAGAAAAGAAGCTGAAAATGGCCCCGAACACAATGGAGCCCTGATGCTCCCCAGGCAACCCAGACTCGGGTTGTGCAGATGGCTTGTTTGGCCTGCCTTCCCATCAGGATGCCTGACTGTAGCTGAAAATTAGCCCAATTGAATTATTTGTCTGGGAGGCTACTCACTAAAATAATTACGAATCTCAGCTTTAAGAGTCGAGAAAAGGGCAGCTTTTCCCAGCTGGAGACTTTCTCATGGGGTAGTTTTCCCATTTGGGGTTTGGTTGGGATCTCAGCTGGTTATAGTCACTATTTACCTGTCTAGAAGGTAGTAAAGCCAAGCTGGGATTTCAAAGTACTAATCCAAGTGGAATCACAATGGCAAATGGACACTCTCCTCTGAAAGAATCTATTTGTAGCTGAGTGATTCCAAACTCAAAACCCACCAGATAGGTTGGCGGGTGTGTACCAGGGGCAGAAGGCTTGGTGTCTGCTGAGGGAATGAGTCTTGTCCTCCATGAGGCCCTGCATTCATGCTTCTGAAAGCAAGCAGGGAAACAGATCTGTTTTCTGGGCTGAATTAAAACAAAATGACTAAAAGATGAAGCTTCCGTTCTAGGCAAAAAAACAACGCTCACATTTAGAAAATTGGACCACATGTTAGTTGGCGCTGAGCGTCTGCAGCTAAGAATCACTTACCTGGGCCCCTCACAGAGACATGAGAAAAAAAACTGACCCTGTGAAAGAGAAAAGGAAAAGAATATAATAGTTGTGAGAGTCTCTGCTTCTATCATCTCATAAATCCAGGTGAACGTTAAGTGTGGTTAGGAGCAGGTATGGGAGTGATTTACTCTGGGAACCCCAGTTTAGCATTTGTGTGCTGTTAAGTTATTTCCATACTGATAAGGCTGGGGCCAGGCACTGAGATTCCATACATTCTTCCTGTCCATATTTCCAGCACATTGACTGTCAACTCAAACCTGAGATATTGACTGATTTTAGTGTCAGAACCCTGGAGGGACATTTTCCTTGTTTAAACCAACTACCACCGAAACCCAAAAGCCTAGGGGTTTATGAAATGGTGGATTTTCTCCCCTGGAAACACCTTCCTACACTTTGAGGAGCTGGTTGTCCTGCTGACCCAGAGGGGCTCATAAGCTATTTGGATTGGAGCGGGGTCAGGACATTCCCTGGGTAGCCAGGCACAGTGTCACCTGCTGGTGCTTCCCTCTAGGACTGGGATGATCCTCGCATCCCAGGAATATCGACTGCAGTCTTCCCCAGAACACTGCTGGGCATCCCTTTGTTCTCTGCTTTCTGGGATATGAAAGTCTATTTTTAGCCCAGGTGAACTTGGGGCTCTTCTATCTGATGGGACCAGTTTCTCATTTGTCTCCAGAGTGAAATGAAATGCTGAAAGGTCTTTACATTCAGTGTCTCCTCTAAGGACACATTTTCTAATAAAACTCACTAGTATTGGCAGAATCAGACTCTTGTGTACATAGATGATGTTTTGCCTTTTGACCTGAAGGCGAATGTGAGCTGTTTTATTGGACAGCTTTGGTGCTAGAAGAATGGATCTTCCCACCTGCAAGCTCTCCCTTCATTGTCTGGCTTGGTGGATGCTTCCCCAGTCTTCTTCGTGAAGTGGGGTGAACCCTGCATTTGGGTTCCATGTGGCTGCAGCCCAAGCATCCCTGAGATCTGAGTCACGGGCAGAGCACACCATCTGTTACATGAAAACTTTGAAAGCTGATCACAGTGCTGACCGCTCCTGCCAGAGCTGGTGCCAGGTGCCTCCGTTCCCTGTGGCTTTATGTTTGGGTGGGGACTTATTTGGGCTCTGCAGACAGTCCAGTTCCCAAAGAAGAAAAGCAGTCATGTTTTTGGTGCGCCTGTCCAGGTGATTGACTACAGATGAAGCAGTGCCCGGCATTTTGAATCATAGCCGCTCTCAAAGAAGTCATCCCCTTCCTGGCTTCTCTTGGAATTTCTTGTTATGCACAGAGCTTAGGAACTTTCCCAGAAGGTTTACGAATGTGAGCAATTGCTGGATTCAGTGGCACAGTTGGTTCAGGCATTCCTGTACTTTTCAGGGCAAGCCTGGAATCTGCTGTGCTCTTCGAAGCAGAGTGCCTATGAACCTCACCCTTCCAGCCCCATTTGATTGGTCCCCAAGTGACCGAAAGGGAACAAGACAGTCCAAAATCCTGGCAGCCTCTCTTGTGGTGTGCTGTGCCAAAATGTGACTTGCACTGTGCTATCTCTGTGCGGCTGCTCCCCCTGAAAATGGCTTCCCAGCTCCTCCTGTGCTCATTGCAACAGCCCCGGTGTGGATTGTGGAGAACTAAGGCGGAGTGTTGTCTAAATTTAGGACGAGAGCAAGAAACCCAGACTCCGTCCCATCACTTTCTAAAAGTCTTGTGTGACTTAATTTTCTCACCAGTAAACTGGACTTTTTAGCTACCTTGGAGTTATAAGCGTATGTAGTTCAACTATATTGACATCTGGAGCATAGAAAATAAAGCTAATTCTTAAATAGATGGTGTTAGATTCACATACTATGATTGCATCTCACCTTGTACTTTTTTTTTTCTCCTGTTGCCCGAAAGAAGTGTCCTGAAAGGGGTTCTGGGCCAGAAATCCAAGTGTGCTCTCACAGAGTCAGTTCAGCAGCAGTGATGTCGCAGCGTCAAAGAGCGTTTCTCCCCTGCACAGCGGGAGGAGGGGGACAGCTCCTGGATCCAGATTTCTGCTAGACATTTTTATTTGTATCATAGTCATGCACACATTCACAAGTACATATCTTAGGCAGAGTGGGCCATCAGGCTTTGTGAATAAGCAAGGGCTTTTCTGACTATTACTGCGGATTGCTCCCTGTGTCCAGTTCAACACCAGATAAAAGAGACTTTTGATGTCCCAAGTACAGCTGCCTGCTGCCCTCTGATTTTGAAGGTAGCATGCCTGATCTGTCCCTCAACTGGGTGTGAACTTAGAGCTGATTTCCCATTAATGGTGATGGATGTGCACAGATAGAAACACACACACACATACACACACATACCCTCCCACGGACCCCCTTGTGACCAGAAGCACATATTGCCAGACAGCTGGCCAGGGCCAGGGGTGCAGTCTGTGATCACAGGAGAGAGGAGCTGCTTTGACCTCATTAGTGCCGTTCTCCTAATTGAGTCTAATATTCACAGACTACAGCTACCCGGGTGCATTTTACAGAGAAAAATCTGTTAATAACGTTGAAGAGTCCAAGCACTATTTTCTCTTGTGAGATTTTAGGTGTTGCCCCTCCTAATGTCTACTGCCTTTCGGCAGAATCTGATGATGCTATAGCAAGCATGCCTGAATCAACAGTGGTTTGTGGCTGTCAGAGAACATGCAGATCACACATTTCTATCTTGGTCAAACTGAAAGTGTAGAGAAAAGCTCGAGAAATGCTTACAGAACAGGGGACATCCTATATGTTTCTGATCTGAGCCTACAGGTGGGTGTTAGAAGGGAGAGAATATGACGGGGGCTTTGGGTGTATGTTAGGAATGGCTTGAAAGGAAGTTTGCCAGTCAGATGCTTTACTTGGACTCTTTGTGGGATTTATTCATCCTCCAGACTTACTGGCTTTTAATTAAAGAGTAAATTCCTCTCCAATAGGACCATGCCCTGTGCATATGGAATGGTTGATTCTCTATAGTTTTCAAACATTTGTTGATGGCTTACTCTGCTCACAACTCTTTCACCCAGTTCCTGCTCCTTCGTTTGGAAGTCCTAGCCCTGACTTCCTCATCCCCTGTTGGGGGTGGGGGGTGTTCGTCAAGCCCTTTTCATGGGTGACCCTGAGACCATCTGACATATTAGCCAACCAGAGAATGAGGTCTAGACCAAGATAACTAATATTTGCATTTGTCTTTCCATTCCATAGAAAAGAATTAAGAGACCAATTCTGATTCTTCAAATGGTCTTCGTTTTCTACATTCCCCGCCCCCCAACCCCAACAGAGGTAACCTGCGCCCTGTGCCAAATGCCTTTCCCAACAGCTGTTTGGTGATTCTGTGTCACTGGGCTCACTGTAAAATCAGGCATATCCTTTTAATTACCTGTTCATATTTCAGCCATGCCGAGCTCCATGGCACTGAGAGAGGGGATAAACCTTCATTGTAATGGATTTTTAGTAAGACTATCTCAGAGATAAGAGTCCTAAATCTTGGCAGTCTCTTTAGAGCACACACTTTGTGATTGCACACAAATTCTTGGCTCCCCAGAGCCGTGTTGTAAGTGGAGTGCACTGTGCAGGGCTAGGTAATAAGATACTGCAGATACATTTGAGAGCAAGGTACACTTCTGCTTTATTTATGAAGATAGACATGCTGGTTGAGGGCTTAATCACAGCTGATAAATCATTTTAAGAAAGCCTATTAGAACCATATGCTGATTTTTTTGCATTAATACAGTGTGTCTGTTTCTAGTCTAATAAGACAGGATTTTCTCTCATGCTCTCTGTGTCTCTCCAGTGTGGACTGTTTATCTGTTTAAGTGGTATCACTTGTGTGGGAGCATTTATCTCTTTAAGAGGTACCATTAATAAAAGAAGGTGAAAGGGGGAAGGAAACATGAGTGAAGGGGCCCATTGCACAATGCCTCTGTGTGTGTGTGTGTGTGTGTGTGTGTGTGTGTTTATGGTATTACAAAGGAAAGAGTCAAAAAGCTGAGAACAGGAAACATCTCAATTAGAGTTTCGGAAGACTGTGGATTGGTCTTCACTCAGCATAAGGTAGTCATTTCAGCCCAGGTGGTTATAATACTGTAGTAAAAGATTATCTGAATACGGGGGAGTGTGCACTGACATTCTGGTTACCTCACTTCTCCCCAAGCTAGCAGAGGTCTGCCCCAGGAACAGGTCCCAGGGCTCTTTAATGAGAGACATATTGGGGCTCCAACTTGGAGCCAAGTTCTGTTTATCACTAATTGCAGGGGTGCCTTGCAGATCTTTTCTATTATTTCCTGATTATACCCCTGCTCTTTTTATTATCTTGCCAAAATTCAAACAGTAATAATTGCATGATTTGTTTATTTATAACCCCTTCTACTGTGCCAATCATTGTATTTAATAGATTTTTAAAACAGTGATAGCCTTTACCAAATTAATGGATGTCTTTTCAATGGCTCCCCACTCCAGTACTCTTGCCTGGAAAAGCTCATGGACGGAGGAGCCTGGAAGGCTGCAGTCCATGGGGTTGCTGAGGGTCGGACACCACTGAGCGACTTCACTTTCACTTTTCACTTTCATGCATTGGAGAAGGCAATGGTACCCCACTCCAGTATTCTTGCCTGGAGAATCTCAGGGATAGGGTAGCCTGGTGGGCTGCCGTCTATGGGGTCACACAGAGTCAGACACAACTGAAGTGACTTAGCATTTACCTTCCACAGAGGAGCCATGTATTGGTGACTCTAACTTGGCATTCTTCAGAGTGTTTCTATGACCCTCCTCCCCAGAATCTTGTGTTTTTGATCATATAAATTAGGGCTGATTTTGGTGCACAGAGAGAGTTTGTATGCCAGGAAGATGTTTTAGGAAAGGATATTAATTTATCCTTTAGGAGTGCATCCATGTTGGGTTCTATGACTCCTGAGTTTCTTTGCAACTCAGTTTTCATGATTTCTCTGAAAACTGAGTTTAGAGATAAAGATACAGGAAAAGCCCATTTTATACAAATTTAGACAGAGTGGGGATACCTGACACCAAATGAATTGGAATTGAGATTATGAACTAGTAATCATAAAATTCACTACCATTTATTTATGGGTCCCTACTATTTGTCAGGCACAGTGATAGAAGTTTTGTTTGCAATATTCCCTGATCATTACAACAATACTATGATGGTTTTTACCTTCATTTAACATAATAAGAAGCTAAAGCTTAAGAGTTTAGTTTACTGAAAGTGACCAAGCTCAGAGTTGCAGATCCAGTATTTGTACATAGGTCTGTCTGCTGGATGGAGAAGGAAGTGGCAACCCACTCCAGGAGTCTTGCCTAGAGAATCCCATGGACAGAGGAACCTAGTGGGCTATAGTCCATAGGGTTGCAAAAATTCAGACACGACTGAGAGACTAACACACACACACACACAGAGTCAGCTGGAAAATTCCTGTGCTTCCCATTATTTCAGATCACCTCTATTGCCTCTATCTTCATTCCCTTATGGTACCTGTGTGTTTTAACATACGTGCTAATTTTTAAAAAATGCTCAGAAGAAGCTTTGCAAAGCATCACACTCTGCTTGATCTGCACAAATACATGAAAAAATCTTGAGTGCTCCCACCCACTCTACCCTGGTCTTTAAAAATTCTCCTTTAGGCCTCCAGTCTCGGCCCCAAATTCTTCCATGTTCTGTAGCAGTGATTGCAGTAACACAGATGACCCTGAAATCTCAGGGGGGAAAAAAAAGGCTGCTTCTCTCCATAATACATTTATCAATGTCACTGAGGTCACACAGTCCACCATCACTGCCTTGCTTACCAAAATGCATAATTCCCGGTCCAAACCAGACCTGGGACAATCTTCTCATCTCTAGTGTTGTAACATGCTCCTGCTGTGGGATATTTCCTTCCATGCCTGGTCTTGATGACCTCTGTTTTCCTGGAATAAAATGAACATTTGCTGAGTGGGGCTGTATTTGGAGTTTACATTAGATTGTAATAGAGTAATACCTGGAGGAATGACTGCCCCTGAGGAGAGAGCACACTAAAGAGAATGCTGCTGTGGTCTCTTAGGATTGCTTTGGATTGGGCAATGGGGGTTGCTACATCATTATTTCTGGGTGTGATAGGAATTGGGGTAGCAGGATAGAGTAATTTCTGATACGTAGGCTGTGGTCAGTGTTATATTTATATTTAACCGTTGGATTTTAAAAGAAAGCTTTGCCATGAACCTCCCTCCAGCTTCAACTTCCTCCACTGGAAATATTTCTCTTCTGTCCTCCCGATTCAATCCAACAAACTTTTATTGAAGGCTTAATATGTCCCAGGTGTTGTACTAGGTGGGCCAGGTGCCAAGGCTATGTTCCAGTAGGGGAGCCACTAGTCTAAGGGTCTGGAGGGTAGGTTTGGCCTTCTTGATGGGTCCTAAGCTCCTGTGGAATCAGGGGTACAATGGAAATAACCGTGACTGTGGCAGCTCAGTTTAGCTGCAGATTCTTCATGACCTGACCCTTACTTAATTTACCAGTTTTCTTTTTTGTGTTATTTTCTCTCGTGTGTTTTTTGCTCCAGAAAAATGGAATAAGACCTCCCTTCCCTAAATTCCTAGTAGCTCAGACAATAAAGAATCTGCCTGCAATGCAGGAGACCCAGATTCGATCCCTGGGTCAGGAAGATCGTCTGGAGGAGGAAATGGCAACCCACTCCAGTATCCTTGCTTAGAGAATTCCATGGACAGAGAAGCCTGGCAGGCTACAGTCCACAGGGTCGCAGAGTTGGACACGACTGAGCAACTGTCGCTCCCTAAATCTGTCTGTGGCTTCCCCACCTCATTGTGCTTAAGTACACAGTTATCTTCACCTGGAAGGTTTCCCCCTCCGCTCATCTTTGACCAACTCTAACCCATCTGTGAAAGCCTATGTCAGATGCCACCTCCATGAAGCCTTCTCTAATTCCTCCCCACCTGATGTGACCTTGGCCTCCTCTGAATTCCCACGTTGCTTTTCAAGCACTTCTTATGGCACTTCTCCCTGCCTATCTCATTTACTGCATTTTCCCATCTCCCCTGAACTGTAAGCTATGTTGTTGCAAGGTACTGCCTATCCCTTCCATCACTCCCAGCACCATTGTCTCACTTGTGGAAGAAGTTTCATGAAGAATTATTAGAATGAGTGAATAAATGAACATGAATGCACGCATGAATGAATGTCTTCGTGCAGCAAGATTACCTGGCTTATCTGCGGCAAGGGGAGCTGAAGTGCCTTCTACAGCATTTTGAGAGATGTCTTAAAGAGTTTCAGTATCCATTTTCCTTTTAAGAAATTTGCTAATTCATGAAAGAGCTAGGATGACTAGGATGAAAAATATCCAAGAACATCAGTTCAGTTCAGTTGCTCAGTCGTGTCCGACTGTTTGCAACCCCATGAGTTGCAGCGTGTCAGGCCTCCCTGTCCATCACCAACTCCTGGAGTTTATCCAAACTCATGTGCATCGAATCAGTCATGCTATCTGGCCATCTCATCCTCTGTCATCCCCTTCTCCTCCTGCCCCCAATCCCTCCCAGCATCAGGGTCTTTTCCAGTGAGTCAACTCTTCGCATGAGGTGGCCAAAGTATTTGAGTTTCAGCTTCAGCATCAGTCCTTCCAAAGAACACCCAGGACTAATCTCCTTTAGGATGGACTGGTTGGATCTCCTTGCAGTCCAAGGGACTCTCAAGAGTCTTCTCCAACACCACAGATCAAAAGCATCAATTCTTCGGCACTCAGTCTTCTTCACAGTCCAACTATCACATCCATACATGACCACAGGAATAACCATAGCCTTGACCAGATGGACCTTTGTTGGCAAAGTAATGTCTCTGCTTTTGAATATGCTGTCTAGGTTGGTCATATCTTTCTTTCCAAGGAGTGAGCGTCTTTTAATTTCATGGCTGCAATCACCATCTGCAGTGATTTTGGAGCCCAAAAAATAAAGTCTGACACTGCTTCCACTGTTTCTCCTTCTATTTCCCATGAAGTGATGGGACCAGATGCCATGATCTTCGTTTTCTGAATATTGAGCTTTAAGCCAACTTTTTCACTCTCCTCTCTCACTTTCATCAAGAGGCTTTTAGTTCCTCTTCACTTTCTGCCATAAGGGTGGTGTCATCTGCATATCTGAGGTTATTGATATTTCTCCCGGCAATCTTGATTCCAGCTTGTGTTTCTTCCAGTCCAGTGTCTCTCATGATGTACTCTGCATATAAGTTAAATAAGCAGGGTGACAATATACAGCCTTGACTTACTCCTTTTCCTATTTGGAACCAGTCTGTTGTTCCATGTTTAGTTCTAACTGTTGCTTCCTGACCTGCATATAGGTTTCTCAGGAGGGAGGTCAGGTGGTCTGGTATTCCCATCTCTTTCAGAATTTCCCACAGTTTATTGTGATCCACACAGTCAAAGGCTTTGGCATAGTTAATACAGCAGAAATAGATGTTTTTCTGGAACTGTCTTGCTTTTTTGATGATCTAGCAGATGTTGGCAGTTTGATCTCATTTCCTCTGCCTTATCTAAAATCAGCTTGACCATCTGGAAGTTCACGGTTCACGTATTGCTGAAGCCTGGCTTGGAGAATTTTGAGCATTACTTCACTAGCGTGTGAGATGAGTGCAATTGTACGGTAGTTTGAGCATTCTTTGGCATTGCCTTTCTTTGGGATTGGAATGAAAAGTGACCTTTTCCAGTCCTGTGGCCACTGCTGAGTTTTCCAAACTTGCTGGCGTATTGAGTGCAGCACTTTCACAGCGTCATCTTTCAGGATTTGAAATAGCTTAAGTGGAATTCCATTACCTCCACTAGCTTTGTTCGTAATGATGCTTCCTTAGGCCCACTTGACTTCACATTCCAGGATGTCTGGCTCTAGGTGAGTTATCACACCATTGTGATTATCTGGGTCGTGAAACTCTTTTTTTGTACAGGTGTTCTGTATATTCTTGCCACCTCTTCTTAATATCTTCTGCTTCTGTTAGGTCCATACCATTTCTGTCCTTTATCGAGCCCATCTTTGCATGAAATGTTCCCTTAGTATCTCTAATTTTCTTGAAGAGATCTCTGTCTTTCCCATTCTGTTGTTTTCCTCTATTTCTTTGCATTGATCACTGAGGAAGGCTTTCTTATCTCTCCTTGCTATTCTTTGGAACTCTGCATTCAGATGGGTATATCTTTCCTTTTCTCCTTTGCTTTTCACTTCTCTTCTTTTCACAGCTATTTGTAAGTCCTCCTCAGACAGCCATTTTGCTTTTTTGCATTTCTTTTCCATGGAGATGGTCTTGATCCCTGTCTCCTGAACAGTGTCACGAACCTCTGTCCATATTTCCTCAGGCACTCTGTATCAGATCTAGTCCCTTAAATCTATGTTCTCCAAGAACATAGTTATGTGTTAATAGTGATACTGTGTAGAGAATCTTGAGTTGAAAGCAAGAAGGCTGTGAATGAGAAATTCATCTGTTTGTTCAGCAGTGTTTTATAGCTGTCAGTCATTGGAATATATAAGGTATCATTTAAGATGTCAGCATTTACAATAAAATGTTTTTTGCTGTAGTAGTAAAATAGTCCAAAGCTAAAGATTTCTTAATGCATTATTGTGTGTATGTGAGTGTGAGGTAGAGTGGTAGGTTAGGTAGGTTAATTAACCTAACATTGTGAGCCTTGGTCTTCTCAACTGTAAGATGGGGAAACTAATTATTTATCTCCTAAGGTGTTCTTGAAGATGGATGAACTTGCTATGTAAAGCACTGTAATGTTAATGCAGTGGTACTCAATAATTCTTATTTTCTTTCCCTTCAGTATATGTATACCCAAGGATCAGAGGCTGCTGAGACTTTAGTGCCAAATCTGTGATGGAAATTAAGCACATACACTGTTCCCAAAATTTTTACTGGATTTTAAGTGGTAGTTGTGACTCAGAAGTGCCTTTCATCACTGCAATGGGCCAAGAGACTAAAACCTTCCAAAGGCTTTAGTCACAACTCAGAGGTGGGTTTGGTGTCTATGATCCATACCCAGCAGGAGATAGTCTCTTGTTGTTATAGGTGATTCTTATATAAATCCAGAGTCTCAGAGCTTCCCACAAATTTCCTTTCACTACCCAGGTACTGAGTATACCCACTATTTATTTTTAGGAAGATTTAGCAGATGTGGGCTAGGCTGACTTCCAGGTCAGAAGAATTGTTCAAGGATGCTTTCTTCCAAGCAATGTAATAGAAGTTCCCATGGAACAGATTGGAGTGAAACTTTATCATCTCTAGAACACAGTCATCTGTTCCTCAGTTATTTATCCACAGAATTGCTGATCTCACAGATACCATCTTACATAGTCTTCTTTGGCATTTAAGTAGCTTCCTGGAATGATGTGTTTCTTCCAGTGTCTGGGTGTTGAGAACCATCAGAATTTTGGTTACTGTAGAACATTGCTGGTAAAAAAAATTAATAAACCTTCTTTGGGGCAGATCTACCATCAAGGTTGATCTTGCCAAACTATGAGTCCATAGTTTAGGCAAGTTTGGCCTGATTGGAAAAAACAGTCTGCGTGGCCATGTGGCCTTAGCATGCTGGACATTTCAAAGCCAGCTACACACTAGAGAGGTGCTGCTTGGCTGCTAGTCCTGGTCCTTCTGGGGAAGTGGTCCAGGGGAGAATATGGATATGTTCAAGGTCTACACCAGCTTGGAGCACAGGCGTGAACCATGCAGTTCATTCATTCTTGTTTTCTCTTTTGCTATGAATATTATGGACCCAGTGAGGCCCTCTACTCTCTACATATGGTATTTAATTTATCCACACTTTAAGACCTAGACTCTAACCTTGGTGGCTCAGTAGGTAAAGTGTCTGCCTGCAATGTAGGAGACCTGGGTTCAATTCCTGGGTTGGGAAGATCCTCTGGAGAAGGAAATGGCTACCCCCTCCAGTACTCTTGCCTGGAAATTCCCATGGATGGAGGAGCATGGTAGGCTACAGTCCATGGGGTCACAAAGAGTCGGACATGACTGAGCAACTTCTCTTTCTTTTTCTTAGGACCCAGACTCTACACCCTTTACCAATAATGAGAAAACTGGGAAATATTAAATCCACGATGATGGCAGAATGTTTACTCTTTCACCTTGTATCAAAGGAGGACAATTCCATCAGGGAATTAGAGCTGAGACATGATATGCACCCTGACCAGTTGCAGTGATTCTTGCTGAAATGGGCTTTTCCAGTTTCAAAGAACTAGTTTGGAACCATCACAACCACGATTATTATTATCCCTTCCTAATTACGAGCTGAAAGACCAGCCTTTTGCCCCAATAAAAGCCTGTCCTTGGGACTTCCTTTGCAGTTCAGTGGTTAAGATTTCACCTTCCAATGCAAGGGGTACAGGTTCAATCCCTGGTTGGGGAGCTAAGATTCCACATGTTTCGTGGCCAAAAAACCAAAACATGAAACAGAAACAAATTGTAACAAATTCAATAAACACTTTAAAAATGGTTCGCATTAAAAAAAAAAAATCGTAAAAGCAAAAAGAGCCTGCCATCCTTTCTTTCCTTTTGCTGCTAGAACCAAATACCAAGGTCAGTGCCACGTAGTACTTCTCTTTTATGGTTTATCAAAATGCCTTCCCTGGAAAACTGCTCCTGAGAAATAGGCTGCATCAGAATCACCAGCATCATCAGTATCACCTGGGAACTTGCTGAAAGGACAAAATCTGGGGCCCCACTCCAGACCGATTCTCTAAGTCTGAGCACGGCAAGTCCCAAAGGGTGATATCACTGGTCTGGAGACTGTCCTTTGGAAACCACTCTTATAAGGAACTGCTGCTCTATGCAGTCCTTTGTCAAGAGGTGCACTATTTGTTTAACTTCATCCTTCTCTTAGGGGTTCACAATGTACATTGGCATTTTAAGGGCTTGAAGAGGTCCTGAGTGAAGGAAGCCTTGGTCAGCCCACCATTTTTCTAGCTTCTAATTTGACTACAGAACCCTTTTCTTTCTGTGGAAGAGCCCTTAATATTCCATGGAGCTAGAGTCCTTTGAAACCATCTTTGCATGACTGCCATGGAAAGAGCTTGAGATACCCTGACTTACTGGTTTTATGGCCTTACCAAGTCACCTGTCTAGTCTGAGCTTCTGTTTCTATCTACCTCATAAAGTTATGGGGAGGTTTAGGTATAATTACATGTAAAGGGTCTAGCAAATAGCTTGACACATAGAATATACTCAATAAGTGGAAAGTATGTTTCGTCTAGCTCACGTCAGGGCTATGTTGACATTTGTTCCACCCACATTCTCTTTTAATGTATGGTCACTCTGGGACATTTTGAATGTGTCCAAAGATTTCTTGAAATGTGGGCTCTTAGTGTCAGTCTTCAGGTGAGCAGTTCTTCTTGATGTGAGCTCTAACTCTTGTGTGTGCTAAGTTGCTTCAGTCGTGTCCGCTCTTTGCGACTCTATAGACTGCAGCCCACCAGGCTCCTCTGTCCATGGGATTCTCCAGGCAAGAATACTGGAGTGGATTGCCATGCCTGCCTTCAAGGGATCTTCCCAATCCAGGGATCGAACCCACATCTCTTACGCCTCCTGCATCAGCAGGTGGGTTCTTTACCACTAGCACCACCTGGGAAGCCCGGGCTCTAATTGAGTCAGCACCAATTGTTCTGTAATTGTCAAGGGAAATAGTTTCATGATGAAGAAAAACAGCCAGCAGGATGGTTTTTGAGAATGCTGTGACATTAAGCGTAAACAGCATTTTGATTCTAAATTATGTAAAAGAAATGTGTATGCTTCAGTGTGCTATAAAAATGAGTGAGTGTGATTATGATTATTATTACCTTAACAAATGTTCTAGGTTAAAAAAAAAAAGGCTTGTCATCGCAGAATTGGTGTGTTTCTCTGGAAGGGAAGAACATGATATTTTCAAGGAAAAATATGGTATGTCTTCCCCTTCTTTGGCCATCCTCTGACTATTGTCTGTCTCAGAATATCTTTGAGGGGAACCTCTACAACTTTCTGGGCTATCTATGGGCCTGTCACTTCAAGAGTGGACCTCAGAGAGGCAGTGAGAGGATAGAGCATCAGGTGGCTTTCAATAACTCCCCGTAACCGGGGTCACACCTCAGTCCTTCTGACGCAACAAACTTGGAGACAGGGGACTGTGATTTATGAGGAAAGGCAGCTGATTTTTGGTTCTTCAGTGGGAGCAACTGGGGAGCTATGGTCTGGAGCATGCAACAGGTTTCCATAAATTAACTGTGTGACCCGCTGGCCCCCTGGAAGGAGATGGGCTCCAGTGTTCCCAAAATACAGGGACGAGGATGATTGACTGTGGGACTCAGCAAAACCTGAGGCCTAGGGAGTGGATGCTGAGGGAGGGAAGGGAGCCTTCCCAGTATGGGTCCCTGCAGGGAGCCCTCTTGGCAAGCAGAAGAGGGCGGATCAGGAAAGTAGGAAAGGAGTGAGGCAAGGGGAAAAAAAATCACAGATGTCCCAAGTTTCCACAATTTTATCAGAAAATTTTCCATGACTCATCTTGTGCCTTTCCCCCAAATTTAATATGATAAAACCACTGCCCCAAGTATAATTAAATTGCAATTATCCAAGACCAAGAGGGTGGTGCATTTTAATCAACCTTTTCAGTCCCTCCACCACCCAATCCAAGGTGGCAAAAATAAAGGCACAAACCATCTCTCTCCCTTCTCCCATCCTGATTCCCTTGCTAATATGGCCTTCTCCAAAGGGGAGCAGAACAGAAGGCATTCCAGAGTAATTTCCTTCCACTCAAAGGTAGTGAAATAAAGTGAAAACCGCAGAGGGGGAGCTGGAAGATTATGGTTTTTGCTTATTTGTTTACTCAGCCCAACTTCAGGATATTTTCGGCTCCAGCACACTTTGCATTACTACCTTTCAGTACGGTAATCTGCCAGGGAAGTTGCTTTGATGGTGGAGCAGGGGCAGGGTTTAGGACACTTGATCACAGCACTAGCTACTTCTTGCTTGGCACCTACAGTCTGCCAGGTGTCTTCCAAACATTATCTCTTATCCTGATAAGAGGCCCATAAGACAGGTTTTATAACTTATAATTTTACTGATAAGAAAGGGAGCTCAGAAAGTCAGTTATTTGCTCTTAGTCACCCAGTGGGCAGAGCAAAGATTTAAAAATTCAGGACGGTCCAATTCTAAAAGTCCTTTCTGATCCTGGGAAGGAGCAGCTATGAATGGAACGGGAACAAAAGCAGTTCAGAGCTGCTGTTCTTGCTTGTGAATGCCTCCAGACTGTTTGTCACAGGCTCCCCATCCACCCGACCCTTGTTTGCCTCACTACAACTGGCTAAGGAGGGTCACGCCTGGCCTGGAAGGTGCTGAGAGACCTGGCACTGGGCGCAGCTCATCGAAGGGGACCGGGGTCGCCGTTGCTGTGACCTGGGAAGGTGCTGTGGTCCAGCTGGACCCCTCTGCAGCTGCTCTGAGGTGGCTTGGGCTGCTGTCCAGAGTGCACTAAGCCATAGCCAATGTCAAGGGCTCCTAACATCCAAGCAGGAAACTGTGACTGAAAAGCTGAAAAAACATATGATCCCATAAAAAGCCGCCTCTGGGGAAACAAGCCATTAGTCAGCCTTATTTATTTATTTTTCCTTCTTGCTGCAAAGTTCAATACCAACGAAAGGGCTGTGATTATCATATAAAAGGCTATGCAAAATTGCCCTCCTTGTACAATGTTGAAGAAAACCTCACCCTGGCCCTTCCTTTACCCTGGCCCTTCGCCACAGTTAGCTTTGTTTGTGTTCTTCAGATTCCTAATGCTTTGACCACGATTGTGATGGCCCACGTTGGAGACACAAGTGTGTCTCAAAATAAACAAGCAGAGTTGGAACTCTCCAGAGCCTCCTCTCATCTCCACCCGCACTTCAGCCTTTTATCCTGCCTGATGACGGAGGCTGGAGGAATGGGTGTCTGTGGCCTTATTAAGACAAGATCTTGCTCAGGAA
Organism: Ovis aries; assembly: GCF_016772045.2. Taxonomy (NCBI): domain Eukaryota; kingdom Metazoa; phylum Chordata; class Mammalia; order Artiodactyla; family Bovidae; genus Ovis; species Ovis aries. Next base: position 69,179,954 of record NC_056057.1, on the reverse strand, counting down.
AAATGTGCTTAATGAGCTTAGGAAATACCTTGTGGTCATGAAAGAGTAATAAAATATCCGCTTTCTTGGGCAAGATCAGGAAACCTTGACTGTCCATTCAGAGTTTTTGCCAGTTTTACTCAGGAACGTGCTTTTGGAAGGTCAAATGGTTTTTTCCTTTTAATGGGTGGCAGGAAAAAGACACAATATAATCTTTTGAGGAAAGCCCCATGGTCGACCCATGGATGCAGAAGAACCACGCCTCCTGTCCTTTAGAGATCTCTTCTAGAGATGTCAAGCTTTTTTTTCCCCCCTTACCATCTGTATTAGCTTCCCAGGGCTTCTGTAACAAAGTACATGAACCAGGTGGCTTAGAACAACAGATATATATTGTCTGACAGTTCTGAAGCCTGGAAATCCAAGATTAAGATGTCAACAGGGTTGATTCCTTCCGAGAGTTGTGAAGGAGACTCTGTTCCATGCCCTCCTCCTAGGTTCTGATGATTTGTTCCAATTTGGGGGTGTTCCTTGGTCTGTATGTCCACCTTCATTCATATAGTGTTCACCGTGTGGATATGTCTCTATCCAGTTCAGTTCAGTTCAGTCACTCAGTCGTGTCCGACTCTTTGCGACCCCATGAATCGCAGCATGCCAGGCCTCCCTGTTCATCACCATCTCCCGGAGTTCACTCAGACTCACGTCCATCGAGTCCGTGATGCCATCCAGCCATCTCATCCTCTGTCGTCCACTTCTCCTCCTGCCCCAAATCCCTCCCAGCATCAGAGTCTTTTCCAATGAGTCAACTCTTCGCATGAGGTGGCCAAAATACTGGAATTTCAGCTTTAGCATCATTCCTTCCAAAGAAATCCCAGGGCTGATCTCCTTCAGAACAGACTGGCTTGATCTCCATGCAGTCCAAGGGACTCTCAAGAGTCTTCTCCAACACCACAGTTCAAAAGCATCAATTCTTCGGCGCTCAGCCTTCTTCACAGTCCAACTCTCACATCCATACATGACCACAGGAAAAACCAAAGCCTTGACTAGATGGACCTTAGTTGGCAAAGTAATGTCTCTGCTTTTGAATATACTATCTAGGTTGGTTATAACTTTCCTTCCGAGGAGTAAGCGTCTTTTAATTTCATGGCTGTAATCACCATCTGCAGTGATTTTGGAGCCCCCAAAATAAAGTCTGACACTGTTTCCACTGTTTCCCCATCTATTTCCCACCAGCTATCCCCTTTTTATCAGTATACTAATCATATTAGATTAGGGGCCTATCCTACTCTATCTTAACTAATCATATCTGTAACTACCCTGTTCCCAAATAAGGTCACAGGGATATTCGGGCTTAGAATATCAGCAAATGAATTTGGGGAGGGGTACAATTCAACATGGCTTCCCTGGTGGCTCAGACTGTAAAGAATCTGACTGCAGTGTTGGACACCTGGGCTCAATTCCCGGACTGGGAAGAGCCTGGAGGGCTATACTCCATGGGGTCACAAAGTGTCAGACACAACTGAGCAACTGACACTTTTTTTCACTTCACAATTCAACACATGACATCATCAGAAGGACTTCTCCAAGTTCTCTTTTACTCTGTAATTCTGAAATTTAGCCAACAGAGGAGTGTGGAGATCCCAACTGAAAACTGAAGCTGAAATTTTATCAGTGTAAGGTTACTCATTGTGTTTGAGACTTTAGCATTTGCTCATGAGGCGGAGTTTTGTAGGGCTTGAGGGGAGTGTATCATGAGGACGCTTTAAAATCCTGTGTAGAGTCCCATGTGGCCAGGACATGAGTCCTCCTGTCAAGACAACTCTGAGTGAACCATCTTGAAAACTGCCCCTCCTGCCCCAGTCAAACCTTTAGATGAGAACAGCCCCAGCTAACATCTTGCCTGTAGTCTCACAAGAGATCCTGAGCCAGAATCATTCAGCCACACTGCTACCAAATTCCTAATCTGGAGAAACTGCTGCTGCTATTGCTGAGTCACTTCATTTGTGTCCGACTCTTTGCGACCCCATAAGACGGCAGCCCACTAGGCTTCCCCGTCCCTGGGATTCTCCAGCAAGAACACTGGAGTGGGTTGCTATTCCCTTCTCCAGTGCATGAAAGTGAAAAGTGAAAGTGAAGCCACTTAGTCATGTCTGACTCTTAGCGACCCCATGGACTGCAGCCTACCAGGCTCCTCTGTCCATGGGATTTCCCAGGCAAGAGAACAGGAGTGGGGTGCCATTGCCTTCTCCTATGAGATTCTAAATGTTTATTATTTTCAGAAACTGAGTTTGGGGTTAATTTGTTATGTAGTTACAGAGATCTAATAGAGCTTCCCTGTTACCCCCAACCCTGGAAAACCCAATCTGTATCTACTTTGTGAATGGCATTATCCTGACAACACCGAGAAGGAAAGTTAAGCCAACAGTGACACAGGTCTTAGGGGTAAGAAATTTTTCTGGTTGTATTTATTTGCTTTCCTTTTTTTTTTTTTAAAGGAAATGGAACAAATGTACTTCCAATGCAATTAAAAATAAATATAGTTTATTAACTACAAGCAATTTTGGCCAGAAATGGCAGTTTTGTTCACTTCAGCTGCAGGATAGTAAAATGGGAAGAGTACAGAGTTCTGAATCAAGCTGTCTGTACTCAAATCCCAACTTTTACCAGCTATGTGATCCTGGGGTAATTGCTGTACCTCCCAGTTTTAGTTTTCTCATCTGTAAAATGAAATAAGTATAAGAGTATCCACCTCATAGAAAAGAGTTAATGAAGGCAATAACTAACTGTGTCTGGCACACAGTAAGATTAAGTTCCTAATTTTGAGAACACAGGGGAGGGAAGATAACATGAAATGTCCCATATTGGAGCTATGACACATGTTGAAAGAGGCAACTTCACAGGAAATGGGAACTCAGAACTTGTGTGATGAAGCTAAGACCATGCTTTCATAATCTACCTTCCTCAACCTTTAGATATATGTGAACATAATAAACTTCAGGAGGAAAGGCAACTGTCTGTAAGTTACAGAAGAGACACTGATGGCAGATGATGTTCAGGGCTATGAGACTCATGGAAACCCCAATTGCCACATCACTCCCAGCAGAATTGCTGTCTTTCTTTCCTTTCATTGGAGAAGGAAATGGCAACCCACTCCAGTACTCTTGCCTGGAGAATTCTATGGACAGAGCAGTGGGACAGGCTACATACAGCCTATGGAATTGCAGAGAGTCGGACAACTGTGCAACTAACTTTCCTTTCATTTATACCTACATTTAAATGGAGGTGGTGACCTATCATACATTGTCGGGAAATCATATCAGAAAGTGCCACAAGGATTTCCTGAAGGACACAGTGTTTTAAACTCTGCTTGATAAGAAATTCTTAATGTCTGAAAGGCTAAAGGATATGTTGATAGGATTTTGCGCTCTGCATTTTATTTGACACTTTCTGAGAAGCCTTCAGTGGACTTAGTCTTGTATTAGGTAGAGACAGCCTCCTTTTTTGTTCTAAAGGAGCTTGAAATTCCTGTACTGGGTCTTACTTCCTGGTACAGTAACCACACCTGAGCATGTTGTGGGGTGCCCATCCTGAACCAATGCCCTGAGCGGTTGGTCTTTGTCCTCCTCCTCAGCCCCCTCCCTCCCCTCCTTCTCTTAGATGGTACTACACAGGCTGAGTCAATATCTGTAAAAATTAAACCCAGTGTCAAAGTCTAGGTGTCACAATGGCAAGTCAAGTTTGGGATTCCAATATTTGCTTTTGTCACAGGATTTTTCAGTTACATTCCAGGAACTCAGATCCTGTCACTCAACCCTGGAAAAGCAAATCTGTATTATCCTGACAACTTCTGGTGAAAAGACATCCAGATCAACAGTGCCTCAGGGCTCAGGGATAGGAATTTCTAGAAGAAAAAAAAAAAACAAAACAAAGAAAGAGAGAGAGGCATTTTGATCCAATTGCCCTTCATATTGTGTTCCTGTCCAATTTGCTAGAAAATTTCCCACTGGCTCTTGGCTCATTCTCAAGTTGGAGTGCAGTCTTTCAGAGATTACTCTGTACACGGAGAGACAAGGAACTCTTTATTACACAGAAAGGGGAGGCCCTGGCTTTTAGGAAGGGTAGACGGAGGCTACCCTCTGGCCTCTGTGTCTTAGCCCCGCCTCTCCTTCGAGGGCTCCTTCCTTTCCCAGTGGAAGGAGAAAGACCATGGTGACCCCTTGACTACTTCGGCTGGAAGGGGAATGAGATTTAAACTAAGTAACCACTATAGCAATCCTTCCCCTGACCAGGGGGCCTCTTACACAACTATTACTGTAGCAGGAGACTTCCAGGAGAGAATTCCAGTGGGAGGGGCCGCTCCTTGTTTACCCACTTTTCTCAAAATGTGAGAATTTTCGAAGGGGAGAAGTCTCAGATAACATTTTCTTCTCTTCATGTCCACTTCGTCTTTCATTTATCTTGCCTTCCTTCACTTCTGCTCGTTTAAAAGTCCTGGATTTTTGGATAGCCACCTTCCTTGTTTTCATAGCAAACATTTATGTAGCGCTTCCATGTTAATTCATCTAGACTTCACGACAGCCCCATGAGACAAGTGCTACTGCTTTCCCCCCTTCTTTGGTTGTTCAGTTGCCAGGTCATGTCCGACTCTTCGTGACCCCATGGAATACAGCATGCCAGGCTTCCTTGCCCTCTGTCGTCTCCCGAGATTTGCCCAAGTTCATGTCCATTGAATTGGTGATGCCATCCAACCAGCTCAGCTCATCTCCCCACTTTAGAGATTAGAAAACTGAGGCACAGAGAGGTGAAGTGACTTTCCCAGGGTCACCAAGCCCAGAGTTGACCCCAACTGGTCAGACTGTAGAATCTGAGTTCTCCTACCTCTGGTGTCCCACATTGCTCCCCTCATATTATTTATTTCTCTTTAGAAATTCATTCTTTCCTAATAATTTGTTTTTTTACTGAAGGGCTTGTGTGTCACAGCTCCCATTTCAGGTTCCTCCCAGTTTTGGGTGAGTTACTCGGTGAAATAAGGTGAAGGCTTTGCCAACAGCAAAATCCCCCCTCATCTATGTATACCTTCTTAAATAAGGCCCAGCCCAGCCCCACAGGGGCAGCCCTGCTAGGAATGCTAGATCAGGCCTGATTTGATAACAGATTCACACTTTTTGCAGGAATACAGCCCTTCCTCAGTATCTGCAGGTGTTTGGTTCCAGAAGCCCTGAAGATACCAAAATCTGAGGCTCCTCAAGTCCCTTCTATATAGACTATATTTCCATAAAACTTAAGCACATCCTCCACGTTCTTTAAATCATCTTGAGATTACTTCTAACACATAATACAACGTAAACGTGGTATAAATTGTTGTAAATACAACGTAAATGCTATGTAACTAGTTGGCAGTATGTGGCAAATCCAAGATCCAAGGTTGTGTTTTTCGGAACTTCTGATCCCCTCCCTCCAGTTTTCATCCACAGTTGGTTGAATCCATGGATGTGAATCTAATATACAGAAGTGGAGGCTCTGTTCCCTGCTGGCTGCAAATATCAAAGTCCTCCAGAGTTAAGCTTAGTTTCTTTAGGAAAAGTAGATGGAGGGAAAGAGAAAGGAAGGAGAAGGGAGGGAAGGAAGGGGAAAGGAAGGAGAAAAGAAGGGAAGAAGGATGGAAGGAAGGATAAATAGAAAGAAGGGAGGGAGAGAGAGAGAAGAAGGGGAAAGGAAAGAAGGGAGGGAGGGAGGGAGAGGAAAAGAAGAGAAAAAAGGAGGGGAAAAGGGAGGGAACGAATGGGAAGGAAGGAAGAAGGCAGAATAGAATATTCATTGTCTTGGTTACCATGAATTTTTCAGGGATGATATTCTTTCAGGCCTCCTAAACCTGACCATTTGGGCAGCACGCTTCTGATCCCCCTGGACTGGGACGTGCTAACTTCTGCCACACTAAAACTACATTTGGAAGCCTGGTTACCTTCTCCAGGTTTCCTCTCTAGAAAGAAGGAATGGAAAATAATGTAGCAACTTAAGTGAAACACATCGGACCAATTCAAGGTTCTGAGCCCAGAGCTGTAAAGGGGCCCTCAGAGACCCGGAGACGTTCTTGGGGCTGCCAAAATGTTTAGTGTCTAAAGTCACTCCTCATGGAGTGTCTGATTTCCTTGTAGGATAACACATAACCTGCCTGGGACACGAGCAGAACAGTGCTCAAGAAGCCGCTGACCTGGAGGGCACACGAGGGGGCCGTTTTCTGGCCTCCTCTACTTCAGAGACAGAATCATTTCAAGAGAACAGAAGGGAATGTGCGCCTGCAGAGTTTGCAGAGGTTCTGTGCCATGGCATCTGTATTTCTCCATCCCTTCTTGGCATCTGTTTCTCCTTTTGCTTCTTCTCTTCTTTTCCATCGCGAGGTGCATCTTCACGGAATGTTGTCTTTGCTGCCTGCCAAGTACTGAATTCCCTTCCAGCCCCCAAACTCGGTGATTCTCCCAGTCATGGGCATGCTATCTCTGCTGTTTCTAGGGCCTGATCCAGCTCAGATCTCAAGTCCCTTGCAGTAAGATTTGACACCTTCAGGAGGCAGCAGTGGGCTGGCCTGACCAGCCAGGGGTTTGTGGAATCACTTACTGAATAAGGCTCAGTTCCAGCATTCCAGTACAGAGACAGTCATCAGTCTTAAATTATTCATATTATTTATAGCATCAGTACCATTTCAAGTAATATCTACCACTGGTTACTGAACATTCATCAGATGCTGTGAACATACTAATTGCTTGTGAGTGTTACCTACTGCCTGTTCAGTAGTATTTATGCACACAGTCTTACTTAGTTTCACTTAATCCTCACACAGAGAAGGCAATGGTACCCCACTCCAGTACTCTTGCCTGGAAAATCCCATGGACGGAGGAGCCTGGTAGGCTGCAGTCCATGGGGTCGCTAAGAGTTGGACATGACTGAGCGACTTCACTTTCACTTTTCACTTTCATACATTGGAGAAGGAAATGGCAACCCACTCCAGTGTTCTTGCCTGGAGAATCCCAGGGATGGGGGAGCTTGGTAGGCTGCCGTCCATGGGGTCGCACAGAGTCGGACACGACTAAAGTGACTTAGCAGTAGCAATCCTCACACAACCCTAAAAAGGAGCTATTTGATGCCCATTTTTCAGATGAGGAGACTGAAACCTGGGGTGATTAAGTAACTTGCTTAAGGTCACTCTACCAGTACTTGGAAGTCTAACTGACCCTGGTTTGTTTTCCTCCATCGTTATACCTCCAACAGTACTGGCTACCAAGCATTACACATGCACCATGTCCCATAACTGTGCCGGAAGTTTCATGTGTGTTTGATTTAATCCTCATAATCATCTTGCAAGATGGGAGGACTGACTCCATTTTTCAGCTAAGGAAACTGAGGGTTAGAGGTGGAAAATGACCACTCTGGTATAGCCACTGAAGCCCAATAAATGTTTAGAACAGCTCTGAACTTCACCACCAAAACACAAAAGAAGTTTCTATAACATCCATTTAAAGACTTTCTGTTTTTCAAGATAGCAGAGTGTCTGCATTTATTTTGAGCACATGGTCGTTTAAAATTATACCCTGAGACAAACGCACCTGATGTGGATGCCTGGGAATGGACTCAGAGAAGGTGCAGACTGCTAGGATTACTGGAGAAAGTGGAAACATAGTCTATTTTGATGAATACAGGGGGAGCTCAGTGAGTCAGAAATGAGTGGTTGCTTGATATTCCTGTGAGTGCAAAAGAGGGAAAGATTCCGGAGAAGAACATGAACTCCCAACAAGATTTCCAGATTTGTTTACAAATCTTGCAAATTCATAACTGATTTGTCAGAGGCCCCAAAGAAGGTCAGTAGTCTGTCATGAGAAAGGAGAACTGAATCTCAGTTTAAATCCCTCCAATCATACTTGATATATGGACATCCTTCTTTTTCTGATTCAATCTTGCTTTTATATTAAGCAGTTTTGGGTGAAGTTTGTGTGTCTAACCATGTACCTACTGGTCATTGCCTACCTTATGTACCTTTCACTTATAAATCTCTGTAAATGAATATGACCAAATTCTAGTGAAATATTTTTAAATGTCACTTACAGAAATACTGGGGGGGGGGGGGAGGAAAATCTATATGTTGCCTCCATGCTTTCTTAACTCCTTTCAACTAGGCACATGGACCCAGCCCTACACTGAAGTCTTCCACATTGCCATTCCCTGAAAGTATTTCTAGTGCAGCTAACATCATTTCTAAGCTGCAAATCCTCTACTCTGGGCACCATGTAAGTATTCAGAGGGACATTTTGGCTCAAATGCCAATATTTTGCTTTAAAGAACAGTGAGTAAAAATAGACTTTTGTTTTTAAAGTTTAAAACCAAGGTAAAGTTAGAGGTGGTGAGCTTAACCGTGTGCCAGTTATTGTTCTAGGTGCTTTTGTGTTTCTTCTCGTTAAAAACAAAAATGAAAACAAACCACCAAAAACAAACAAACAAAAAAAAAACAGAGAACACCTATAAGATGGGTGCTATTGTCATTCCCATTTTACAGATAAGAAAACTGAGAAAGATTAAGGAGCATGCTCGAATTCATATAACTGGTTAATGGCAGAACTGGGATTTGAACCCAGGTGAGCCTAACTCCAGACTAGACACTGTCTTTATGTTATACTGTGCTATGAAGGGAATAAAGCCCCATGTATTATTCTGGGGCATCAGTCATTGGAGAAAATTTTATTTGCAGAAACCTATAGAAAACACCAATCCTGAGAACCAGCTTCCTACAGCCCCAGCTGACAGATGGCTATACTTACACCAAAACTCTAATTCACTTTGTGCCAGCTCTGAACAGGTTGAAAATTCGCAGGGTAACCTGGCTGTGTTTTGGCTCCTCTAGCAATGTGTCAGTGACTCTGGGAGTCTGAAGGTCTGTGCTCCAGTTCTAGCTCCATTAATCAGTGGCCACTGGAACCTTGGACAAATTGCTTAAATTGTGAAGTATTGATCAAATGGGCAACAGTAATACTCTGTCTATTTAAACTCTAAAAACTCTCCTATGATCTACAGAGATTGAGAGAAAAGAGTAACATCCAACATCATAATTTTAAGACCTATAAACTTTAGATTAAAGGGATGTAGATGCCACGTCTTTTCTGGACATGTGAGGAATGAGATTAAAATGATTTTAGACTGACTGGGACTAAGGAGAAAACTTGACTTGTATTTTAATTTCCTTTTAAGTAAAACCCTAGTATTCAAAGCTAGGTGATTTTGCCACAGATAATGGCATGGAAAGTGATTTTGCCTGTCTGAAAATGCTTGCAACTACTTCAGATGTGATTCTGTAATAATATTTTGGCAGTGGTCAAGATATAGTTATACCCTTCCTTTGCAGAACAGCATTTTAAAAGACTGGGGGGAAAAATGTCTTCTGTCTCCATCTAACAAGATGTTCTATATCTTTTGGTATCAATTTTATAAACCAATATTATTTAGGAACTTATCCTCAAGTAAAATTCCAAATTTATTGGCATAAAGTTTAGAAAATATCCTCTTTCTCTTTTCATTTTCCATGGCATATATGGCAATAGGCTTTTTCCATTCCTGATGTAAAGTATGCCTCATTTTTTTTTCCTTGATTGGTTTTGATGGGAGCCAATCAGTTTTGTCAATGTTTCCCAAGGATCAAGCTTTGGCTTTGTCAGTTTTCTTCACTGTATGTGTTCCTTATTTCCTTGATTACTACTTTTATTTTTCATAATTTTATTGTACTTTCTTTGAGTATAGTTTGCCCTTCTTTTTGTAACTACTTGAGATGGACACTTCGATCAATTGTGATTTCAACCATTCTTCCTTTCTAACAATACACTTAAAGCTATACATTTTCATCTAAACACATATTTCGCTATATTCCGCAAGTTTTGATATATTGTTTTCATTATCATTCAATGAAAAATATTTTCTAATTTTCATTGTGATTTCCTTTTTAACCCGTTAGTTATTTAGAAGTAATATTGTTTCAATACCAAATATTTGGGAATTTTCTAGTCATCCTTCTGTTGCTTATTCTAGCTTGATTTCATTGTGCTCAGAGAAGTTGCTTAACCTCTCTGTACCTCAATTTCTTGTCTGTAAAATGGAGATAATAATAATATTTTTCTCAAAGAAATCTTGAGAGCATTAAGTTTGGTAACAATATTAAAACCAGTACCTGAGACATAAGTACTTGGCACCATCAATAAATGTTAGCTATTATTAATTAATTTTATTATTGGTTCTTGTGTTAGCTCTAATATAAGCATCATTGCCTGTCAGTATCCCATCCTGGGTTGGGAAGATCTCCTGAAGGAGGGCATGGCAACTCATTCCAGTATTCTTGCCTGGAGAATCCCAGGGAGAGAGGAGCCTGACGGACTACACTCCATAGGGTTGCAAAGAGTCGGACATACATGAAGCGATTTAGCACACATGTGCTCAGGCAGCCCACCTTGCCTGTCTGCTCTCATTTGCTGTTAAACTGTAAGGAATGAGTCTTAAACATCACCAAAGTCACATAGCATTCCCAAGAGGTATGTACTATTAATATCTGTGTTCTACCAATTTGGAGGTTAACCTACAAACTAGTCTTGAATAGAAAACTCTGTTTCTTAAGATGTTAGCAACATCCTGTCCTTAGTTCACATCTATATTCCTGTATCATATTTTATTCCATACAAATAAATAAGTAATAATTTTGTGATCAAGTAGTATTGGGGTTGAAGTTTTTGTTGGATATTCCCTGTGGATATATGCATCCTCAGGCCAGTCTGTCCCCTAATTTGTAGGTTTGTCTCACCTCAACCACTCAATTTCAGTCTGAAAAAAGGCAGAGTCCTGGAGAGCTGTAAATACTTCTAGGTTCCCAGCCCTTAAAACCCTCCAAAAACAAAATCCAGCGTCATCACCTTGTGGGAATTCAACAAATAGTGGCTGATAGACCGTCATGGTATCAGTTTTGAAAATAAGCACAGACATTTTTGATTACCAGCCCACCATCACCTCAGTCATAAAGCCAGTGAAATCAACATTCTTTCCCACTCATTGGGCATAAATTGTTATGGCTGTTTCCAAGGATGCATGGTACACGTGTAATGTGGGGGTCTTTCAGGGAGATTTGACATCAAGCCTATAGTCTTGAGAGACTGGTTTGTATTTTCAAGGAACATTGAAGATTTTACCATATTTCATAGATGGCATTTCCAAAACCATATTGGTACTAATTTCTCAATGTATTTTATGACTTGCAGCACCTGGCCTCTTGTGTAGGGTGATTTCAGAGGGGCTGGTATAATTCTTCTGCATATCCAAATCTCCCTGGATGTCCTGTAATTGCACAATTTTATTCCCTATTCCTTTAACATGTCACGTTGCTACTTTATTAGTTCTAGTATACAATCCATTGAAAAAGATAACATTAAATTCCATTAATTGTTCATACTCTGGATGAGTGGGGTTATTAGATTGTCTACAGAGAGCTTGTTTAGGTTCAAATGGAGGAGGGGCAGGGGAGATGGAGGAGGATTTAGGTACAATGGGCATCTGGGCTTGGGGGTGCTCGGTGAAAGAACCCTGTCTGCTGAGGCCGAGCATGTGGTAGCCAAGGAAGCTTCATGTTTTGCCTGAGTCTGCCTCTGCCCACATCCTGTTAACTGCACAGCCAAATGCCGCTTAATTAGATAATTGCTGTAAACCTTTAGAAGTAACGTCTTTACCGTCATATCACAATATTCTGAGTTTATGATAAAAATTGCTCTTTTTCTGGTTTGTATATTCATCCCTGGTCTTTGACAGCTTTTGGGGTTGTATCTAGTGTTGATGACAAGGAAGAGTTGAGAACAGGAAAGTGAGGGAATTTTAAGAATGTCTTTTAGAACTATCACTGTGGAAGACACCTAGGGCTCTTTCAGCTCATTGCCTCTTTGTGCTTGATACTGATGAACCTGTGGCAGAACTTCTCTTCATGGAACCTGCCCTGCACCTACCTGATAGGTTACCCGATGCTCTTTATTCTGTAGGTAAAACAAAGCTGCTGATGCCCATGATACTTTGAATGCTCATGACTGCGAGTTCTTTACTGCTTACCAGATGGCCATTGTATTTATTTCTAAATAGTCAGTGCTGATTATATCTATTGTTGTAATCCCATAATTTAAGTAATGTACACATGAATAAAATAAGAGCATGGAAGGCAAGACCTAATTTGAATGTTGGCAAAGACTTAGGAGAATCTCTTAGAAATGTTATCAAATTAAGTATGGGCAAGAATGATTGGGAATGTATTTATGGAAATGCAGAGAAGTTCTGCACTCAGATTGCTTCTCTGTGATCTGTTAAGTTCTTGCTCTGCTGTTGAAGATGTAAAACCGGAAGCCTTTGACTATACATTCAGGGTGTGGTTTATGCCAGAAGGAACATGCAGATCTCCACCAGCACACCCACACTCAGAAAAGGCACTGGTCCTCCATCAGGTCAGCAGTGCATTTGCTTTTATATATTTTAAGTTAACAGGATGCTTAAAGTATACTATTGTGTTTATATTATACCTCTCTTTATTTAGGTTTTTAGTTAATCAACTAACTACTTTGTCTCAGTGGCTTTTACTGTATTAAGAAAGTCCCTGTTGTTCTTCTTTATGTGGAACTCCAAGAGCTTACTTTGTACCCAGACTCTTTACTAATTAACAAGTATTATCTCACTGCATCCTCACAACAACCAAAAAAGTAGGCTTCATTACTGTCTCCATTTTCTAGGCCATTGAGACATAGAAAGGGAAAGTGTCTTGTCCAAAGTAACACAGTGGATGATAGAACCAGATTGACCCTGTGCTCATAACCACATGAAACTTATTTTTTAAATATCTTAAGTCATTTTTATGGCTTATTTGTATGGCTCCTTTTGGGGGACAGGGATGCTGGGGAGCAAAACTGACTACCTTCCTCTATTCCTTTATGTCCAGAAGGTGATAAAACGTTGTTTCAGACACCATGTTATCTGAGAACAATGCTGTTAAATCTTGCCTTTCAAAAGGCAGAGAGGAATATGCAGGACTTTGCACCTCAGACCAATAACCATTAATGCAGATGGGCGGGGCTGTGTGTGTGCGCGTGTGTATGCACGCGCGCCCGAGTGTCTTCCTTCCCTGCGGCTCACTAATGAGGAACTGGTATTTTAGTGCCCTTTGGTGCCATTGTGCTTTTAACTGCTATTCAGATAAGGAGTAATGTCCCTCCAGCTATACATAATAGTGTTGTAATTCCATCAAGGGGCTTTGATAACTTCATAAACCCTGACAGAAAAGCTTGAGTGGATTTTCATGTCACCATAACACCAAGATGGAATTACAGCCTTAATTTACTGGGTGTACATTTTAGGGGGTACATTACTTAATGTTAAATCCTGTTAAAAACAAATTGGCTGATACCATCTGGCTCTATTTCGTAGTGGCATCCCAGCCGCCCCATAATTTTGGATCCTTGGTTATCATTTTCTTTTTCCTAATTACCTTGCTCATCCTCGTGATGAGTGTCTTGTATCCATAGACCTTTAGGTTAGGTTACAGAATGCTCTTTCTTCTCATTCATGATCCTGGTAGCCTCATAAGAACCTTAACAGTTGCTTTTTTCTCTCTCCTGGAACATCTGAACTTTAGTTATTTGTGTTATATGGAACAAATGTCCATAGGCGTCTTTTAGGAAGAAAAGCAATGTGTGCACATTGGAACTTTTCAGACGGGGCAGGAAGGCATAAAATGAAATGTAAAGTTTCTTTTCCTTTTGCCTTCCTAGTGTGTCTCTCCCACAGGTGATCCCTGTTAATAGTTTCTTTTATATCATTCCAAAAAATTATTCACATACCATAATTTATAGCTCTTAGAAAAACAGTATGCATTTCTCTGCTTGTCTGTTCATTTATCTGTCCATCTCTCCTTTTCTGTTTATCCAAATGGGAGATGATTTGCCCCATTTTGTTTTAAAATACTTAATTATATATCCTAGATATCTTTACATATCCTTACACATAGCTTCCCTCATTTTTGTAGCCATCACATAATAGTCTGTCTTCCAGATATTATTTTAGGTTATAAAATGTGAGTCAAAGTTGCCTCAGGTTGAAGAGATAGGCCTAACATTGCCCAGATCTTGCCAGGACAGATCTCAATCCATTCTCCTGGGGGGAAAAGGAAATTGATTTTTTGTTTTGTAAGTGATTTCCTATATTCTGGGTTAAAGTGAAACCTCCTGAAAATGTCATGCAATGCCACATTCCTATGTGGCTGGGCAGAGTTGAGACAGGGAGTAGGCATGATGTTATGGGAGGCATTCTGGACCAGGGGTATGCAGACTAGCCATATAACCTTGAGCCTTTCTGGGCCTCTGTTTCATATTTGAGGGTGTGGGCAAGTACTTTTGTCTAGATCTCAGTTTCTCCATCTGCGAAATGGAGACGTTCAATAGATCTAATAGAGGCTGAATGAGTGTTAAAAACATGGGCCCATCTTCACTTCCATCTCTGTTGCTGATTCACAATGTTGGGCAAATTACTTAACCCCTCTGAGCTCAGTTTTCTCACTTGTAAAATGGGATTAATTACATCTACCTCATATGAGTGCTGTGGTCATTAAAAGAGATGCTTATTTTTGGTCTTGATAAATGGTTTTATGAGTATTCTAAGGCTACTTCACTATTTATAGCTGATGAAGTAGCTTTCTTTAGAGGAGGCAGAATTTTTTACAGCTCTTGTGTTTCCATAACTGAACATTTTTTGCTGTCCCATAGATTGCAAACTTCTAATGTAATGAAATTGATTTTGAAATGTGACTTATAGGAGCTGTTCTTCTTGCTTTATCTTATTATGTGTTATTTTCTCTCTCAAAGCCCAGCACATGTAGTTGCTTTGTAAGCCTGGTTGATTCAGAGATTTGTGAAATTTGGATGTTGTGTTGGGATGCTAGCTACAGAAAGATTTTCAAGAATTCCTGACTCTGGGAAAAAAGTTTACATGTTCCAACCCACTTTCTAAAACTCTTGTTGCTTCTCTTTTCTAACAGAGAACAGTCTAATATGGGTTTCCTAGTATTGCATGACTTTTTAATTTACCTTTTGCTTTGATAGACTTTCTGTGAGTGAATGTGTGATCTGTGAAACACAGAATCAGCAGGCTGACACATTTACCTAGTAGTTTGCATTCTGTCGTTGTTGTTGTTGTTTTAAGCACCAATATATTTTCTTTTAAAACAAGTTTTTCCAGAGGACCGGTCTCCTAAGATAAACAGTGTGCTCTGGAAAGATGTACAGGATAAGGCCTGGGCTCGCTCCTGCATAGGCCTGAGCTTGCAGAACTGCCATTTAGAAAGTACACTGTTGTCTCCCAAAGATACTGCCACGAATCCCAAGCTGGAAGCAGAGAAGGGAGCGTGGGGGTGGGGTGGAGAGCTCCATTAACCCGGTTGGTGTGCAGGGTCGGCCAGAGACAATATAAATCTGGGAACTGCTCTGAGTGCTGAATGCCCCTGCAGGAGTTAGAGTTAACAGACAAATTAGCATAATGTAATTGGCTGGCAGGGTCAGCCTCGCTCTGAGAGTGCAAGCCATGGGGATGGTCGGGAGAAGCAGATAAAGGATGAGGGGTAGGGGTGGGGGGCAGTGTTTTGTTTGTCATCTCACCACTGCATAGATAAATTACAGCTCCAGAGACAGCCCTCTCCAAGTGAGTAAAATTTCCATTTTTGAAAAATTCCTTCCTTCAGAACAAAATATCAAAAGTCTACTCCACTCGTCTCTCCCCGCTCCCCTCCAAACCCCAGCAAACAAAATAAAATAAGTATAAAAGAAGAGAAGAAGGTTTATTTTTCTCTTCACTCACCTACTCTCACCACTGACTTTTGGAAACTCCTTCTGGAACGTTGAGGACTATTATCTTTTGACTGGTGTGTCTCTGGGTGATTCATTTGTCTAAATGACTTCACTCTGCCTACCTGTTGTGCAAGCACTACCATATTTTTTCTGTGGAGAAGCTAAGATATATGTCTTTTCTTCTGACCTAAGCACTACACTCACCTATACAGAAAAGGATGCTACAGCAGGGATGTTTTCCTCCGGATATTTTGCTGCTTGTGTGATTTTCAGAAACTTAGGAGACAACCATCCTCTGTGGTTACCATATATTTTTTTAAAGCTTTTTTTTCTTTTGCTTTCTTTATCTTTATTAAATTTTCCTTCAAACTTCAATTGCTGAGTAGCATTCAGTTCAGTTCAGTTCAGTTACTCAGTCATGTCCGACTCTTTGCGACCCTATGAACCCCAGCACGCCAGGCCTCCTTGTCTATCACCAACTCCTGGAGTTCACTCAGACTCACGTCCACTGAGTCGGTGATGCTATCCAGCCATCTCATTCTCTGTTGTCCCTTTTCCTCCTGCCCCCAACCCCTCCCGGCATCAGAGTCTTTTCCAATGAGTCAACTCTTCGCATGAGGTGGCCAAAGTACTAGAGTTTCAGCTTTAGCATCATTCCTTCCAGAGAAAACCCAGGGCTGATCTCCTTCAAAATGGACTGGTTGGATCTCCTTTTTCTAGTCAAGGTGATTATCATCACTGTCTGGGACAATACCTACTCTTGCCGTGTCTGTATTCTCCCCCTCTGGAACCTCTTACACTGTTGGTGGGAATGTTAACTGATACAACCACTATGGAGAATGGTATGGAGGTTCCTTAAAAAACTAAAAATAGTGCTACCATATGACCCCAGCAATCCCACTACTGGGCATATACCCTGAGAAAACCAAAATTCAAAAAAACACGTGCACTCCAATGTTCATTGCAGCACTGTTTACAATAGACAAGACATGGCTAAATGTTCATCAACAAATGAATGGATAAAGAAGATATGGTGCATATATACAATGGAACATTACTCAGCCATAGGAAGGAATGAAATTGGGTCATTTGTGGAGGCATCGATGGAACTAGAGACGAACATACAGAGTGAAGTGAATCAGAAAGAGAAGCACAAATATCGTATCTTCTCCTCTCTGTCTTCAGGTCCCATTCCTCTCTCGTTCCCCACTGCAGTGTACTCATTGTATATTTTTAAGTCCTCATGTATCCTTGTAAAAATAGAGTTGTGTGTATCTGTGTGTGTGTGTGTGTGTGTGTGTGTGTGTGTGTATTGAGTGGCAATGTGCTATTAATCTCTGCTGTTACATTTTTCATACAACATTCTTATAAAGATTTATCCTTGCTGCACAGTTCTTCATTTCTTCTGTTACGTAACATTTCATGGTATGAATCCACTCATTTTATTTATCTATTACCACAATCAATTTTAGAACATTCCTCACCCTGGAAGGCAGCCTCATGCCTATCAGACATTCTTCCCCATCCTCCATCTGTCCTGTCCTAGGTAACCATAATCCACTTTCTGTCTCTGTGGATTTGTCTTTTCTGGACATTGCATATCAATGGAATCATATAATACAGGGGATTTTGAGACTGACTTCTTTCATTTACCATAATGTTTTCAAGGTCCATCTATTTTGTATCATGTTATCAGTACTTTTTATATCCAAATAATAGTCCATTGTATGGATAGACCACATTTTGTTCATTCATGAGACAATGGACATTTGTGTTGTTTCCACTTTTCACTTATTGTAAATTATGCTGATATGAACATTTGGACACACATTTTTGTATGGGCATACATTTTTTTGTATCTCTTGAGAGTCTACCTAGGAGTGGAATTGCTGGGTTCTATGGTAACTCTATGTTTAACTTTTTGATGAACTGCCAGACTATTTTCCAAAGTGGCTGCACCATTTTATAATCTGAATAGTCTGAGGGTTTCAATTAGGGTTCATTCTTGAAAGGACAGACTGTCCTGCCCTGATGGGTGGCCAAGACCTTGTTTTTTGAGGGGGAAGGGAGGGTGTGCATGGAGCTTATGTGTTATATGTAGGCTGAAGTCTCTTTATGGCAGTGACTATCATCTCAGGTCACCTAAGTCATCTCAACAGCTCAATGGTAAGCTTACTTAATAAGCAGTTCATTTTGTCCACTGAAAATAACTAAGCTATGCAGGATTGGGGTAGGGAAACCTGAATTCAAGCTATAATTCTGCCACTCACTCTGTGATCTTGAGTAAAATGGTTTCCTCATTGATAAGTTACATGCATACATATTGGGCCTCTCTGGGTGTGGATAGAGCTGAAGGTAGAAAGAAAAAGGGTCCAGGGAGTTCCAAACATGTAGAGGCTGAGAGCCTCAGGAAGTTGAGATTTATTCATTCACATGTAAATTTACATTATGATGTGAATTATACATTTATCAAGATAGGAGGTAGAACATATCTGTAAGTTGATTTGTAACTTTAATTTAGTCAGGTAGGATATAGACCTCCATTTGTATTCTTGCCATGCATCCCACACATAGAAAGGGACCAGTCATGACCCGTGATCCTTGTATGCACCTACATGAGAATATAGAGACATATAGCCTATGCATACTTAGTTTCCCTGAGTTGATACAGGTAGAATTCCAGAAATCAATCACAGAAATTTACACTGTGATAGCATATGGTTCCCAGGTCCCCATATCAACACCAACACTTGTAATTATTCACCTTTCTATTTTATACTACTCTCAACTTAATTTATATTTTTATGGTTATTTGTAAAGTTGAACATTTTCCCATATACCTTTTGGACATGTGGACTTTTATCTTTTTTTGAATCCCTCTTTATATTTTGTTTCTATTTTCTCATGGGTTTGTTATCTCTTTTTTTGTTTGTTCTCAGGATGTGTGTGTGTGTGTGTGTGTGTGTGTGTGTGTGTGTGTGTGTATGTTTGTATAGAAAGAGAGAAAGAAAAAGGCCAATGACTTTAAAATTGCAACAGAGACAGAAAAAAACAGTAGTCTTTGATAAATGTCAGTGTTTATTACCTTAAAAAAACTGTATACATACCCACATGGGGATATATATGAGAGACATATATGGTGAATCATCTCCAACATGGATCCCAAGGAGTCTAGACCTTACAGTTACATACATTCAGAATGTGTCTTTCTAGATTGCTGCCTTTCAGTTAAGATCATGCTTTTCTCTTCTTAGGAATAAGCTGGGAAACAGTCTTGCCTGAAATGGATGTGAATGTGAAGGAGATCTCCCCTTCCACCCGCTCCCTCCTCCGCTCCATCCCTGTTGCTTAGGAGATAGTGTTTGCAAGGGATGGCAAAGATGTATCAATACTGCTGGGTGTTGCTTTGCTTGCATTTGGTAGAAGGGTGGTGAAGGCCAATAAAGCTGCTTGTTGTGGCCCTGTCACTCTGGGCCAGAGCTGGAAGAAGGATTCAAGCAGAGACCTTCTGAGAAAGTATCCACAAGAATTCCTTTGACATCACTAGGTTCTCTTTAGCTAACATGATTTCCTCAATCTTCCCTTTTGGAATAGTATCCATTTATAAGTGTCATCTCTTCTATTTTGCTTTCTCTGTAGGTCAGGAGGGCCCACCTTGGTCTCATTTGTATTGTTCTAACCCTTAACAGTGAGTATGACAGAGGAGAAGCTCACCCTCATCCAAATATAATTCAAAATCCGTCTTTAGTTCCTTATTGAAATGCTCCCTGACTGTGCCTGTCAGCAATCACCATTTTATCCTCTTGTATTAGAGTTTCAACTCGTGAAAAAGCTGGCTTGAAACTCAACATTCAAAAAACTAAGATCATGGCATCTGGTCCTATCACTTCATGACAAATAGATGGGAAACAATGGAAACAGTGACAGACTATCTTCTTGGGCTCCAAAATCACTGCTGATGGTGACTGTAGCTATGAAATTAAAAGATGCTTGCTCCTTGGAAGAAAAGCTATAACAAGCCTAGACAGCGTATTAAAAAGCAGAGACATTACTTTGCTGACAAAGGTCCATCTAGTCAAAAACTATGGTTTTCCCAGTAGTCATATATGGATGTGAGAGTTGGACCATAAAGAAAGCTGAGCACTGAAGAATTGATGCTTTTGAACTGTGATGCTGGAGAAGACTCTTGAGTGTCCTTTGGACTACAAGGACATCAAACCAGTCAGTCCTAAAGGAAGTCAGTCATTGGAAGGACTGATGCTGAAGTTGAAACTCCAGTACTTTGGCCACCTGATGTGAAGAACTGACTCATTGGAAAAGACCCTGATGCTGGGAAATACTGAAGGCAGGAGGGGAAGGGGATAACAGAGGATGAGATGGTTAGATGGCATCACTGACTCAATGGACATGAGTTTGAGCAAGCTCTGGGAGTTGGTGATAGACAGGGGAGCCTGGTATGCTGCAGACCATGGGGCTGCAAAGAGTCGGACACAACTGAGCGACTGAACTGAGTATTAGTCAGGGTTCTCCAGAGAAACAGAACCAGTAGGAGATATTTATCTCTCTATCTCCATTTCTATCTCTAGATCTATAGAAAGAGGGGACATGAGAGAGAAAAGAAAAGTAGAATGACTAGAAAATCTGCATTTTCCAGGTTGGCAGCCTGGAAATTCGGATAGGAGTTGATGTTGACCTTGAGTCCAAAATCTATAAGCTGCAAACTCAGAATTTCCATATTGTAGTCTTGAGGCAGAATTACTTCTTCTTTGGGGAACCTGAGTCTTTATTTTTAAGGCCTTCAACTGATTTCATGAGTCCCACCCCCATTATGGAGGGTAATCTGCTTTACTCAAAGTCTGTTGATTTTAGTGTTCATTTAAAAAAAAATTAATACCTCCACAGCAACATCTGGACTGATATTGGACCAAACAACTGGTCATTAAAGGCTAAGATAGTTGACATATAGAGTTTACCATCATACCTCTGGACTCGAACTAGTCACTTGGCCTGCAATCATATGCAGACTAATGATGTCTAGCATCATCTCTTTTGACATTTAACTTTGTCTAAGTGTGTATGGTTTGTCTTGCCAACTTCTTGAAGGCAGGGATCATATCTTATACTTCCAGTGGGTTCCCCAGAATGCCTTCTGGGGTAATTTATATGTCATGCTTAGTAAACAGTTGCCCAAAAATGAATGCACAGAAAAAGGGGCTTTTTGAAAATATTTCAAAGTAAATATTTGGAGTTAAGAATTGATCTTTGGTATTTTGCATCCATTTCTTTTTGCCCTCTCAGTTACAAACAAAAGATTTCAACAAACTCTCCAGATGATGGAAGCTTAGTTGGGGCAGATTCTTTGGCCAGGTGGGCATTTCAGTTCCCTTCTCTGGTATCAACTTGAGTTTAAACTCTGAAACTAACCTGTGAATTTGATGTTCCTCCGGTCTTTTTCACACCTGAAGGACCTGGTTATTGGTGGGACGTTTTGTGTCTTGAGAGTTCCTTCCAATTCCTTTTACTCCATCTTGTCTAACTGTTTTTAGCGTCCTTTTCCATATCCTAGACAATTAAATTCATGATGCCACTATATATTTGGAGGTGTTGGATCTCATCTTTGGTGAAAAGCAGTGTACTGGAGCAAGCTCTGTGGTTTTCCTAGTTATTGGCAAAATGTCTTCTATGATGTATTAAACTGTCTCCAGCTTACACAATAGAATAACTGTTGTCAGTGACAGACGACATTTGTGGTACCCCCTAAAAGCAAAGAATAACTGCACTCAGACAGTTTTGAGTGCCAGGGCATTGGTAGGGCAGAATGGTGGTACAGAGACTAAGTATACAGAAGCTTATGACTCTAGGTTTTAAGTGTGTTGGGAACTTTCCACAATTCAGAGCCTAGAAATCCCCACCCATGATGCTAGCTAGCTCAATAAAGTTTCCAGAACATCTGACTCTTTGCTATCCTTTGTAAAACATAGCAGATTCTTCTTTTACCCACAAGGCCAACTATCCTAAGGGCTAATTCACCCAAATCATATTTTTTTTTCCTAGTTAGTTCTTTGTTGAATATTACCACATATTATTTTCTCTATCAGTTTCCCCTGATAGACCAGGGGAACACATACTTTCTCAGGATCAGGCACTCTTAGTGTTTCAGTAATTTTTTCACGGCACACCTTGGCCGAAAGAAGTACCAGGTCATTCTACTTTTAGGTGCTTAGGTCCAAATGACATCATAAGTGTACAAACATCTCAGAAGCTATTTGAAATAAGTAATACATAGATGTGCTATGCTTAATCACGCAGTCTTGTCTGACTCTTTTTGACCCCATGGACTGTAGCCCACCAGGCTCCTCTGTCCATGGAATTCTCCAGGCAAGAAGACTGGAGTGGGTTGCCATGCCCTCTTATTGGAAGTTAAAAAAAAAAGCTTTTATTCCATTCTTAAATAACTGTCATTATTAATGGGGTGTTTGTACCTGCTGGACTTCCCACAAGTTCTCAAACTTTAGAGTCAGACTGGCTATCACTACCCTTGTTTTCTGTTCCACACTTGTTTTTGCCTGATATTTGCTTTTTATCATGGCAATCAACCGAAATCCAGCTTTGCAAAGATGTGATTTAATCAAAGGAATGTAACAGGATCTAATGGGGAAGCATCAATGGCCTCAAGTTTGTGCCTTGTCCAGCAGATTGCCACCTTTCCCTCAAACTTTCCAAGATCCTGCACAACCCTGTGAGTTCAGTGTGGCACCCTGGGGCAGCTCAGCATACGGTGTGGGAAATGCAACCCTAGGCATTAAATGTGAGTTATTAGCTAGAACATTAAAAGTCTGTTAAATCTAGGAGGAATGGGACTTTCTGATTTGTCCTTAAGACTAAAATTTCTCTTCAAGGAGTCATATTCTGAGATTTATACCTATCCACCTAGCTGTTTTTCATTTTCATAGGAAGTTAGATGCTTATATGCAGGGTAGCATTTCTCTCACTCTTCCTTTTCATTCTCTAGTTTTTGAAAGACGTGCACTTTGCGATGCCCCACCCTTATTCCTTGTCAACACTCATATAAGCCAAAACAGCCTGGCCAGCACTGTTGTTTATTTTATTGGGTGCCTGTTATTTTTGCACTGTCTGATTTCTGTTTTATTTGGGTTAGTAATTATTAAGTATCCTAAGCATGAGAAACCTTGTACAGAAGCTACATATGGGGAAAGAGAAAACAGTGTTTTCTCATAGAGGTTACACACTTGTCGTTTCTGATGCTTTGCTTCAAACCCTTAGCCATTTGTGAACCAGAAGATGTCACATGAACTGAGGCCCCAGAGAGTATCAGCCACTTGCTTGCTTTCGTGAGCCTGTGCTCTCGCCTCTGCACTGGATTTTAATGCCATGGCCTTTGGCTGCTTTTCTGAAGTCGGCTCATGACATCACTAAGTTTCAGGTTCAATGATATTTTAGCCTTACTTTATGTCTGTCTGTATTCTAATAAAGATTCTGCTCCTGTTGCTTCTGCTATTATTGCTGCTGCTCTTGTTTCTCCTTCACATCCTTTTCTGTTTTCCTCCTCCTTCTCTGCCCCCTTCTCTACCATCACCTACTCCTCATTTTCCTAACAAATGTATCCAATATTCCCATTACAATATCTGAGCCTTGAAGGGCTCTAAACACAAAGCCTGTTGGATGAGTGGTACAGCAACTGGAGGTCCATGGTGTCTCCCAGGTCCCTGGACCCAGAACATCTTTCCAACAGACAGGAGGGCTGGGAATAGAAACACTCTCTAGTTGTGAAGGTAGCTTAAGACAAAGCTGGAATCAAAATGGCCTTCGTTGGCAATTTGTTTCGCCTTGCAACCAAACAAATGATTCTCTTGGATGCTGACCCCTGCTTGCCTCCATCCTCCCTGCCTTTCCTAACTCCTTCCCTGCTGCACTGCCCCCACCCCAGCCTCCATTCTCTCATCTGTCCTTTACCCTCTCAACTTCTCCACCCAAATTCTGCATTCCACCTTTGACTCCAGCCTGTAAATGTTCTCGCCACTGACCTGGTCAGGTGGAGGCTGCCGTAACTCCTGTGTGATATCAGTAACCCATGCCAGCGAAGCCAATGAGGTAATTTTCCCCGAAGCTCTAAATATAATTTAACAAGTTAAACACTGTAGCATTGTGGTGGATGCACTCTTCAGGGACTGTAAATTGCTTACATAGCATCAATAAACACGGTGCCCTAAAGCGAGGGGCTGTTAAGACTTTATAATCTAAAGCAGCACTAGGAGTATCACCCCAAGGCTTTAACTTCACGTCAGATAAAAACAAAGCGACTGAAGTCTTTAGTTGATGCCAAATGTACCCAGGAACACAACAAGCTTCAGGGGGTAATTACTTTCTGAGTGCTTGATGTGGATTCACTGAGAAACACATCTGTTATCAGATTTGCCAATGATTAATTTGATTCTTCCATTTGCACAGAAAATGAGGGAAGTAAAGTTGATGGTTACAAGTGCCAAGTCAATTGGTATATGGCCCCCAGAGGATAATGTATCATTTTCTTGGGATAAGAACAAAAGTTTCAGCGTAATCTACTCTCACACTTGGTATTATACCCCATAGGATTATGTGTATAGAAAAAGATTTTGTGGAATTACATTATCTTTGGTGTTGTTGAAAGGGTGTAGAGTTTTAAAGGTTAATGGCCTCTTTTGGAAGTGAAATAATTTGTGTTTCAGGTTTTGAAACCCTAAAGCTTTCCCCTGCTTTTTTTCTCTTCCCCCTGATGTGCACACAGCCCCGGTCAAAGCCTTTCACGAAACACACCGCTTCTGCCATTCCTTCCCAGGTTCATATCCTCAGCCAACTGGTGACTAAACCTTTTTGTGTTTTAACTATTATCCAGAGTATTTGGTCAAAAGTATTCGCATTTGAGTTCTGGAAAGCTCTTAGCATTTTACACATGTTACCTCATTAATCACTGCAACCATCAGACTGACAGTGTTTGCCTTATATTAAAAGCAGTGGAAAAAAGAAAGCTCCGAGTGGCCTGGGGACCTAACCAAGGTTGCTTGGTGAGTCACGGCGGAGAGAGGGAGAGGACCTGCCATCTCAGGCACTGTTCCAGCCCCCAGACCTTGCACCTTCTCACCCAAGAACACCCCTAAAACTCTCAGGGTAGGGCCTTTGGGTCTGCAGGATCTCGGGGTCACCTTTGTGATCTCTGAGCATTTTGTTCTCTATACGAATTCTGAATAGGATTAAAAGGTTACCTTTCTTTCATTACAATCAGGGCCATCTTAAGATGATGGGAAATTTTCAGCTCGTGCCTGTAGGCTCTAGTACAACATACCAATCCCTGGAGGACAAGCAATAACTGTGAGAGAAGGAAGCATCACTGGGGTTTGGGAGAATGAGCAAAATGCCCTCTGCTCATTTAACGCCATCAGCAGTAGCCATCACCTCTCAACTGGGTGGTCCTTAGGTTGCCCCTCTGCCTTTTCAGCCCCATCCTTTGGGCTGCACGTTGTGCTGCAGTGGGGTGCATCAGGGTTCCTGCTAACTGGGTTCATCAGCAGAAAGATGGTCGAGGAGGGCTTTGACCTGGACCTCGCAGTCCACTTGGGATGGCTTTGACTCTGGGGCTGGGTTGAAATTCATTCTCTGTTGTGAAGGCAGGCAGGATCCAGGAGATACGTTTTTCACATAGATGACTTAAACTGCTTTAAGCTGGTCCAGGCATCTCTGCTGGGAAATAGGCCACTCTCCAGGAGAGGTTTCCATTGATGCCAGTCTGCCAGGCTCACTACACACCTATCACTAAGTTTGGGGCGGCAGTGGTGGGGCACATGATTCAGTTTTCTCTCCCAGCTTTTCTTGTGCCAAGAAGATATACTCCAAGGGCGCCTCTTATGCCTTAATGATAAATTATAAAAATCCTAAGATCAAAAAGTTGACAGACAAGAACAACTTCATCTTACTTCTGAGTGGCTTTAGTTAATTTCCAAATTCTGTGGTACCATAGGACTACCCCCTCCTCACCCATTCCTAATTCATTTCTTAAAACACCAGCTAAATATATCATGGGAGATACACCATTACTTTCCATTCTTTCAAGTAATGCATTTCTGTGTAAACATGTTGTTTATGAAGGAAGCTTTTATGGATGCTTTGTGTTGCCCTTTGCTCAAGAAAATACATTTTAAAAGAATTCTCCACAGCCTGGCATGTAATGTTTCATTAGCCAACATAACCTTGTTTATTTGCTTTTTAAAATTTTATTTGGGAAAGGAAATCAATCTGCACCCCTGACATGCCGCCAGGTTCCTGTTTATAAGCACACAATAGGCAGCTTGGAGGGGGCAAAAACAGATAGTTTATGATTTCAGCATTAAGTATGACACAATCTGTATCTGAAACCATGGAGGCAATAGTGTTTTCCTGTCCCTGCAGCCATGCTCTGCAGTTTAAGTGCTTTTTTTTTTTTTTTAATCAGCGCATTATCGAAGTGTGCACAGAATGAATGTTCCTAATTGTGCCGGGCACTTCAAGTGTGAGGAAGCATTGTCAGAACAAAAGGAGGTCTTTGCTGGGTTTTTGTTTTTGTTTTGTTGTTTTTTTAGAAAGCACTTGAAGCAACTAGCTGAGACTCAGCCCTATAAATGTGCTGTGCTCTGGGGAGGCTCACAGCGGCCTTGCAACATAATTGAGTATCCCGAGGCCCTCTGCTGTCAGAGATTCCGAGGGGCTGGGGGATGAGGAGCAGGACATGAAAGTCCATCATCAGAGAGAACCCCTTCCCTTTTGCTCTAGACTCCCAGTGGTGATGTGAGGAGGTGGCCATCCTCTAAACTTGACTCTCACTTCTGCCTTGTTTGAGTGTCCATCTGCTTTTCTCTTCCCCAAGATGTCCAACATATTCAGGTCCAAAGGGGACCCTGAGATAAAGTTTCTCTGCTTCACAAAAGGAGATCTAGATTCTAGTCCTGTTTCTACCTCCATTTAGATGTGGGCTTCTGGTCTGCTTGCCTCTCCTTCTCTGACCTTCATTTTTTTCTCTGTAAAATCAAGGAGTTGGATTCCAGGCTTTCTATGGTATATTTCAAAGCCCAAGGTCTGAGAGCAGGTACTTATCATCACCATAAAATCTCCTCAAAGGAGAGGGTGGGATGAGTTGAGAGAGTAGCACTGAAACATATTTATTACCGTATGTAAAATAGATAGCTAGAGGGAAGTTGCTGTATAACACAGGAAGCTGAACCTGGTGCTCTGTGACAGCCTAGAGGGGTGACATGAGATAGGGGGTTGATGGGAGGAAGGTTCAAGAGGGAGGAGACAAATGTATAGTTATGGCTGATTCATGTTGTTGTATGGCAGAAACTCCAGGTCAGGAGGATCCCCTGGAGGAGGAAATGGCAACGACAGTCTCATGGACAGAGGAGCCTGGCAGGCTATAGTCATGGGTCGCAAGGAGTCAGACATGATTGAGCGACTAAGTGCATCCACACACAAGCACATACACACACACACACACAGGGCAGAAACCAACATAACATTGTAAAGCAGTTATCCTCCAATTAAGAAAACAGTCTTCTCCTCTAACCAGAAGTTTCTTCTTTCCTGTCTTCCCAGCCTACATCCAAGCTGGATCTCCTGTTTTGGGTTTATTCATCTGTCATTCTGTATCTATGCCTGATGAGTGGACATTAACTTCATCCCTCCTTTTCACGGCCCCAGTTTCCACTATTTCAGTAATGATTTTGACTTCCGTGGATCTGCGTTTTCTTTGTTCCTTTTCATCTTCCTAAATTACCATTGAAACCTAACAATTAAATCCTGCATGATTCTGCTGGCCAACAGAATTAGTGTCTCTTTGGTTACAGAACTGTGCCTGGAGGCAGGATAGGGTCCCTTTCCCGTCCCATCCTGCCATGTGCAGGGTCAGCCTGTAGTCATAGCTTCTTATAGAAGCCCTGAAGTTTTTCCCATTTTTTTTTAAGTGACTTTATTTTGCTGAGCATGCTGAAAGCTCTTGGGATACTCTGTGTTTAAATCTAGACTGTTCACACAATGAGTCAAAGAGGGAAGCTGATTTGGTGGGGCAGGGGTACCGTAAATACAGGGGGAATCTTTCATTATTCATCTCTGCTAGTAATTAGAGCGTCCTATTGGAGACTCTTGAGAGTCCCTTGGACTGCAAGGAGATCCAACCAGTCCATTCTAAAGGAGATCAGTCCTGGGTGTTCATTGGAAGGACTGGTGCTAAAGCTTAAACTCCTGTACTTTGGCCACCTCATGAGAAGAGTTGACTCATTGGAAGAGACTCTGATGCTGGGAGGGATTGGGGGCAGGAGGAGAAGGGGACGACAGGATGAGATGGCCGGATGGCATCACCAACTCAATGGACATGAGTTTGAGTGAACTCCGGGAGTTGGTGATGGACAGGGAGGCCTGGTGTGCTGCAGTTCATGGGGTCGCAAAGAGTCGGACACAACTGAGCAACTGAACTGAACTGATTGGATAGGGCAGTGGCCTGCCACAGGGGCAGAGGCTCTTGGTGCAGCAGACTTGAGTGTGGCATAAGCCTTCTTGGAGGAGGTCACCATTAACCCCTCCATAGAGCCACCAGAACTTACACAGGACTGGGGAAACACTCTTGGAGGGCAGAAACAAAACCTTGTGTGCACCAGGACCCAGGAGAAAGGAGCAGTGACCCCACAAGAGACTGATCCAGACTTGCCTGTGAGTGTCCAGGAATCTCCAGCAGAGGCGTGGGTTGGCAGGGGCCTCCTGCAGAGTCAGGGGCACTGAGTGTGGCAGTGCATGCAGGGGATCTTTTGAAGGAGGTCATCATTATCTTTATTACCTCCACCATAGTTTGGTCTCGGTCAAAGAACTGGGAAGGAATACAGCCCCACCCATCAACAGAAAATTGAATTAAAGATTTACTGAGCATGACTCTGCCCATAAGAACAAGACCTAGTTTCCCCCACAGTTAGTCTCTCCCATTAGAAAGCTTCCATAAGCCTCTTATCCTTATCCCTCAGAGGGCAGATAGAATGAAAGCCACAATCACAGAAAGCTAATCAAACGGATCACATGGACCACAGCCTTGTCTAACTCAGTGAAACTGAGCCATGCCATGTAGGGCCACCCAAGATGGATGGGTCATGGGGGAGAGTTCTGACAAAATGTGGACTACTAGAGAAGGGAATGGCAAACCACATCAGTATTCTTGCCTTGAGAAGCCCATGAACAGTATGAATAGGCAAAAAGATGACACTGAAAGAGGAACTCCCCAGGTCTATATGTGCCCAACATGCTACTGGAGAAGAATGGAGAAATAACTCCAGAAAGAATGAAGAGACAGAGCCAAAGCAAAAACAACACCCAGTTGTGGATGTGACTAGTGATGGAAGTTAAGTCTGATGCTGTAAAGAATGATATTGCATAGGAACCTGGAATGTTAAGTCCATGAACCAAGATACATTGAAAGTGGTCAAACAGGAGATGGCAAGAGTGAACATTGACATTTTATGAATCAGTGAACTAAAGTGGACTGGAATGGGTGAATTTAACTCAGATGACCATTATATCTACTACTGTGGGCAAGAATCTCTTAGAAGAAATGGAGTGGCCCTCATAGACAACAAAAGAGTCCAAAATGCAGTACTTGAGTGCAATCTCAAAAATGACAGAATGATCTTTGTTCATTTCCAAGGCAAACCATTCATTATCACAGTAATCCAAGTCTATGCCCCAACCAGTAATGCTGAAGAAGCTGAAGTTGAATGATTCTGTGAAGACCTATAAGACCTTCTAGAACTATCACCCAAAAAATATGCCCTTTTCATTATAGGGGACTGGAATGCAAAAGTAGGAAGTCGAGAGATACCTGGAGTAACAGGCAAATTTGGCCTTGGAGTACAAAATGAAGCATGGCAATGCTAACAGAGTTTTGCCAAGAGAATGCACTGGTCATAGCAAACACCCTCTTCCAACAGCACAAGAGAAGACTTTACACATGGACATCACCAGATGGTCAATACTGAAATCAGACTTGATTATATTCTTTGCAGCCAAAGATGGAGAAGCTCTATACAGCCGGCAAAAACAAGACTGGGAGCTGTCTGTGGCTCAGATCATGAACTCCTTGTTGCAAAATTCAAACTTAAATTGAAGAAAATAGGGAAAACCACTACACCATTCAAGAATGACCTAAATCACATCCCTTATGATTATACAGTAGAAGTGACTAATAGATTCAAGGGACTAGATCTGATAGACAGAGTGCCTGAAGAACTATGGACAGAGGTTCCTGATATTGTACAGGAGGCAGTAATCAAGACTATTCCCAGTTTAAAAAAAAAAATGCAAAAAGGCAAAAGCTTGTCTGAGGAGGCCTTACAAATAGCTGTGAAAAGAAGAGACACTAAAGGCAAAGGAAAAAAGGAAAGATATACACATTTGAATGCAGAGTTCCAAAGAATGGCAAGGAGAGATAAGAAAGCGTTCCTCAGTGATCAATGCAAAGAAATAGAGGAAAACAACAGAATGGGAAAGACTAGAGATCTCTTCAAGAAAATTAGAGATACCAAGGGAACATTTCATGCCAAGATGGCATGGCCCTAACAGTAGCAGAAGATATAAAGAAGAGGTGGCAAGAATACACAGAACTGTACAAAAAAGATCTTCGTGACTCAGATAATTACAATGGTGTGATCACTCACTTGGGGCCAGAGACCCTGAAATTTGAAGTCAAGTGAGCCTTAGGAAGCATCACTGTGAACAAAGCTAGTGGAGGTGATGGAATTCCAGCTGAACTATTTCAGATCCTAAAAGATGATGCTGTGAAAGTCCTACACTCAATATGCCAGCAAATTTGGAAAACTCAGCAGTGGCCACAGGACTGGAAAAGGTCAGTTTTCATTCCAATCCCAAAGAAAGGCAATGCCAAAGAATGCTCAAACTACCGCACAATTGCACTCATCTCACATGCTTGCTTCTTGGAAGAAAAGCTACAACCAACCTAGACAGAATATTAAAAAGCATAGACATTACTCTGCCAACAAAAGTCCATCTAGTCAAAGCTATGGTTTTTCCAGTAGTAATGTATGGATGTGAGAGTTGGACCATAAAGAAAACTGAGTGCCGAAGAATTGATGCTTTTGAACTGTGGTGTTGGAGAAGACTCTTGAGAGTCCCTTGGACTGCAAGGACATCAAACCAGTCAATCCTAAAGGCAATCAGTCCTGAATATTCATTGGAAAGACTGATGCTGAAGCTGAAACTCCAATACTTTGGCTACCTCATGCAAAGAACTGACTCATTGGAAAAGATCCTGATGCTGGGAAAGATCGAAGGCAGGTGGAGAAGGGGACGAAAGAGGGTGAGATGGTTAGATAGCATCACCGACTCAATGGACATGAGTTTGAGCAAGCTCCAGGAGTTGGTGATGGACTGGGAAACCTGGCTTGCTGTAGTCCATGGGGTCGAAAAGAGTTGGACACAACTGAGCGACTGAATTGAACTGAACTGATTGGATAGATGTAATTGGATCATATCACAAAAGTTAAGATAAAAGACTGTAAGCATTTCACCCTCCACCTTCCAACGTTGTCTGAGCACCCATCTGCCCCCAACACACACTCTTCAGCCTCCACTTGAATATTGTTCAGCCTATGCTGGAGCTCAGTGTACTGGAGTTGTTTTGGGAAGAGTGGGCAGCACTATGTGTGTGTGTGTGTGTGTGTGTGTGTGTGTGTGTGTGTGTGTGTGTGTGTGTGTGTGTGTGTGTAGGGAGCTTCCCCAAAGCTTACATGTACTGAAAAGATAGGGTTCCTGAATTCTCTCTGCACAGAGAAGACCTCAGCATCTGTTAGGTCTTTTCCCTTAGCTACCACTGAAACAGACCTTTAAGAAGAATTCTTGATGGTTCTCATCCCAGTAAATAAGAGAGAAGAGAGAAAAGGAACCATGTTAGCACTTCTTCAGACATTGGAGCCTACACCTCCATCAGATGCGGAGATGTGAAAGAATGTTGGAATAAATGGAGCGATACACAGGACAAGGCTTGGGGGAGTGGTCTCTTCTGCCAGCAGATGATTAGATTTGATGCCTAAATGTTGTTGTTGTGCCATTAAAAATGGGATGGAGAATTATCTACCCAGAGAAACAGGTATTATGTATAAATACAGAACCTACTTGTAGTCAAAGCTGCTTAATCAGGGTGAAGGTAATACAAGCAATTCAAATAATGTGTCTTTCATCTTTTGCCCTGAATGTGCATTTTTTGCTCAGTCATGTCCAACTCTTTGTGACCCCATGGACTGTAGCCCAGCAGGCTCCTCTGTCCATGGGATTTTTCCAGGCAAGAATACTGGAATGGGTAGCCATTTCCTTCTCCAGGGGATCTTCCCGACCCAGGGTTTGAATCTGCATCTCCTGTGTCTCCTGCACTGGCAGGCGGATTCTCCACCACTGTGCCAGCTGAGAAGCCCTGATGAATATGCCTTTTACTAATGATGATAAACCTTTAAAGTAGCTTTGTATACTGAGATTCTATTTATGTTTCTGAATTTATCTATAAGGGTTTGAAACTATTTCATAAAGTGACTAGTAAACAACATACGTATGAAAACACCTGTGAAAAATATATGTATTTTTTTTTAATATTTAGGCCTACAGTTGGGTTTCTTTCAAAGTAATCAGACAATAGTCATATATATGTGTACATATATATACACATATATATGTACCGATATACATATATACTTGTGGGGCAAAAAGTAAACAAACTTATATGTATCATCAGCTTGAGGATATAAGTGTGTGCAAAGGGAAAGATGTAGGCCTTTTGTCCAAGGACTCATTAAAAACTCCTACAATTTGTGTGTATATCTTCTCTCTTTTTTTTGGCATGAGCTTAGAATTGAACCCAGTGTCCCAAGTGGCAAGTGAGAATTCTACCACTGAACCACCCACATACCTTGGTGTGTTTCCCATGTGGGTCTCTGACTCTCCTGAGATCTCATCTTTCTTTTAGGTTTTGAAATACTGTTTCTTAGCCTATCAACTAATCAGTATATTTATTCCACCTTAAACCTGTCAGTGGAGAAATGGCACAAAGGACAAAAATGAATCCAAGATGGCAAATTATAGAATGTTTGAGTTGCTGAAGATGAAGGCCCTGAAGATTTGATGTCCTAACACAAGAATAAGAGGTTGCCGGGGGAGATCATCTATATACAAATATTTCATTGGCTTTTAGTGCTGACTTAGCAAGCCAGCCCATAAATCCTGACTGTCCAGGGTAGAAAAATGCAGCTTCTAAATGTACTTACTTCCCTCCCATCCAATAGCTGGCAGAAGGAGAGTTGAGCTCAGCACGGTAATGGCTTTATGGTACATATACACCAGGTGCCAAATTCTTCCTTCTGTGACTCCCACACAGAAAACTGTTCTTATTCCAAACCTGATTGTTTTACCAGGAGGAATGTAGATGAATCGGAAGCTGTGGCCTAAAAGTAAGACCTTGTGTTGAAGGTGTGTATCTGGGTTCAGAGGAGCTGTGCTTGTCCCGGCTCATCGTTGTGGGGTGGAGCTGGGTTACCTGGGCACATGTGAGATGGGTGCGTCTTAGCTCTGCCTTCTGTTGTTTTCATCAGTCCAATCATGGCTTGTTAGGCACATGGGTAAATGCAGAGCAAGTTCAGTTAGTCAAGTCCTGCCCTTAGATGGCTCAAATCAAAGGAAAGGAAATAAGGGTACAGATAACTCTGGGTTTTTGTGTTTTTTTTTTTAGTAGGTGGGATGGAGTGAAAAATGTCATGGGTTCCAAACTGGGGTTTCTAATCTTTTAGGTCCCTTGGATATCATAATGTACATATAAATACATATTATTAATAATAATATAATAGTATTTATATGTAAACATAAAATAATGCAAACTTAATCAGAACATAGTTGTGCTGCATAATTTCTGACTGTCCATCCAGGCCCATTTCCCCCTTTTCCATTCCACTGTCTTCCTTGCAAGGCTGACCTGTTTACACTGCATGAATGAACACCTTTAACCTGTGCTTTGCCACTGATCTGGGCCTATGGCCACAGGGGCATTATGACAGGTTTCCGGAGAGGGAGGAAGGAGAGCCTGTGGGTCTGTTCTCCCAGCTCCTTTGGTTAGTTGCCTCTTTTGACTGAGGGTCACAGTTCTGGCCAGGTGCCCTCTCCACACAGCTCTCTCTCCTCCCCTGGTCATGCTAACCTCTTCTCTCCTCTGATCTCAATGCAAACATAAGCCTGCCGTTTCTCTCACTCTTGGAAGCCTGGGAATGCTAACAGCTCCCTGCTGAAACTGGCCCCAGGGTACTACACTGTGGCTTGTGCTTTTCTGCATTCTGTCTACAACTTCGCAACTAGTTCCTTTATTGTGGGTGCGTGCTAAGTCGCTTCAGTCGTGTCCAACTCTTTGTGCCCCTGTGGACTGTAGCCTGTCAGGCTTCTCTGTCCATGGGATTCTCCAGGCAAGAATATTGCAGTGGGTTGCCTTGCTCTCTTCCAGGGCATCTTACCAACCCAGGGATTGAACCCACGTCTCCTGCATTGGCAGGAGTGCCACCTGGGAAGCCAGATTCCTTTATTAATCACTCCTAGAATTACCCGTTTTGAGCACGCCGTTTCTGTTTCCTATTGGGACCTCAAGTGATGCAGAGGTCCAACATTCTAATTGAAATTGTGCCTTTATCTGTAGTAGGTCCGCCAGATAACCTAAAGCATGAGCTTCCTTCTGTTTGACTAGGATTTTATCAACATTGTGAAATAGTATCTGATGGTACAATGGAGTGAAATGGGATTTTAGTAATCCAGGGATGTAAAAGCTTCAAAAGACAAGTTGTATAGAAAAATGAATTCAGACTTTTAAGGAAGTGTTTTAGAAGTATGAGATCCAAGGAAGGAAAGCCATAAAAGAGATTCTTGGTGGTCAAAAATAAATAAATAAGTAAAGTCATTGGATTTTTTGTGTATTTTTCTTTTCTTGAGTTCTTGTTTTAAGAATTAGGATCTGAAATGGTCTGGTGCTTTTGGATTGAAACGAGCGAGAGAGGAATGGGTGTTATGAATGGGAATGAATGGATGAAGTAAGGGAGGTATGGACTCAAGGAGGCAGACTTGTAATAGCAAACAGTGTGGCCAGGCCTCAGACATAGGCCTCACTGGGAGGTAATGTTTGAGCAAACATTTGGAAGAGGTGAGGGAGGTAGCTATGAGAATAATGTAAAGACGCCTCTAGCCTGTGGGGGTGGTGGCGTCAGGGCTCCCATGTGCTAGCAGAGCATCAGGGAGGTCAGTGCAAGTCTGGAACAGAGTGAATAAGGTGAGAGGTGGTAGGAAATGAGGTCACAGTGGTGGGTGATGTCTCATAGGTTTGGGGATGTACCTCGCAGACTCTGTAAACACGGAAACCATCTCATTGACCCCCATTGTGCTCCTCTGGACACCTGAGGATCCAGAGAACCCAAGTTCCCACTAGAACATTTTTAAGAAATTGGCCTCTTAATATTCAGACAGGATTTCCAGAAGCTTCTTTGGGGACTGTCACATCCTGCTGTGGCCAGTTCCCCTGCACCACACAAGTGCTGTTTGGTTCTCTGTAGTTGAGAGAAATGTTCTCTCTTTATATCAGGATTCCATCGAATAAGATAAACTTCATCTCTCACCAATTTTTTGTGTTGGATGATGGCATTTGGGTTTTGTCTTAAGATTTGAAACACTGGTAGCTATGATTCAGTTTCCTTGGAAGCAGTGGCGATTCAAAAGGTACTTATCCAAGAGCCACTTCCCAGGATAGAAATATGCTGCTTTATTAATACTGATCCTTAGGATAGCCTCGCAGAAACTTAGGTTTGTGAAGCACTAAACAATTTCCAAAGCAAGTTCATTCACGGAGAGTCACCTGACGGGTTCCACCAGCAGCAACATGAAGTGGGAGCCTCCTCATTCTCTATTGTTTCACAGGAGGAAGTCTATCTTGTAGTACTTTTTCCTTCCCGCTGAAGATCACATTTCTATGTTATGTTCAGAGCATACTGTTGCCAAATATTCAGGAATGCAGATGCCCAACCAGCGCTCCAGTTAGGGGAGTTTTCAGGCAAATCCATTTTTGCGGCCAGCCCTGCCTTCTGCCTCTTTTGGCTGTGAGAGAAGAACTGGGGGATGTGGGGCCTGGCAAAGGCTAGGGAGAGTTTCTCCTTAGACCTGTGCTAGAGAGTGCCACCTTTATATTTCTGGCCATTAAGCAAGTATTTGATTTGCTTAGAAATGTTGAAGGGAACTTCCCTGGTAGGCCAGTGGTTAAGACTTCACCTTCCAATGCAGAGGGTGTGGGTTCGATCCCTAGTCAGGGAGATGATTCCCCCATGCCTCGCAGCCTAAAAAAGAAACAAACAAACAAACATAAAACAGAAACAATATTGTAACAAATTCGATAATGACTTTAAAAATGGTCCACATCAGAAAAAAATCTTAAAAAAAAAAACAAAGAAATGCTGAAGAAATAGACCTTCATCATCCCTGTAGGAGTTTTACATGCAGTTATTTTTAGTAGTTTTACTTTTTCAATAAGGCAGGGAGAGAAATTTGTTTAGTGATTCTAAAATGGACCACTTGCCTCCTGCACAGCCAAACCAGGCACTCAGGATGACTTCTCAGAATTTTCCTATGTACTTAGCATTGCTTTCATATTAAAGCCCCCTTTCAAAACTTCCCCAGGCCACACAGAAGCACGAGCCTGGCAATAGCATTGGTGCCATCTGCTTACCTTTCCTTACCTGTCCCAGGGCCCCAGGGTTTTACTTGTTTTTAATCACTTAGCTCTGACTTTTGGGCCCTGTTTCCTAGTTGCTAAGGATGGCCTATGTTCAACCAGGGTGCTCTGGTTTGAGTTGACCAGGAGACTGTTGAGCTGTGTCCTGGCCTCTGTGTGTTGATAAGGACTTAATGAGGACCCAAATTCACAGGTGGTCTCTCTTTATATCTCAGGCTACGACAGCCATGTGCCCAACATAGACGAGGAAATTATAGATTGATTGCTCTTTATTTCCATCTCATCACCTCAGAAGTCATAATTCACTCATCCATCTAGTCATTGGTCATCTTGCTCTGTGCCAGACATGGAGCTTGCGTGTGTGCATCTTCAGTTGCTTCAGTTGTGTCTGACTCTTTGTGACCCCGTGGACTTTAGCCCACCAGGCTCCGCTGTCCATGGGATTCTCCAGGCAAGTGGGAGCGAACCTGGGTCTCCTGCATTGGCAGGCAGGTTCTTTACCACTAGTGCTACCTGGGAAGCCCAGGTAGCCCAGGCATGGAGCTTAGGCACTAGCAATAGAAGAGAAAATGAGACAGGCACTGTCCTTGCTTCCTGGAATTTATAATATGGTGCGCTGGAAATAGGAAGTTACTATGTGATCAGGATAGGTGATGATGAAGTTCTGGAGCTGGTGGGAAAGCAAAGAAAACAGCTGTGGGATTCATTATGCAGGCAGAATCAACAGACTGAAGAAGTTAAGCAAGATCACGTGCTTAATGGTGGATTAGATGGAAACTCTGACCTGTTGACTAGCCCTTTGCTCTCCATTCTGTGGTCTCATCAGCTTTGGATGATGTCTTTCCTTCTTTCTTGTATGTATGTATATAAAAATATTTTTCTGATTCATTTGTTTTTCATCCCCTTCTTTCCCTAAATTTCCATATTTTCTCGAAACTGTAGGTCCTCTGAAAGAGCACTTACTTTTTCTTTTTTTTTCCCCCTCTTTCCTCAACATTGGCTATACTTACTATTTATTCACTCAGCAAGCATCTACGTGATAGCCATTGCATTAGGCCCTGAGGACAATGATATGAAATCAGACCTGTCCCTGTCAGTAGAGTGTTCATAGCTGGAAGGGGAAACTGACCTGAATTATAGAAATAAATGTACCTGTGTGTTATAGGAACTTTGAAAGAAGTATGTATGGGATAAGATGGAGGACAAAGGAGAGGTCAATTGATTATAATATTGTGACCTGGAAATAATGATTATCACTTTTGCGCATTGAGAGAGGCTATAAAGGAAAAGATCTGGGTGCTGAGGATGAAAATAACAGGGAGCATATCCTTAGTTAGGGAGGTAGTGTTAGCATTGTAGTAATCATGATAATAATAATGATAATTATAATAATGACTACTAACTTTTACTGGACATTTAATGTATCCAATATTTCACTCAGCTCTGTATTTATATTACCTAACTTAATCTTTATAAAAAATCCTACAAGGCAGGGTTGTTCCTGTGTAATGACTGAGAAAACTAAAGCAAAGAGAAGCTATCAACTTGCTCAAGATCACACATTGTTCCTTTATTCACTGAATAATTGAATTTATTGCACATCTCTGAAGTTCATGGCACTGGCGGTTCTCAGATGAACATGGAATATTCCCTTCTCCAAGTTTCCTGGAGGAAGCATTTGTTAAAATAAGTCAGGCTTTCTGATGGAGGTGTGGATAAGGCACTGTGGGGGAGCAGAGCGGGGAATTAACAGAGCCAGAAGTGGTGGAAGGCTGCACGGAGGAGGGAGCATTGGAGCTGGACCTTGATGCTTGGGTTGACTTCAGAGAGGAAATGTTATGTGCAAAGGTAGAAAAGAGACGTGAAATGATCTCGGATAGTCAAAAAACATCAAAGTCTGTGTGTGTCACTGGTAGGGGAGAGGATGGAGAAGATGGGTTGGCAGGAGGTGAAGTGGGAAGGATTGATGGCAGCGGGAATGTAAAATGCTGAAATCAACTCGAAGGAGGTCATGGATGGCCAGTGGAAGTGTTTAAGTAGGCTGATGCCATGATGGAATGAATGCGCAGCTTTCTGGAAGAAGTTCTTTGAGAAAGGAGGAACCTTACGAGACAGCATGCTGACAATATCATTTTCCGTGGTGTTAGATGAGTTTCTAACTTCCAGGACTATCTGTAAATACAGAAACACCAGAAATTTGCTCCACTGTGATTCTAGTAAGCTGAATGCTGTCCTAGCGCCATTTCATTTCTTTTCCATATGATTGTATTTAGCAGGTGCAATCAAGACAGTCACGTGGGAGATGAGAACAGAGACATGAACAGTTCAAGGCCCTGAGAATCTGAACAGGAAGGAGCAAAATCTTTGAGACAGACCCAAAAACTGTTTCTCACAGTCATGGGTGGCTTCTAAGAAGAGGTGCATTGTCTTAAACATTTTACAACAATGTTAAATGAATAGCTATAAAATGCTTACAGGAGTGCTTCAGGGCTCTGTTGCCTGAAACCCAGTATTAGAAAGGATGACAGAGGTCTGGGATTGGAGGGGAGTGTGGACCAGTCAGACGGATCAGATATTGCTGCTGTGTGTCCTGCAGACTGACATCGAGAGCCCCAGTTGGGAGGCACGGCCTGCTTCCTGGAAATGTGGGAGTGGGCTAAGACCACTGAGGGTTACATCACTGTGTGAGCTGCCTTTCCACCCGTTGCAAGAGAAGTTGCCTTAGAAGTCGAACTTGATACAACTGTCAGAAACATTATCTCTTTCTCAGGCTTTCCCTGAGCTCTGGGAAACTTTTAAGGAAGGTGAACCCTCATCATAGAGTGAGCTAGTCATGGTTGGTTGTTTGCTTCGATAATTTGGTGAAAGTATTGATCAACGCTTTTTGAACTACAGTCTTCCCTCCCTAATTCTAATCTGTACTCTTCATAGTAAATCAGTTTAGAAATGCCAATGCAGCCAAAATGACCTTGAGACAAGGGTTACTGATCAATCACTTTGAAATGAATTAATGGTGTATTCCCAGGCTTTGCTAGCTGTGAAGGCTGTGGTGATGACATTGATCCAAATTAGTGGCATGACAGATAGACTCTAATTCTCAGGATCATATACTAGCATCAGTTGGTCACTTCTTTTAACATCCATAGAAATGATAGCAGATCTACTTTATATTTTACTGTGTCAGTTTCTGCTAGAAAATATTTTAAAGAGAGACTATAGAGGCAGTGTGTATACTGAAGCCAAGCTGCCTAGTTCCCAGCTTGTCCACTTCCTCACTGTGTGACTTTGAGGACTCTTAACCTCTCTATGCATCAATTTCCTCATCTGTAAAATGGAGGTAATAATCATACCAAACTTCTAGACTGATGATAAGGATTAAATGAGATTTTGGACATATGTTCAGGCTGTGTGTTAGCCATTACTTATAATATTTATGTTAATAATCAGTCATAGGGAGTAGCCACCCAGAATTGACCATTTACTGTCTGAGCCTCACATTCTGAACTTTACTGAAAGGGAAGAAGTGCACATTTGCTGTCACGTACTATGATGGAGTATTATCGCATGTGAAACTCACTACAATCCTGTCCACTAGATGGTTATCTCCATTTTAAAGATGAAGAAGGTATGGCTCTGAAAACTTAAATACCACGTCCCAGGTGGTACAGAGCTCGAGTGAACCTGAGCTCGATGGCAGAGCTCACGTTTCCTTTGTGTAAGCTGTTCCTCCTTAGAATTCTCCAGGGATAAGTGGCAAACTCTGACAAAACAGAATTAAAGGTGCACGTCAAAGCTGGAGTTCCCACAGTGTCCTGTGATCTCCTCTCCCTCCCTCTCCTGCAGAGGTTGCCTGAGATAATGTCTTCTCTTCTGTGGTCCATCTTGTACTGTGCGACTATGCTAAGGAAAGAGAAGCAGGCTGCATGGGCCCAGTTCTCCTCCACCCCAGCCATGCCTCATAATTCCATGCTGTCTCCTTTGTCATGGAAGAGCCCACCTTCTCAGTAGGATTCAAAATACTCATACCATTGCAGCTCTCAAGAGCACCAGAAAGGAGTCAAGACCCTCTAGAGTCTCTCTAACACTTCCGGAGAGCCTAGAACCTTCCAGAAGGTTAGAACCTTTGTTATTATGTCAAAGTCTCAGACATCTTTTGGATGCAGTTCATGGATGTTTACACTGGAGAAGTTCTGAAAGTCTTCCTAACTGCCCGGGCATCATTAAGATGCAGACAATTCTAAGATTGCACAACTCATCTTGTAAACGCGTGGCTTATAAAGTCTCCACACCTTGGCAGTTGGGAAGAATATAGATTTGAAGATAACATTTGGGGACTTTATGGGAATCAACATCATGTTGTCTGTGTGCTCCAACCTTCACTTTCATCTGTGGTCCACCTCCCTTCATCCTGCATTACCACACCCCCAAATTATAGTTATTTGTAAGAGTATGGACTTATGTTCATATACATCAGGTTGTTTCTTCAATATTGGTTTCCAAGCCCATGCATGTAGACCAATTACCGCTCTACCTCAAACTCACTGACTATGCAATCAAGACTCATTATTACCCCAGTTCTCATCCCATTCACATACCCTTTATATCTCAGAACAACAGTGAATGGAGAGCAAGGTATATTTCAGGGCATAGGAAAAGAGGAAGGCCAAGGACATGCAGAGAAATCTAAACTAAAGAGGGGGAGATTTAGGTGAAAATGGTTTCTTCCGAGAAGCTTTTTCATCTTTGGTGTTTGTGAAATTTTATTTTGTTAGGTCTGTTCCCTCAATCGTGATCCCTTGGGTCTGGTGGAAAGCTATAATTTTTGGAAAGCTCATTTCTGCAAAACCTTATGGTTATGGAGGAAAATCAATGTTTGTAAGCCCTTGAATCAAGTCTAAAAAGTCTGTTTGGATATTTAGTGTCTCATAAAATGTAACATAGAAAGACGTGTAGAATAGCAGAGCTGGAAAAGGTCATGGAGACCGTGTGGTCCGCTGTACCCCTTGTAGTGATAGGCTGTGAAGTCAAGGGGAGCTGAATGATTTATGCAGGTTATATGACGATGAGGAGGGGTGGAAAGACTGAACTGGAAGAGACCTCCTAACTCCTAAGGCAGTGTATTTTCAAAATTATCACAGCTTACTAATTATTGGGAAGCATCTGAGCCAAATTATGAACCATGTATTGTGAGGGAATCTTAGCAAGAAGAGACCTTAGAGATCATTTAGTGCCATCTCCCTCCGGCTGTAAGAATCCTCTTGGCGGCATCCTTTACAGATGTCCACTAGTCCCTACCAGCTTAAATCTGATGCTTGGAAGCTCAGTACTTTATAAGGCAACTTATTTTGTCTTTGGTTATCCCTACATATTGGTAAATTTATCCCAACTAAAGGTCACATTTCTATTTTTAAAGTGCCAGTCCAGAAGGACTGACTGTGGCCAGAGGGAGGTGGAATGGTATTAGCAATGGTGTAGACTTTTACTCTTTTTCTCATCTTAAAATTAGAATAGTAATGCCTATCTTACAGTGTCACTGTGAGGATTAGTGAAGTGAAGTGAAGTTGCTCAGTTGTGTTCGACTTTTTGCGACCCCGTGGACTGTAGCCCACCAGGCTCCTCCATCTATGGGATTCTCCAGGCAAGAATACTGGAGTGGGTTGCCATTTCCTTCTCCAGGGGATCTTCCCAACCCAGGGTTCGAACCCAGGTCTCCTGCATTGCAGGCAGATGCTTTAACCTCTGAGCCACCTTTGTGAGGATTAGAGGAGCAGTTTATAAAGCATCTATCATAATAGCTGCTTCAATAGGTACTCAAATTGTAGTTGTTGTTGGCTTTTATCATCTTGATCCCATTTTTTGAAATTATGCCCTCTGGAGCAACATAGACTATGTCTAATACCGCAAATATTTGAAGGCAGTTAGCATGACCTCTAAGCCTTCTTTTCTTCAGACTAAATATTCCCTGATTCTTCTACCACTCTTTCCTGTGATGTATTTTGGATGCCTCCATTGCTTTCATTCCCGCCTATTTGTCAATTTCCCCCTTAAAATGTGGTGGCCAAATGTGGTCAGTCCAATGTGCTCGACAGTGAAATAATTACTTCCCTTGATCTGGACTTTGCACTTCTCCTACAGCAACCTAGATTTATGTTAGCATTTTTGGAGGCCAGATCATACAGTTGGCTCGAGTAAAACCGTGTTCTACTATCCAGAATGTTAGTGATGCCTCCCAATATTGTGTCAACCACAGATTTGACAAGCATGAATTTACATCTTCATCCAAGCTGTTGATAAAAATGTTGAACAAGAGAAGGCCAAAGGTTGAACCCCCAGATTCTTCACTGTATATTGACATCCATCACTGGTTGGTGACATTATTTCACCAGCTCCAAGTCTACGCACCTATACTAACAAAAATAACTCGGTGAGATACAGTCATTCTTTGTGTTTTTGAAATTGGATATTTAATTCATCTAAAGATAAAATGCCATTCTTTTATCAAGGAAGACAGGTTTTGAACCCATAATTAGGAAAATGTGAATTCAGAAAGTAATTTCATGTTTGAGTTACTATGTAATGCTGAAAGAAAAAAAATCATCTTCTTTTAATGCAAAATGATAATGCTTGCTTAAATTTGTTTATTTTTCCAAAATGTTTTGAAATTACTCTCTGGGTCTTGGGGGAGGAGGCTGGAGAATTTGCAGATTTCATATGTGGGGGAGAAAAGAGATTTTTGAAAAACAGCATAACTTTTAGGAGTTTTTTCCATCTCTGAAGGATATCACAGAGACAAAGAGATCTCTTTAAAATGTTGGTGGGGATGTGTGTGAAGTGTATTCCTGGTAGTCTTTTTTATTCTTTTTAATGATTCTCAGACAACATTCCTAGACTTTTTGAGGGCATAGGTATTTCTCTCTCTCATTTAAGATGCTTCACTCTGAATAAATCAAGCCAATTTCTTTGTATCACGTTTCAAAAACTTTGAACAAAGATTTTCTTGGTTTTCATGGTGAAGGTAAAGAATTGTTATGGACATATCACTTGAGCCAAAGTGCTCAAAGACTTGAAGTTCATTTCTTAGTACTTTCCTTCAAGGGCTCATTCAATGTCTTCTCAAAGACTTTGATTTCCAGCGTATGTTCCATGCTTGTGGCTTTCTTCTTAATTCTGATCCTATTTCTCTACCCCATAATCAAACAGGTACCTTAATATCTAATGTATCTTAACATCTCTTATTGTGAGCATACTTTGAGATTTTAAGGTAAGCAGACAAGAGCGCTCACATTCTCAGAATTCACTCAGGAAATAAAAGATAAGATTTCATCATACTGAAAATTTTAGGAGCATCATTTTATAGTTTACTCATTCTGCGTAGTTTGCTGTGTGCCTACCTTATGCTGGGCACTGATCTGGGCAACAGAGACTCAGTGGGGAGTATAGTCGAATTTAGTCCCTTCTCTCATTGTGCTTAGAGGGAGCAACAGATATTGGTCAAATAATCGA
This sequence comes from Ovis aries, assembly GCF_016772045.2. NCBI lineage: Eukaryota > Metazoa > Chordata > Mammalia > Artiodactyla > Bovidae > Ovis > Ovis aries. The sequence continues at coordinate 69,135,779 of NC_056057.1, read as the reverse complement.
AGACAATTGTGAACTTGTGTAAAGTGCTGCGAAGGAGGGGGAGATGGTGCTCATTCTTGGAGAGGTCAGGGAAGGCGTTCTCACGTGATGCTCAGTTTGTGATTTGAAGGTGCAGGTAGGGAAAGAGCATGGGTAGCAGAAACAGCATGTTCAGCTCTGTACCGACATATGGAGCGCGTTCAGGATGAGAGCAGGGAAAGTCCTGCAGGTGGAGTGAATCACAGACAGCAAGAGTGAAGGTGGTGTGAGATGAGCTGGGGAGACCAGAAGGCTCTCATGAAGGCCTTGAAGATCAAGGAAAGAGTGCTGTCAGGGTCTTCTGAACCATGAGAAGCCATCTAAGCAGCCTGGAGAGGGTGGGCAATGTAGAGGGATCTGTATGTTATGTGCTTGGTTTTGCCTTTTGAAAAGGTGACTGTGGCTGTAGTATGGGAAGGAGGAAAGGAAGTCAAAGTGAGTGACGGGGGACCGGTTTGGAGAGTGATTGTTGAATCCAGGAAAGAAGATGATGATGGTTGGGTAGAAGTTGGTGGAAGAAGAGACAGAAAGAGGAGAATGATGCTTGCATTGAATTTATGGTACTTGGGGACTCCACGTGGGGGTGATAGAAAAGAGATGCCAAAGGGAACTCAAGAAGGGTTTAGACATTTTATATTATTGTCATGAGCTTAAAGAAGATTATTTTTAAAATCATATGGCTCTGTTGATAACTTTCACTAGCACAACAGAAATAATAAAACGAAAGTCAGAAATCCTCCTGTGCCTGAGATCTATTATTAACAAACTAAGTGACTGTGAACAAGATGAAAAAAATGTATCTTGAAGGATCTAAACAAAGGATTTAAAAAATAATACTTGCAATGTTTACTTCATCACAACCTCATGCTAAGACCTAGAAAAATGAGTTTGTTGAGGTTTACTTTTGAAAGAAATAATGATTATCTTTATTTTCAGTATTACTTTTCATTTGATTCTTTATACCTCTAGTTCCCATAAAAATAACTCAAGCGTATCCCTGTGCTGCCACCCCAATACAAATCACTATTTCCTTCCATCTTACTTTAACCAACCACAATATTTTCCCATGTCAGAAAAACCTTCCAGTATATAAGAGGAGCCTTTGGATCATGTGTGTGTGTGTGTTTAAACCTGTTCATGCCTTTGGGACCTCACGACAACACAGTCAGCTCACAGTCTAAGCCAGGTGCCCAGTTGCCATCTGGACTCTGGACAGACTGTGTGGTCAGGATTTAGAAATCATAAACCTGGGAACGGTGCAAAGTGATGGACACAACCACCCCCGCCACCATATATGTTATCACCATCATTTAACACATAGTGCAGGAAATCCTGTTCTTTGCAGAAGAACTTCAAAGAACCACTTCCTGTTCTCCTGGGTACTGTTTATTTTCTTCTTTGCTAACCTCAAAGCACAGACAGATAGGTATTTTTCCTCTAGTAAATTGCTAGTGACACTCCATTTCTTTCCTGTCATCCTCAGCCCACTGTCCAACTGACCTCTCAGATTTCCATACCCTTCTAGGCTAAAGAGCTGTACTTGGATGTTTTCAGTGGCCCACTGACTTATGTAACTTTGTCCGGTACTTTCTTTTTCTTTTCTAGGTTCTGAATTTCTCACATTTCAGCCCTCTTATGCCTCAGTGTGAATCCTCTCTTCTTGCCCCAGTGACATTCTTTTCTAAGCATTGACTTATATACACTATCACATGTGAAATAGATAACTAGCATAAAGCTGCTGTATAGCACAGGAAGCCCAGCCTCGCACTCTGTGATGACTTAAAGAGTTGGGATGGCGGGAGGAGGGGGGCTCAACAGGGAGGGGATATACATATACATACATACATATATATATATATATATATATATATATATATATATATAAAATTATGACTGATTTGCATTGGTGCATGGCAGAGACCACTGTAACACTGTAAAGCAATTATCCTCCAAAAAAAAAAAAAAAACCACACAAAGCACTGTCTTTTAAGCTGGCTTTATCATGCATATTTTACCTTGCGTACATGCTAAGTCATTTCAGTCATGTGCAACTCTTTGCGACCCTATGGATTGTAGCCCTCCAGGCTCCTCTGTCCATGGGATTCTCCATGCAAGAACAGTGGAGTGGGTTTCCCTCTTCCAGGGGATCTTCCCAACCCAGGGACTGAACCTGTGTCTCCTATGTCTCCTGAATTGGCAGGCAGGTTCTTTACCACTAATGCCACCTGAGAAGCCCATACTTTACCTTACTTTTGAATTTTAAGCAAAGAAGCCTTCACTCAAGTCACCAGAAATAAAGACAGGATATTAAGTCACTCAAGTGACTCAGCTGTGCCGTTATTTTCTTCCCTACTATATTCATGTATGTATGTATGCATGTCTGCTGAGTGCCTACTGAGCTCCAGTCCCCATGGGATAGAGTCATGAACACAAACACTGTATGTTCTAGAGGAAAAGACAGTGAACAAGTGAACAGGTAAACCAGTGTCGTCAGTATTCCATGATTCAACCAAAGTATTGGAGATTTATCTTATGGAAAAACAATAGAGAGTTGTAACTCTCACGCTCGTCATTGAACCCCAGACACCCTGTTGTCTTTCACAGTCAATATCCTCACTCCCTAGGTTGTTGAGCTTGGGTCACGCATACTCAGATTATGAGTTAGAAAAGTAGTTTCCTGGGGAAAAAAAGAGGTGGTTACTCTTATAGCACTGAAAAAGAAAAAATAACAAGTGTGCTTGTCATTCAAAGCAGGGTGCTGAATGGCTTTTCACTAAATCATAATGTTATGCACTTACCACAGAAATCATTTTCAAATGGAATATATATCACCCCAAGTCAGAGCAGATATGCACTAAACCTCACATGGGGAGGTGGCAGGGTGATTAGTGAACTTCCAGGTATTTTCTTATGTGCTTTACTCTTAAGGCGAATAGTTATTTTTCATCTCCTTGAAGCTGTAACTTATAACAAAATAAATGGACCTATGGCTTGCCAGAAGCCATAACTCTGTATTTAGTTGACATGACCAGATTCCCCAGTTTGGCCTTTGAAAGCCTGAGAGCAGAATAAAGCATTAACCTCTTCTGACCCTTTCCCTTCTGTCTTCTCTGGGCAGAATATCTCGATGCATAACCCCGTTGGTGGGGCCATGGCGGGGCCTGGAGCTCACCAGCTCGGCAGCGCCCGGATGCCCAACCATGACACCAGCGTTGTGATTCAGCAAGCCATGCCGTCACCCCAGTCCAGCTCTGTCATCACGCAGGCCCCTTCCACCAACCGCCAGATCGGGTAAGGAGATCTCCTTGGTTGTCTCTGGGTCCTGGCCGGAGCTCAGGGAAGCTTCTGGACTCTCTTCCGGCTTCTAGTCTGCAGGTTGGATAAGACAGAAGTTGGTTTTCCTGGCTGGTGTGATACTGCCTAGAGCTCAGAGTGATGTTTTTGGTGGGAGACAGCTAGAGGGAGTCTCTGTTTGGTAGAAGCTCTTTGACCTTGGATCTAGAGAGAAGGGCAAGTCGTTCTGTGTCATTGTTCCTTCAGAGAAGATTCTTGAACTTTAAGGTGACTGTGGGGAAACTCCTTGGACGTTGGGAGCAGAGTGTAGTTCTCAGGACAAATGCTTGAGGATGGTGGAGGGAAGTGTCACCTGCCCAGCTTCCTCACTAACAGAGTATGTACCTCCATTCCTAAGACCAGTCACCCGTGTCTCTGGTATGTTTCCACAGTCCTCCTTCTCTCTGATGATTCTTCTTTCTTCTCTCCCTTGTTAATATTAATACCTTCTCATTAGCTCACCTCTTTCTGCACTGGTTCATATTCATTCCTGGAGAAGACGAAACGAAGAAGGCAGATCCTATCCTTCTCGTTTATATAAAAAAGAATACTGAGGCATTGAGAAAAATAGGTAGAATGTTCGCAGACACTGTATCATGGCACGGAACAAGCACTCACTCCTGAGTATCATGTGATAGCTCTCGGTCCTTGTTACTCAGAGTGTGGTCTGAGGACTGGCAGCCTGGGTATTACCCAGGAGCTTCTTAGAAATGCACACTTCTGGCCCAGCTTCCTGCTCTCAAGAATGAGGATGGTGTCTCTTCTCTCCACCCTCACAAGACTAATGTGAAAAGGAAATAAAAGATTTAAGAGTGCTTGGGATCTTAGGAAGAAAAAGTAGTAACTTAAGCTAAGGAGCTATGATAAATTTATGTTACTGGATGCTGAGAACTGCTTGCTCCTTGTTCCTAGAATTCTCTGTTTAAAATAGGAAAGGGAACTTGCTGTGTTTGGTGTGCATATCAGAATTTAGTTAGAATATTCCACTGAATAGTAGATACGGTGATTTTAAGAAAAAATTAGAAGCTATCTCACTCTGTCAGTTATGTCTTTTCCCTTCCTTGTTTTAAATGTGTGTAAGAATTCCCCACCCAGAGAGAGCGCTAGGGACAATGGCTTATCCCTCCTCAGAATACACTAGAAAGGGTACCTTGTCTCTCACATTTCTCAACTCATCAGGATGGGTTGTGACATACAAAGACAAATCTTAACAAGTGAGAGTTGGGGGTAATAACTGTGTTGTGAGTTTGCCATGGGAATCTTTGGTTTCCCATTCAAGAAACAGAAAATTAATCTGGCCATTTGAATGCTTGGCTTTGTTGGAATAAGCCATCACTAAAGTTGCAAGTGTGTCTGTGAAAGAATCCTTTTTTTCTCAAACGTCTATGGGAGTAAATGCTTCTCCGTCCAAAGCAATAACCTGTAATATACTAAGAAGGTGGGGTCATTAAAGACAGCATCTCAGTCTCAAGGGGACTCCTTCACGCCAGTGGCCTGGCTTTGGGCAAACAATTCACAGTTAGGTGAGCTAATTATAATTATTTTATTTTTCTTTCAAGGGGAAAAAACATAAAATGTGCTAGATTTTATTAGCATTTTTACAGCATTCCTTCTCCCCTGGAGTTCTTCTGCCTCCTGCCCCCCAGCTTCCCTTTTGGAGGCCCTTAGTATTTGGCCATTGTTAGTACAATGGTGGTTTTTGTGAAACAATCTTTTAAGGGTTAGCACTAAATTCTAAGATGGGTGTTGCCTCTGTCAATAATTTCCCAGCTGGCCAGGGCTGTACAGCTGGATGACATTTCTAGGCTGTGTCACTATGCCCTGTCAGGTGGGGGTATATGCCATCTCCCGACCCACTCTGTCTTCCCGTTTATTCCCAGTCCTGGGGTGTTATGTGTTTCTCCTGGTGTTTTCTAGGAGATAATTGTCACTTTTAGGACTCTGTCTCATTGCCAAACTTGAGGGAGGCTGTTTCTTGCTTCAAATCCTTCCCTGTTGTGTTTGCCATGTTGATTCCAAACTCCACACCCTGTCATTTCCATTTTTCTCCATGTGACCCATCTAAAACCTTGCCCGGATGATCATGGGGGCTCAGCAACCCATCTCACTAGTGGATTCAGAATGAAACTCTAGGTGGTAACATTTGGGGATGGCTGACTCTTTTATTTCTCTCAGCAAAGAGGAAATGAGTACTTACTTTAAAACATGAGTTCCCTCTGGAGACTGTGTCTTTAAATGAGCATTTGAAACTGCAGATAGTTTTCTTTTTTTTTTTCCTCTGAGGCTGCACAGAACCATATTGTAGTAATATTCTGATTTTTATCACAACCTCAAATATTTAAGTGTCAAAATCTGGCCAAGCCACCTGCAAATGTTTGCCATGGCTACTGGCCAACAAAAGCAGCAAACAGCAATGAAAGTCTTCATTCAGGCTCCGCGCTTAAGCTGCACCCAGCCAGAGAGGCTGGGACCCACCTGTGCCCACGCACAGGGCTTTTTTGCTGTGGCCAGTGGGCGTGTTCACAAATAGAACTTTGCGGGGGGGGGCCACCCATCTCCCGTTCCCCCCTTTTCTTCCCTTTGACCAGTGCTGGGTTTCTATTGCCAATCCCACTTTTATTCTCCTTTCTGCCACCATCCCCCCTTCATGCTGTATTTAAACTTAGAGGTTTGAATGTATTGGGAGTGATATTGACATGAAGGATTGGAAATGGGAAGTGCCTGCTCCTAAGGAAGATTTGGAGGACCAAGTGTAGGCATCCTTGTGAGCATTTGATTTTCATATTTTTGAAGCAGGCACTGAGTCAACATAGGACCAAATGGGTGGAAATGCAAAATTCTGAGATAGACGAACCACGTGTGCAAACTTCAGTCTGTCCTCTATCACCTGCTTCCATTGCCAATGCCCACTTCTGTCCAAGTAGTGCTTTTTATCTCGATAAAAACTGGAGGTAAGTATAAATATCCCAAATTGCACTCGTGTGGTTAGGTAGGCTAGAAAAACACAGTGTTGGAGAGTGTGGGAGGCATCCCTAAACTAGTGACTGCTTGTGCTTAGTCAAACTGGCAGACACCCTGTCGAGAAGAGTGCCTTTGGCTGATTGATGGTAGCATTTTAGGAGATAAGTTTTCCAGATGGAAAAAGAAAAAGAGGGAGCCATAGGGTGTGGGGGAGACAAGCGAGATAGAAAACAAGCATGTGTTAAATACAGATGAAATCGATTCTGCCTTGGACCAAATATGTGGCAGATTCCAAGCAGTATCTCTCTCCTCTAGTAATTTTTTTTTTTATTAGAGATCACATAACAGGCTCATTAATTCAGGATCCAGTCTGCAACTCCTGAGAGAGTGGTGGAAGAGCAGGTATCAGTAGTATAAGTTCTCTCTTTCTGTCTAATTCTGTCTCTCTCTCTCTTTCCTCATATGAGAAATTTTTGTAGGGGCCAGCAGTCAGTTGAGAAGGTGGCTACAATTTTAATAAATCCTAGCTTTCCTTAGTGGTTCAGTGCTTAAGAATCCGTCTGGCAAGCGGGAGACACAGGTTTGATCCCTATATTAGGAAGATCTTCTAGAGAAGGAAATGGCAGCCCACTCCAGTAGTCTTGTCTGGGATAATCCCATGGACAGAGGAGCCTGGCAGGTGACATTCTATGGGGTTGCAAAAGAGTTGGTCATGATATAGCAACTGAACAACAGCAAATTCCTAGAGAAACCTACTTCTCTTTATGGACCAATGTCATTAGGTAATTCATGCTTGGTAACTTTTTAGGAAGACAATGAAAGTAATATGGAATGAGGTGATCTACAACAATGGATATCAGTACAGAGTTCTGACAGGTTGTGAGAGGCACAAATAGTCCACAAAATTTCTTCCTGTATTCAGAATGTTCTATAGATTTAGTTCCCCCTATGGAATTGGCAAATGCATAAGCTTGTTAGATTACTGGCAAAAAAAAATTATTTGCCAGTCATTGTTTAAAGTGTAGATGTGATATATCTAACGTCAGGATATACAAATGTTCCTACCAAGACTGATATTTGAAAAGAAGATATCTGGTCTTTTCTGGAATGTTCTAGTTAGGATATCAAGAAATTTGAAAATATGTTCAACAGCATGTATATATAAAACCTCTCTCTGATTTTATGCCAGTTTTAGTCTTGGCACATGTATGTTTATAGGTATATTAGCTGTTTCATCATATACCCTATTTGCATAAAGCTTTATTTAGGCAATGTAGATCTAAGACTTGGCTAGAAATTTATAGAAAATATAGCAAATCTTGTAAAAATAAAAAGGAGCTGATACTCATCAAAAATTGTATTTCTCTCACCCTTTCTGAGCTTTTTTTTTTTTAAATAATAGTAATAAAAGAAGAGCTTATCACATCTCAAAACTCATTGATGTAAAAAACAATGCCGCTTTGCCTGTTGGAGAAAGTCATGTGATTTTTTTGTATGAGTTGCTGTCGATGCTTGAGGTGTCCATTGAGATGGGAATGTTAATTGATTCAAGGATTTCTGTGTCTGGTGTTCTGAAAAAAGGGAGGGGAAAGGTCAGTAAATGATGCCATCACAAAAAGGCACTGCTTAAAGAAAACATGTGAAACATCAGCTTACAGTTGACTCATACTGTAAAGAATTTGCCTGCAATGCAGGAGACCGGGGTTCAGTCCCTGGGTTGGGAAGATCCCCTGGAGAAGGGAATGGCTACTCACTCCAGTATTCTTGCCTGCAAGAGTTCATGGACAGAGGAGCCTAGCGGGCTACAGTCCATGGGGTCAGGAAGAATTGGACATGACTAAGCGACCAACACTTTCACTTTCACATTTCACAGTTTGAGTATGCTTGTTCTGTATATGCATAAGTGTATACATCCATTATGAAGAGTTTTCTTAAACTCCACAAATCAACAGCATGAATTAGACTGTCGCTGCCCACCACAGGCCTGTGCTAGCAGGGTGCAAGCCAACCTTCTTCCTCCTGGATGCAGCAGCCAGCAGGTCCCGGCTTATCACTCCCTGCCCCCACACCCACAACCCCTCTCCAGGACAGCTTGAAGCCCCCTTTAAGTAATTCAGACCCGAAGCCATTATTTCCTGCTTTGTGTGTTGCAGAATATCACGGCCATGAACATTGCTTTATTGTTAGAAAGTTGCTGGGTCTTTCACAGCCCCGAGAACATTTATGAGGCCTTTCAGGGGAGTGCTTTCTGGGAGGGTTGACGGACTTAACCATATGGCTCCCGTTAAATCCTGTGCAGAGCCTTGAGAAATCACCTCTGACAAGAGGGCCAGCAGCTTTCTAGTCAAAGAGTTTTATGTGTGGAACGAAACATTAAGTACTGATACTTGAGGAAATATAAGGTTTCTTAACATTTGAAAGTTGTAATACCACAAGGTATTGTGGCCAGATGAAGGGGGGCAGAGCCAGGATGCCAGAGCACATGGCTACATCTTCCAAGAAGCAGGAAAAAGCACCCCTGCTCTCCTCTCCTCGCCTGGTTCTTGCCTGTGATCCCTCAGGCCAGCTTTGTTGTGTCTTAGTGTCTCAGTTCCTCACCTGGAACACAGCAAGGCAGGTATCTTCGCTTAAACAATAGATGTCTACTTTCCACAGTTTTGGAGGCTGGAAAGTCCAAGGTCAAGGTGCTGGCAGATTTGGTTCTCGGTGAGGGCCCTCTTCCTGACTCACAGACGACTGTCATCTCACTGTGTGCTCACCTGATCACTTCTCTGTGCATACAGAGAGAGAGACAGGCAGATTGACAGAGAGAGGAGAGGGCTTCCCTGATAGCTCAGTTGGTAAAGAATCCACCAGCCATGCGCAAGACCCTGGTTTAATTCCTGGGTCGGGAAGATCCGCTGGAGAAGGGATAGTCTATCCACTCCAGTATTCTTGGGCTTCCCTTGTGGCTCAGTTGGTAAAGAATCTACTTGCAATGTGGGAGATGCGGGTTCGATCCCTGGGTTAGGAAGATCCCCTGGAGAAGGGAATAGCTACCCACTCCAGTATTCTCGCCTGGCGATTTCCATGGACTATATCGTCCATGAGATAGCAAAGAGTTGGACACAACTGAGCGAATTTCACTTCTTCACTTCAGAGAGAGGAGAAAAAGACAGAAAGTGAGACCTCTGGTATCTCTTCCTCCTCTTAGGACACTAATCCTGTTTTAGGGACTCATGACCTCATTGAAGGGAATGCCAATCCGCTCCAGTATTCTTACCTGGAGAATTCCATGGACAGAGAGTAGCCTGGTGGGCTACAGCCTATGGGTTTGCAAAGAGTCAGATATGACTGAGTGACTAAAACAACATATGAATTTGGAGGGAGACACATTCAGTTTGTAAAAGCTAGTCTTCTTGGGAAAGAAAATTGAAAGTCACTCTTTAGTGGCTCAAGCTATTTGTTAGAGAAGTTTGGGATTAGCAGGCTCATAATAAAGAGAAGAAAGGGAGCTAACATTTATCCAGCATCATCTATGTGCAGAGCACTGATTTATCTTTGCATGTTGCTTTCTATCATTCTCCAAGAGTCTGGAGAGGCAGGCATTATTTGCTCGAGTTTTACTGCTCAAGGAAGAGAAGTAACTTATCCAAAGTCACTCAGCCAGTGAGATGAGCAGAGTTTGAATGTGGTTCTGTTGGACTTCAAAGCACATGCTTTCTCTGTGCTCCCGCCTGTAGCACTCCCAGTGCCATGAAAGATACGTGAGCATGTTTGACCATTTGGGAGAGCCATCTGCCCACATGAGTTGGTTAGTGCTTAGCCTCTGGTTACAGTGTGACGTGCTTCCTTCACATACCTACAGGCTGGTCAAGGGCAGAGGTAGACACACTGAGTTTTCAGCAGCTGCTTAAATCCTTCAGGAGAAAAATACAGGAGTTCCCTGGCCCTCAGAAAGGGACTTTGCAGGTTGTGAGAGCACATGGATACAGAGAGAGAGAGCCTGTACCTGGGAGATCTCTTGGCCAAATCCTCTCACTATTAAGAAAACCAGATTCCTGCTTGAGAGTGGCTGTCCTTTCTCCAACCATTTGGTTGCTTTACATTTGGCTTCGTGGTTTATAGGAAGAACCTGTGCCCTGACCAGATGAAGTGTGACTTCCAGGCTATTCTGATTCCTGTGTGGATAGGTGACTTTGCCTATGATGACTTATTGCGGGAGAGTCTCATTTCTGGATCTTAGAAGCTCTGCTCACAGAGTTCCAGAACCTTCCATATAAGTGTCTCTGTATTTTGACTGTCTCCTCCCATTTTTAGAACAGCTAGGCACACCAATGAGTCACCACACAAAGAGCTGACTCTTTGGAAAAGATCCTGATGCTGGGAAGGATTGAAAGCAGGAGAAGGGAATAACAGAGGATGAGATGGTTGGATGGCATCACCAGCTAGGGGACATGAGTTTAAACAAACTCCAGGAGACAGTGAAGGACAAGGAAGCCAGTATGCTGCAGTCCATGGGGTCAAAAAGAGTAGGACGTGACTTAGCAACTGAACAACAACAAGGCACAGGTCTGCTCTGGAGAAAACAGCCCAGGATCATTCAGTCTGTGTCTGTTGTAAATCTAGACACTTGTTCTTTTGTGTGGCATATTGAAAAGATATGCCTGGAAAAGACAAGCTTACTCAGAGCCAAACCAAGTCAGGTTAGAGGGGAGTCTTGCAAAAGTATTGACCACAGGTTTAGAGGTCATGGGTTTAGGCTCTGCCAGTCAAAAAACTTTATAACCTTGGCCAAGTGCACAATTGCCCTGGGTCCCCCTTCCTTCGTCTACACTTTAAAAGGTTAACCAGCTGATTACAAGTCACTCTCAGCAACACAATCCTCATTCATTGCTTCTTTTCTGTCTCAAATTTCTTTTCTCTTTTGGTTTGTTTTCCTCTAGGAGCTGAGTTTGGGGTTCTTGATTATCTGAATTTCAGGAGGCATTCTCATACTCATGTGCGTAAGAACAGAGTAGGGACTGGGAATGTTTGGGAAGGGGAGACCAGTGCAGTCAAGACAAGGGTCCTAACCTATGAAGACAGAGAGACTTGACTTCCAGGTTCAACTCCTAGGTGAATCACAACAAATTTATAATTCTGTTACATGGAGACTTTATACCCATTTTACAGCTGACTAAAGTGAGGTTCAGTGATTATGTGGCTTGCCCCACGTTATACGGATAAAGGTAAGTGCTGAAACTGGAAGCCAAGTCACTGTCCCATGGGTCCAAATGAAGTTGACTTCTCCATGTTTTAACTTCCTTACATGTACAATGAAGAGGCATCACTAGAAAATCCTCAAGCCTTATCCTGTGCTAAAAGGCTGATGGTTTTCATAATGAGTGTAATTTTGAAAACTACTTGGAAGGCAAGTTCCTTGGGGGCTCAGGACTGTATGCACGACTATGGAGTTTCCTCCCTTGAATTAATCCTATCAGCAAATTGTCCTTTTATTCTCATTTTACTAAAAGTGACTTATTGCCGAAGAGCTCACTAGAAAAACACCTAGACAACAGCACAACAGTGAAAGATATAATACAAATGTAATACAAGAAATTGGAACAATTATATTGCCAGACATAGCTTTATGGAAAAACGCAGTCCACTGTCTTCTTTTCTGGATTTATTATTTGGGGGGTTACTTTATAGAAGACCTGAAACATAAAAGTCTAGCTTATGTCAGTATTTAGTATTTTCCAAGGGGAAAACCTTGGGTAAGGTGCCAAATAATTAAACATTGGAAATTGAGGATATATGTTTATCTTAATATAAAATTCAATGATTAACTGCACCTTTCTATGCTTGTCATAGTTCCTACACGGGAACTGGCTCATTATTTTCTGTTTTTAGGGCCAGAACACCGAGCTGGCTCGCCACTGTAGGTTTACATGAGTCCCAGTGTTGTGTTTAGAATGAGTCCCAGGACTAAATGTACCCATTCCTCCAAGAACGCCAAAAGGGACAGTGACATGGGGAAAGGACTGGTGTGTGCTGTGCTCTCCAAGGTGACTGTCTTAGGAGAAACGAATCTGGTAAAGCAGAGATGGTACTTTGCAACTGGGAGTACACTTTGCTTTTTTGAGGACTGAGCATGTACAGGTAGCATGGCTGTGTCCCAGTGGGCGTTTCTGATCATTTGTAACTTTCAAATTCTTAAAGACTATATGTTTCACAAAGTATAAATAACTTACCTGTTCTGATAGATAAGTAGTTTCTGAGTTAAAAGACAAGAACTGCAGATAGTCTGTGGTCCTCACTGCAATACTATGTAGTCATATAACTGGACACTTTAGGATTTAAAAGGTAAATGATTCAGTAGGTCCTCTTATATGTATTTTTCAATAATATTAGACCAAATGGATTTTTTCTACTCTCGTTTTTAATATTCTTTTTGTGGAGGATTTAGTTGAAGGAGATACAAATCCTGTGGACTTTTTACCTTTGGTTGGATGAGAATATCACAGAAATAACCAATTTGGTCTTGGATTTTGGATATGAAGGGAATCCCTTATGTTAAGTTTCAGTTACATACAGATGGAATCCTATTTCAGTGAGACAGTACAAGTCATTGCTAGAGATTGAGAGCAATTGCTGGTGGTTTTGACTCCATCACTCACAAGTTATGGGACTTTGAACAGCTCCCTTGACCTCTCAGGGCCCTACTTTTCCATCTTATAAAATGAAAGAATGAAACTGGATTGTCTAACCAGTGCCCTTTTCTAGCTCTTATGAACATATTTGTTTCCTTATCATGACTAACACTCTCCCACGATACTGCTTGGCTGGTAGGGATTATGGAAGAAGAAATTTCATAAAAACAGATACATCACATTTAGCAGACAATCCAGTAATCTGTTTACCAAGTATGTTGTGCTTTTGGTAAATATCAACTGTAAAATTTCTATAGAGCAATAAACATTCTTAATGGTACCAGACACATTTAAAAGAATTTGGAGTTTTATAGTTTCCCCCCACCCCCTTTGGCAAAGTGCATTCTGGCTGGTGAATAGGTCGGTAAAGTCTGTAAAATGATAGGACCCTTGTGAGTGTGGGGGGTACAGACATGCCAGAATGTGCTTGGCTGGCTTTTGCAGAGGTGCAGGTCTTTGCAGAGAACAGATGGCCCCAGAAATCTTTGAAATGCCAGAAATGACTTCCTGAGTATACTCATCATATATTGGTTCAGATAGGATAATTCATAAGCCAAATACACAGCAGTTTACCACTGACCTCCAGTATATTATTTTCAGTCCATAAAACCCATAAACATTTCTACATAGACAATCATAATGATGACTGCCACAATGAAAACCCATCCCCAAGTCAGCAAGCCACTGGACACTTGTCAAGTGCCCGATGGTGTTCTCAGTGTCCATAGGGGCTGGAGGCCAAGTGTTTGGCAGACTCTTGGGGATCACTGCTTAGTGTGCCATTTTTTCTCACTTGAGAGTCTTGGTTCAAATTGAATGCCCAAAGAGATAAGCAATCAAGTGCTGGATTGAAGAGAACTAGAGTCTGCTGCCACTGCAGTAGTGTTTGGGTGGTATGAGAGATGCCATTTTTGTTGAAGTGCAAACTCAGTGAAGCTAGAGTCTCCCCCTGAAGCTTTCTGTAACTCTGTATTGAGTCAGGGTGTATTTTTCAATGACAAAACTAAACAAAAATGCAAATGTTAGATGCTTATTTCAAATCACAGCCTCTCAAATTTTGAAAGAATGTATTTAACAATAATCGTAACTAAATTGTATTTTATTGAAGGAGACTGGGGAATTTTAATGTCCAATTTCATCCAAATGAAAATTGTGTATGTGTGAGTGATGTATATGTATACACCCACTTCATGATAATTTGCTTTGCTGGAACATCATTTAAGCCATTCGGCATGTATAAACATTATTCAAAACCTTTGAAGACCTTTTCCAGGTATATTCTGTGTATTCCACATGGCATGTCCTGAATGTCCTTTATAACCCCTTCTTACACGACAATAAACTACACCAGCCCCTTGCAACCAGTTTTAAAGAATAGTCACAATGATTAACACACATAATAAGTTTTTTTTAAAAAAAGCAAAACTCATGTAGATTCACCTTAGACCCTTAACCTAGTTTTTCAGAAAATTGAAACAATTCCTCATTATCTACAAAATGACTGTTTGGTTGATGGATTATGTTTTCAGGAGCAGCCACTTTTTATTTCTCTGACACCTTGACATCACTGGTTTGTGGGGTGAGATACCTAAGTGCTAATGCGGATGTCCCTGGAAGGTGGTGACAGCCAGATCTAGAATGGGGGAGAGAGAGCCCCAGCTCAGGGGGTAACTTGCTTCCTGGGAGGAGCAAGGTGAGTATCTCATAGAGAACTGGCTGTGGCACTAACTGTAGGCTTGGGGCTTCACCAAGAAGGCTCTGATCTGTTGGAAGATTCTTCTGATTCATAGCTGAAGTAGAATGGGTATGGCAGGACATTCATCTAGGACCCTGGCTTTCTTTTCTTCCTCTCTCCTTTCTTTCTTCCCTCTTTCCTTCCCATCTCCCTTAGAAAGAAGGAGGAATACCTCCAATTATTCATCACGTCTGACATTAGGCCATGACTCTCAGTAAAAGTCTGGGGAGAAAGTTTAAAGCTTAACTAAAAGGAAAATGGGAGACTCTGTGTGTGTGTGTGTGTGTGTGTGTGTGTGTGTGTGTGTGTGTGTGTGTGTGTGTGTGTCTGTGTGTGTGTGTGGTGTCAATTACTCAACATGTCCCAATCCCCCCTCATTGTGCGGATAGCCGCTATTTATTTAATTTAGGTCTGTAGTCAAGCACTTTGCAGGAAACCAGAGGAATGAGTTTGTCCAGATCTCTTTTGGCAAATGTGTATGTGTATTTGTGTGTGTATGTGAGAGAGAGAGAGACAGAGACAGAGACAGAGACAGAGAGATTGATTTTTATAAAAACAGTGTGTGAAACTTTGGCTGCCCCGCCAAAGCCACAGATAATCAACCTTATATTGGGTCCACCGCGTTCCATAATTATTATTGCCATTAAGAGTAATTATTATTTGCCTTGTCGAGTTGGCAGTTTGGCGTCTGCCTGAGACTGAGGCTTCTCACAGGAGCAGAAGCACACACACAGAGGCCGAGATTCACCCACAAGTGCTTCAACATGTTTGGACGACATCCCGTACTTGGTTCACTTCATTGGATTTCAGACACATTGAGCTTCAAATTGAAGGAAAAGTTTATCAGATACAAAACCAGCATGAACGAGAGCCTGCACTCCAAAAGCTTTTTTGAATGGATGCTGCGATTCTTGGCTTTTCTCAGTGCGGAGATGTTTTCTTTTCATTCCACTCTCTTCCTTTAATTAAAAGAGAAAAATAAATGATACGATAAGTCTTCAGTTAGAGGCTGAGCTTGAAATGGTAGAAGAGGAAACAGTAGAAGAAAGGCAGTAACACCACATGGCAAGGCAGCAAGTTCATATAGGAGGGAGAATAATTGCAACCTTAATTCTGATTTCTTTCCCCTGATTTGTGTTGTCTCCTTGCCCACACACCCTCCAGACTCCAGATTCTGTATTGTTTCCTTGTGCTTTTGCCTTATCATTTTGCAATAACTGGCCACAGGTATCGCCTCTGCCCTCCTTGGGGACCTTGGGTAGGATGTGACCAAGTCTTTTGAATCCTGGAGTGCTCACAACAGAAGCTGTTCCCGGTGGAAGGGTTCACCAGGTCATTAAAGAAGAAATAGCAGGACAAGATGTTCATCCCCCTGGAGAAGAAAATGACAACCCACTCTAGTATTCTTGCTTGGGAAATCCCATGGGCAGAAGAGCCTGAAGGGGGTCATGGGGTCACAAAGCCATGGGGTCACAAAGAGTCATGCACAGCTTAATGACTGAACAACAAGATGTTCTTTCAGACGTCATTTTTCCCATAAGATTTTGTTGATTTCCTGCCAAAGTGAAAGTGAAGTTGCTCAGTCATGTCTGACTCTTTGCGACCCCCTGGACTGTAGCCCACCACGCCCCTCTGTCTGTTGGATTTTCCAGGCAAGAGTACTGGAGTGGGTTGCCATTTCCTTCTCTAGAGGATTTTCCTGACCCAGGGATTGAACCCAGGTCTCCTGCATTGTAAGCAAGACGCTTTACCATCTGAGCCACCAGGGAAGTCCTTTCTTGCCAAAGTCTATACTAATCACCGACCTGAGTGTACTTAGAAGAGCCCACACCCTCTGTGTGGGGGGTCTGTCCTCTCCCCGTAACCTCCTTCTCCCAGAATGGAAATTTATAGCAAAAGCTGCTGAATCATACCCCTCGAGAGCCTCCTCAAAACTGCTGAATCAGAAGAAGGAAAAAACCCAACAGGCTCCATTTGAAGGGTCAGACCCAACACACCTGAGTGAATGTCAGCTTTGTCTTCAGACACCCAGAGGGTCTGTCCTCCATTGTCTAACCAACTGTGATCCCTAGACAGGGTCAGAACTGGGAGGGAGGGGAGGCACCATGTCTTCAATGTAAGCATTCCTCAGTCGGTCAAAGAATGGAGGCAACTGGTTACTCACCTTCTCCCAGATGTGGTGCCCGGATGGGATCCTGTCCTAGGCCTTGAAAAGAGACTTCTTTTGTTATTATACTTCATCAGACAGGTTCCTTGGGTGAATCCCTCTGTACAAATGAGAAGCAAGTAGAAGTTCCATTGTAGTGATTTCCAGGGACCTGTGGTCCTGGATAACACATGTATGAAGACTGTTCAGCAGGGAAAATATCACAAAGGAGCATTCCTGTCTGGGTTTTCATAAAAGATGGCAAAATCGTGCTGTAGAGGAAAAGAAATCCCGCACTTTCTCAGTAGTAGTAAAAGCTTGTCTTCAGATAAGATTTCCTGAGAGTGTAGAATGACTGCTTTTTCACTTTTCATTTGTTTTCGGAATTTAGGGGTAGACAGAGGCCAGGGGAATGTCATCCATGTGCATGGAGTTTAATAAAGTTGGAGCCTTAACTTGTTCATTTTCAATGGTAATCTTCACAAGGAACCACTTTTTTTTTTTTTTTTACAAAACTCTAGAGTATATTATTTATATCAGTCCTTAATACATGGCATTGTTACTTTTTATTCAGAGATCCTGTTGTACCGAGTCCTTTATTGTCTTACGACAGTAAGTGCTTGTTTTAAGGATATTGCTTTCTGCAGAAAGCATTTCGTCCTTCATGCTTTGTCATGAATTTCTCTGGAGTTTCCCCAAATCTAATTGTTGTACCTTGGTTTTTCTAGTGATGGATCTGATCTTCTACTAAATGTTGTCTCTCTATTAATTGACTTAACTTTAAGTCCTTTTCTACAGTCAAGCAATGAAAAGAGCTTGCAAATTCTGTTATTTGTTCCGAATAAGGTGCATGGTGAGTTTGAGGGCGCTTCCAAACAGAACTAGATACTGTCAGAGGCAACAGTCACATTAAATGGCAGACCCCAAGGGAGAAGAGGTAACATCACCAGGGAAACAGCTGTTTTCTCAGCTGCACAGAGATTTCTCCTTTAAACAAAAAAAATGACTACCTGGTCTAAAAGATGAGCAGTAGACACCAGCACTTACCACGTGATGTCTGTATACCACATTATAAAGATGAATTAGAATACTAAACAGAATCCACTAAACTGGGCTCTAAGTGCGTGTTCAGGGGCTGCCAAAGACAAGCGATGTGGAGACTGACCTGGTGGGCAGGTCACCCTGTCTCCCCATTACCCCTCACCCAGAGCAGTTCCACATTTATTCATTTAATTGAGTTTCTACATAAGTACTTCTTTGAATAAAGAGTTCTACAGCAAGAAAAACGTTTGAAAACTATAGGGTTAGGAGATTATTTTCTGTATATGTACTAGGAAAGAAAAAGTGAATTCTTGGGTATGCTGATGCAGACACCATCTTAAAGACCAATTCCCCAAAGAAATAGTAACACCTTTGCCATTGTGGAGGCAGATGAGATTGGAGAAACAGGCCATGGTTTCTGGAGTGATGGGGGGTGGCAGTGAGAGGAATAACACATGAAAGAACTAATAGCGACTGGATGGGAGGGGAGGAAACCATCCAAACGAAACACACAGACTTCACAGGAATCCGTTCATTTGAATCCCACAGGAAAAGATGCAGTAGCAGATGAAATTGTACTTTTTCAGTTCACTCTTTTAGATAGATGCTTGAACACTTGCAATCACAGGGTCTGAGGTGTTGAAACTTAAGAAGGCTAGAGAGGCAGCACCAATAAACCAAAGACTCCAGACGCCCTTGCATCACCCTATCCAACTTCAACCTGCAGACTCCTCTCTCTTTGACTTGGTTTAGGTCTCTAGGACTTCACTATGATTTTTTCTCTCTTTCACAATTTTACCCTTCTCATGGTCCATCCTGACCTCTAGGCATACCTGCTGCTGCTGCTGCTGTTGCTAAGTCGCTTCAGTCGTGTCCGACTCTGTGCGACCCCATAGACGGCAGCCCACCAGGCTCCCCTGTCCTGGATTCTCCAGGCAAGAACACTGGAGTGGGTTGCCATTTCCTTCTCCAATGCATGAAAATGAAAAGTGAAAGTGAAGTCACTCAGTCGTGTCTGACTCTTAGCAACCTTATGGACTGCAGCCTACCAGGCTCCTCTGTCCATGGGATTTTTCCAGGCAAGAGTACTGGAGTGGGGTGCCATTGCCTTCTCCACTAGGCATACCTAGAGGAGTGAAAAGGCAACTTCCTCGGATACCCCCACCCCAGTGCTCAGCCCATAGGACAATCCCTTACTTCCTCCTCCTTCGCAGGCTCAGCATGGCCTATCTCACAGGCAAAATTCAGTTCTTTCCATCTTTAACTATGGTGCATCTGTTGTTTTGAGTCAAATTGCATCCCCGCAAAAGATCTGTTGAAATCCTAAACCCGAAGTACCTCAGAATGTGACCTTAATTATAAATAGGATCTTTGCAGATGTAACCAAGTTAAGATGAGGTTATACTGGCTTCTGGGGGGCCCTAAGCCCAGTGACTGGCGTCCTTAGGAGAAGGCCGTGAGAAGACACCTAGAGGACAGCTTGCAATGGCGCAGGCAGAGACTGGGGTGATGCAAATACAAGCCAAGGAGAGAGAAGGTCGGTCAGCAACCGAGGCAGCCAGGGGAGAGTGGGGGGCACAGATTCTCCCTGAGAGCCCCCCAGAGAAACCAACCCTGTGACCCCTTGACTTCTGATGTCTAGTCTCCAGAACTGTTAGAGAATCAATTTCTGTTGATTTTAAGCCACCCAGATTGTGGAGATTTGTTATGACAGCCCTTGGAAACTAATACATGTGTCTTCATGTAATTATGGACCTATTTGTTTTGCCAATAGTCCTGTGGTTAAAAAACAATTCTTACTCCATTCTCTTTTTATTCAACTGTAACAGATGTATGGATAAAAACATTAAGAGAAAAAAGCTAACTGAGAATAAAAGTAAAACTAGTCTCTGGAGAGCTAGTATCTTGGAGTAAGGACCTGTTTGGTGGGACACCACCAAGTCTCCATTTGTCCAGAGAGGGAATGAAGAGGCCTGTTCTCCATCAAACAGGTCCCCAGTTAATATCTTCTGATGAAAGATATTATTAGAGATGCATTTACCTGGGTTTCAAGCCTGCATTGCCATAAAAATCTACTTTGAGAGGAACAGGGGAGAGTTTTTCCTTAGCCATGCATTCTCTGCTCAGTGGTATCTGCTGGATTCTGAATTATACACTTTTTATTGTTTAACCTGTCTACTCTATAATTTGCAATGGAGGGAACATCAGCATTGCACATAGGCATGGGGGCTTTTCTAGTGGTAAAGAATCCTCTTGCCAGTGTAGGAGATGCCAGAGACAAGGGTTTGTTCCCTGCGTTGGGGAGGTCCCCTGGAGGAGGGCATGGTAATCCACCCAAGTATTCTTGCCTGGAAAATCTCATGGACAGAGGAGCCTGGCAGACTATGGTTCATAGGATCACAATGAATTGGACATGACAAGTGATTTAGCATGCATGCACATAGAGACCGTTACATTCAACCTCCCAGAAGTTTTTAGCAGCTACTTATATTTTCTGAACACTGAAGGCAAGGGCACCCATGACTCATCTGAGAAAGGAGAGTCCAGGGTGATGGGTTTTCGGTTTTGTTTCCCTGTGTGTGTGTGTTTCTTCAGATACTGAGCTTCATCACAAAGAGGTTTCTTTTAGGTGGTACCTAATTCCTTTCAGCCCTCCAGCCCACGGGCTGGTGCTCATTTTCATGACTGATCAGGTTTTTAGCTGCTGTTCTCCTAATACATGTTTTTGAGAAAGGAAGTAGCTTATGAGGCAGCACTGTTCTTTTGATCTGGTAACTTTTCTTAATTCTTTCTGAAGCATCCTTCTGCCTCCATCTCTGGCTCTCAGTGATTTAAAGGAAAAATCCTGGAGTTTATATGCTCCAAGAAACCTAATGCTCCGAGAAATCCAATAAAGCCCACTGCCAGAATTGTGTCGGGGGGCGAAGGGGTATGAGATGACCACCCAGAGCGAGAGCCCGGATAGGAGGGCATTTAAAGCAAGCAGACTGATACCTGCTCAGTCTACCACTGAATAGGATTTGCCGGCTACAGATCACTGTGAAGGTGGGACGAGACTCTCACTCTCCATTCACAAGCTTTTTATTTGCAATTGGGAAAGTTTGTTCACTCCCCAGTATTAAGATACAAGGCTCTTCTTGCCTTTCACACCACCCCACCACCACAGCTTTGTTTGAATTTTCACGCCTTGGGAACTTTGTGGGGTTTTTTTGGACCTGGATGGATCCTGGGTTTTCTTTTTCTCAATGGTCTCAGTCAAATCACTCTGTTGCCTTGACTCCCTTATATTTTTAATAAACCTGATAACTGAAGCAGTTCCCCTGGCCAGTCTACTGAGCTGATGTGCTGTGACTCTTCCTCAAGCTTGTGGTGTTTGGGGTCTTCATTCTTATCCGTCAGAACTCTGGTTGGGTGTTTTCCAAAATTGGGTTCCTCTCTGGGTCTGATGAAAGTCCCATAGGTGAGCACGGTGGCTGCTGTGGCAAGGAGGAGAGGGGAGGAAGCAGAGTTCGCTGCTGCTGCTGCTGCTGCTGCCGCTGTCACTTCAGTCGTGTCCGACTCTGTGCGACCCCATAGACGGCAGCCCACCAGGCTCCCCCGTCCCTGGGATTCTCTAGGCAAGACCACTGGAGTAGGTTGCCATTTCCTTCTCCAATGCATGAAAGTGAAAAGTGAAAGTGAAGTCGCTCAGTCGTGTCCGACCCTCAGCGACCCCACGGACTGCAGCCTACCAGGCTTCTCCATCCATGGGATTTTCCAGGCAGGAATACTGGAGTGGGGTGCCATTGCCTTCTCTTGGAGAGTTCGCTAGAGATGCTCAAAACTCTGGGAGGGATCCAGGATGTTCTGATAGTTTTTGTCAAATAATAATAACTGTGAATACTTCCTGCAGTTCAGACCAGAGAAAGCAGCGGGGCGATTGTTGCCGTCCACACTCTGATGACTCCTGCCGCAGCTGAGATCTAACAGTTGAACTCTTTGCGTGGCTTATTCTACCCTTTTGTGCTTTATAATGTCCATCAGAGTAGAGGGTGATAAGGGTGAAGAATGCAGATCAGGATAATTTGATCACTTTCACCAGCAAGCATTTTTCTCCGGTGTGATAAAGAGAAGCAGGAAGGCATCATGAATCTCAGACTTTGAAATGACTAGAAAAAAAAAAAAATCCAACCTAAATACAAAATAAGTTTTTACTTTCTAAGTCTTCTCAAAAGTAGTTTGTAAGCACAGCAGCAGTAATCACACTCTGGCTGGTGGCAACAAGTGGGAAAGAATGGGATAGCACAGCATGGCCTTAGGGCATGTTTGTTCATCCCACAAAACTACCTTCTGGTCTGGCATCCTTTTTCTCACCTGGCAACTGCCTAGCTCAGAAGGGCTGCAGCCTGGCATGTCCTGGCAGCACCCCACAGGGCATTTCTGATGGCAGAAAACCAGACCCAAAGTGGAGAGAGTGGTCCAGCCTGGCTTCTGGCAGTGAGCCTCTTGCTATGTGACCAACCATACATAAGATCAGCTCAAATGTTGTTGTAAAAGTTGAATTATTAAGTCCATAGGATTCTAAATAGTTCAGTTATTTATCTATGCTTGACTTTATTCCAAAAAGGGACTTAAGGAGACTTACACAAAGCACACTACGACAATATTAAAAACTAACAAACACAAAATCTATGAAAGAAAGGAAAGCAGTATGAGAAAATCCTAAATGAAACAAAGACACGAGATAGTTTTGTTGCTGACGACATTTGTCTTGATTGCTACCGTCTTTTAAGTAAAAAGCAGTGCCTGAGTCTGTTGGCACAGAGCTCTTCTTATAGAAGTCATCAACTTTTAGGAGAGAAATGAAGCTTGTTTTTGGCTCTGCAATGGGTTTTTTTTAAGGTATATGTTCAACTTCTAACCACGGGTGCTATACACCATCACTGTACTGTTTTGGAACATGTGTTTATGAGCACTGAAAAAGCAGGCTAGAGGTAGCAAGATTCTTTGGGAATTTAAAAAAAATAAGTTTTGTAAAACTAAGCAGGCCATTGTGGAGGTGGACTGAGGGGGTGGAAGGGAGGGCAGACTCGTATTAAAATCTTGATATAAAGTTCTAAGCAACGAATAAGAGGCTTAAATACATAAAGAGCGAGGCTAAATTTGGACCAATTTCCTGTGAAATCTCTTGTGTAATATTTTCAATTTGTGCTTGTTTAATGTGGTTTATTTTCCTAAGGTTCACGGTATAGGTTTTAAATTCAGCCTTGACTACACACATGTGTCGAGAGGTTATAAAACGAGAACCAGCTCAGACCAGTCTCCAACTGGATGCCCTTAGGTGGAAAACATTACCTCCTTTTCAGTGCCTCAGGTTTCATTATGGGCACTGACTTTGTCTTTTTCCTATCCAGTTCCTGAGTACTTCTGCATCACCTGGTTTTAGCAACACCTGTCCAGTGACATCAGTTCGTGCACCTAAGGATGCTACACGGCCTCTTCACTGCAGATCAGGACTCGAACAAGACTGTCTTGGGCAGGCCTGAACCCTATATGAAATCTCAAATTCTTGACACAAAGGGATAATTCCACCCTTCCAGTTAAAATGGAGAAACCACCTCAGGCCCTTCTGAGGGCTCTAATTTGCAGTACTGAGTTCTAATGTTGGCTTCTGATGTCCTGGATCACACCTACTCTAGGATGGGATCATTTCCTATATATATATTGATAGTGTTTTGATGACTTGAATATAGTATGTAGGACCTATTTTGTAAGACCTTAATAAAATAGGTAGGACTCTCTGTTATTTGTGGCAGACCTTGTCTTTTTAAAAAAATGTGTTTATTTATTTATTTGTCTGGGTTGGGTCTCAGTTGTAGCAGGTGGGACCTTTGTTGTGACATGTGGGATGCTTCA
This sequence comes from Ovis aries, assembly GCF_016772045.2. Classification (NCBI taxonomy): domain Eukaryota; kingdom Metazoa; phylum Chordata; class Mammalia; order Artiodactyla; family Bovidae; genus Ovis; species Ovis aries. The sequence continues at coordinate 69,111,976 of NC_056057.1, read as the reverse complement.
CTGTGGCTTGTTGGCTTCCCTAGTTGCAGAGCTCAGGCTTAGTTGACCTGTGGCATGTGGGATCCTGGTTCCCTGACCAGGGGTCAAACCTGCATCCTTAGCATTGGAAGGTGGACTTTTAGCTGGACCACCAGGGAAGTCCCCAGACCTTGTCTTGTAGTTACCTGCTATTTGTCTCTCCCTCTAGGCTTTAAGTCCTTAAAACAAAGTTTCTGGTATATCTCCTACAACACTCAAAATGTTACCTAATATGGAGGACTGTATCACTGAAGATGCGCTTATACCTGTGGATGTAAAGGGAAATGAAATGAGACATATATACGCTGAGTGTCTTAATTTAACCAGTAAGAGATCAGCAGGGAGAGAGAATTAGTTGCCTGGATGTTTATATTTTCTTCACTACTATTCAACAAAATATGCATCGGTCATTCATTCAGCAAACATTTGTCAGGGACCTTTTTCATTTTTTCCCCCTCAAGAAACACAAGCCTTCCAAGTCTAGGTTATAAAAACCAAAAAATATGGTCCACAGTCTAGTTCCATTCCCAGCTCTACTTGTGATATAGGATGCAGTGACGTTGAACTCTGGCATCTTCTCTTTGCCTCCGCTGTATTTTCATACCTGTTCTTTTCTTTTCTCTTGGCATGAGAGTCTTTCTCAAGGCTGTAGATCTGGGCTACACGTGGTCAAAGAGTTATTCTTCAAGCCGCTGTTTTCCCTGGAAGGGGCAACCTGATTCTTAGCTTCTGATGGCTTTCTCCTTGGGGATGTAGTCTTTTGTCTTCTCACTTGCCCACCTAGCTTTCTAAATAACTCAAGTGTGATATCAGGAAATTAGTAGCCTAGAAATGTGAGCCTCACTTTATGGTCACTTTCTTCCTGACATTCTATTGTGAGAATTTTCAAACTTAAAAATCTTCAAGAGTTGTTTATTTACCACCCAGATTCTACAATAGCCATTTCGCTATACTTGTTTTTGCTTATAGATTTATCTATCCATCCATAAATCCATCTTATTTTTTAATCCTTTTCAAAGCCAGTTGGAGACATCAGTCATTTTACCCCTAACTGCTTTGGCATCTGTATCACTAAATAGAATTAATTATTTAGTTATGGTTCTTTACTGTTGTTGAAGTTTATAAAGAGTGAAATGCACAGATCTTAAGTACATTAACGGCTACCTCTAATATTGAATATTGTTTTGTTTTCTAGTTTTTCCTCATTGTCAGTAACTAATCATGAAGATTAAAAAAAAATTCTGTAATATCCAATGGTAGTATATTTAGGTGGTGAGTATTCCTATAACATTTTTTTACCTGGCAATATTTGTTCTAGTCAGAAAGGAGCAGGAAGAGAATAGGAGTGTGTGAGGCTTGTATGTTAAAGGCCTCACTTTGTAGACAGACTAAGAGTTCCTCTACCTTCTCTGTGTTCACTTTCTTTATATTCATTCCCTTGATGCTGCAATAGTAGGAGAGGCTGTTTACATGGTGGTAAAGGACACAAGTTTTGGCATCACAGAGCCTAAATTCAAACTCTAGTTACACTGACCTTGGGCAAGTTATATTTACTCATTGCTCATTGCTCAGTTGCTGACAAAGGTCCATCTAGTCAAAGCTATGGTTTTTCCAGTAGTCATAAATGGATGTGAGAGTTGGGCCATAAAGAAGGCTGAGTTGCAAAGAATTGATGCTTCGAACTGTGGTGCTGGAGAAGACTCTTGAGAGTCCCTTGGACAGCAAGGAGGTCAAACCAGTCAATCCTAAAGGAGATCAGTCCTGAATATTCATTAGAGGGACTGATGCTGAAGTTGAAACTCCAATACTTTGGCCACCAGATGCGAAGAGCCACTCATTGGAAAAGACCCTAATGCTGGGAAAGACTGAGGGCAGGAGGAGAAGGGAGTGACAGAGGATGAGATGGTTGGATGGCATCATTGATTCAGTGGACATGAGTTTGAGCAAGTTCCAGGAGATAGTGCAGGACAGAGAAGCCTGGTGTGCTGCAGTCTATGGGGTCCCAAAGAACTGGACACAATTGAGCAACTGAACAACAACAAAACAACAGTGTGTCTGTTCCCTCTTCTGTTAAAATGAGGCTAATGAAAGGGAAAGTGTTAGTCTTTCATCTGTCTGACTCTTTACCACCCCACGGATGGTAGCCCGCCAGGCTCCTCTGTCCATAGAATTCTCCAGGCAAGAATACTGGAATGGATTGCTCTTCCTTTCTCCAAGGGATCTTCCCAGTCCAGGGATTGAACCTGGGTCTCCTGCATTGCAGGTGGATTCTTTACCATCTGAGTCACCTGGGAAGCTCAAAATGAGGATACTATTACTATCCAGTTCAGTTCAGTTCTAAGGTCATGATAATTCAGCGAGATAATGGATGAAGGTTGTCTGGTACATAGTGCATGTTCAATGATGTTCGTTTGTATCATTATTACCACCGAAATACCAGCTTGGTGTATGGTTAGAGATAAGTGCATATGTGTATAGTTAATTTAGAAAGACTTTAATTTGGTAATCTTCAGTTTTCAGATTACCAAAGTGAATCTTTTGTGATCAAGGAACTTTTGAGGAAATACTGAAAATGTATTTTCCCAGCAGTTTTAACAGAAATGAGCACAATTCAGTGTCAACTGAGATGTCTACTTTGACTTCAGACAGGATAGTCATTGGCTTTTCCTCACAGGATCACTATCTAGTGTCCCCAGGGTCATGCATTACCTAGGAAGGCCCGAGTAAGAGCCAAAGGACATTATGTTTCCTCCACACAGCTCCCAGGCTTTCTCTGTAACCTGAAGTCACAAGGGGTTTCTTTTGCGTATAGTAATGCTCCGTCACTAAGTCATGTCTGACTCTTTTGCGACCCCATGGACTGCAGCCTGCCAGGCTCCTCTGTCCATGGGATTTTCCAGGCGAGAATTCTGGAGTGGGTTGCTAGTTCCTTCTCCTGAGGTTCTTTCTGACCTAGGGATCGAACCCACGTCTACTGCATTGGCAGATGGGTTTTTAACCACTGAGCCATCAGGGAAGCCCAGTTTCTTTTGTGCTCAACCACAATACTGTTCCTTCAAGCAGCCAGACCTAAACCCAATAGTCCCCTGGCTTCTCTCCACTGCCTTCCATCTCCTATCAGCCACATATTAGACTGAATTTTCTCCCTGTTTCCCCTCCAAGCCTCATGTATTTTGGTGGCTTGCATGGTAACACTCAGAAAATGTCTGTCCATTTGCTTGTGTCCTGTGGCTATTTCTCAGAAACCTACATGGGGAAAGTGCAGCTCTTTCTAGGAACTAAACCACAGTTACTTGCTGCTTCCACCTGCCTTCAGAGGTGATAGGAGGACCAGTTTAGGAGAACTTACAAGCTGTGAAAGCTGTTCTAGAAGATGGACACTGTCCAAGGAAGACTGGCTACGGAGTGGCATCAAAAGACACACAATAGGACAACCTGAACCTTCTTTTCTGTTGAGTCAGAAAAGCACAGATGTTGGGGATCATGGGCTGTGGACAGTGAAGGAAAGTGGCAATTCTGACATGTGACTAATACTACATTAGCAATTTCCCAGCAATCTGTGTGTGGAACCTGTGTGCTCTGCGTGTGCCAGACACTTGCTAGTAGAGCAAGTGAAGATGCCCTGAGGGAGTATGAGGCGATTTCCAAACCAGCTGAGTTTAGAGAGTCATAAATGGGATGGAGCTGTCGTATGGGCAGTGTGTGTTCTGAAAGCAGAGCTGAAGCCATTCGGATCCTTCAGACCCTTTAAGTTAGTCTTATCAGATCAGGCCGTCACGGAGCAGATAGACAGGTAAGTCTCGGAGACCTCTGAACCCAATTAAAGTTATACCACAAAGAAATCAAACTCATGTGGTTTGCATTTCAGAAAGCTACATTTGGTGGGCTGTTCCTGTTTTAATTCGGTAACCTAATGCAGACCATGTGAACATTTGAAACGCTTTTAACAGTTAAACCAGCTCAAATAACACAAAACCAGAGCAGCAATAAAGAATGAATTAAAGCTGATTGCAACTGCGGCCAACATAATTTTTTTCCCCTTGCAAAGAACTTGGGGAGAATAGAATGCCGGACCCGCGGGGGAAGAGACTGGTATCTCCATTTTCAACTTTGAGTAAAGCAGCAGGCACTTTGACTCCTTTTATTTCTTAAGCAAATGTTTGAAACAGATCAACTTAGAAGCGATACTTAAATCTTGAAGAGATTTGGGATAGGGGAGCAAAGGGGCTTGACATCCTTTAGAACTGATAATTTGGTAGTGAGTAGCTCTGCATTCCCCCTGCTAAGATGGTCAGTGGACACGGCACGGTTGTAAGCCTACAGAGGTCAAGAGTTCAATCCTGCGTGGGTCCCTTAGCCTCATACTGGAGGAGGTAGGGAAGTGAAACCTGTTTGAGTGCTTGCTGTAGCCTCTACCTCCCAAGTGTCTACAGAGGAAAGAGAAGCAGAAATAACAGTAGTGATCAGTTGATGTGTTCCATGTACCAGACACTATTCTGGGTGCATTCAAGGCCACATACCTAACCTGGCTACTGAATTCATCTGTGCCTCAGTTTTCTTATCTGTAAAATGGGGACAGAATTATGATTCTCATTTTACAGATGAGGAGATGAGGCACAGAAAAGTTTAATTACTTTCCTAAGGTTGCATAGATAATAAATGGCAGGACCAGGATTCAAATGCTGGTAGTCTGGTAATATGTTAAAATATTAACATAGCACTAAGAAGGCAATGGCACCCCACTCCAGTACTCTTGCCTGGAAAATCCCATGGACGGAGGAGCCTGGGGGTCTGCAGTCCATGGGGTCACAAAGAGTCAGACACGACTGAGCGACTTCCCTTTCACTTTTCACTTTCATGCATTGGAGAAGGAAATGGCAACCCACTCCAGTGTTCTTGCCTGGAGAATCCCAGGGATGGGGGAGCCTGGTGGGCTGCCGTCTATGGGGTCGCACAGAGTCGGACACGACTGACGCGACTCAGCAGCAGCAGCAGCAGCAACCCAAAGAGGATTGACTGCACCATAGCTACGCCCAGACGTCACAGTGTACCATGCGTGCTCCACAGTGATCGCTGCGTTTGTGTTGGTTGAATTGGATTTTATACACACATAGAAGATGCCTCCTACGTGTGGTTGCCATGTTCCATCCATGGATAGAAAAATTTCTGTGAATAAAGTCTAAAAGAGATGGTGAACGTGCTTTGGATTTATTTCCATGTAATTCTAGGCACTTGAAAGGAGAGCCATGGGGTGTGAGGAGGGGAGCTTGGGCCCAGCCCTGTGACAAGTGCCATAGGTGATAACTGGCTGCCTACCCCATTTCCCAGAGCATGCTGACTTTGTCAGAGATCCAAGGGAGCAAGGGAGAAAGGACCTGTAATTTCAGATCCATTAGCAACAGAAAGCCTGCCAAGTGGGAAAGAGTAAAACTACAGGAAGAAACTTTATTTGCAAACTCCTGAGGGGTTATCACCAGCAGCAGGGAGCCGAATAATCACTGGTGGGCAAAGGGGCTCCGCTGAACCCCCCTGAGTTTGGGTTCCTTCCGGAGCAGTGGGAAGCTGGCTGTCAATCTCTTCTGCAGGCAGTGCCAAGTTCATCTGCCTGACCTTCACAAACACTCCTCCCCAGAGGATGAGAAATCTTCCTCCTTTCTTCTTTTAAAATGAACACTAGTGTCTATGTTGCTAGCTAGATCCCCTGAACAAAATAGAATTATTAAGTATAAATAAAAAGGTAAAAGCCTATCACAGGTTTCTTTTTCTTAACCTCATAGATAAAGTCAAAGGGTTAATTAAAGTACTTTAACTAAGTATTTGTTAAGCAACTGCTTTCCCAGCCCCTGTTCTGTTACTCTGGAGGAAAGGGCATGGCAATCTGTTCTAGCATTCTTGCCTGGAGAATCCCATGGACAGAGAGAGGAGCCTGGTAGGCTATAGTCCATAGGGCCGCAAAGAGTCAGACAACGACTAAAGCAACTTAGCACAGATGCACATTCTGTCGTTAACAGAGGAGAGGATTCAGACGCTTGATGAAAATATTATCTCTTTGGCTTAAAGGTAAAGGAAATCCAGTTTACCTCCCCCAACAACTCTGGTTTCAAGGATTACAGTCCACTTAACTCTCTTTAAGGCCTGGATAAACACTGGCTGCCTAGTCTTCTAAACATTCCTCAGTTTATTGGTTTAGTTACAATTGGCTTTCTAGAAAAGTCTCAGGTCCTCCCGATTTCTCCAGGCCGACCCTGCTCTCTTCCAGTGGCACACCCGTGTGGCTTTTAGTAGGCCATGCACCCAGCTGGAGCTCACGTGCCTGGAGCTCCATAGATGACTAAATAATCAGTGAAGCGTACATGGTGACCAGAGCAGGCAGAAGGGAATCTTGATTAACATTAAGGATAAAACTCTATTTTCTTTCTAATAAGGATTTTTCATTTAAAACTCTGTCTCAGCACCTGTTTTCAGAGAGCCCAACCTGTGATAGGCTCCTTCATCTGTATATGGCCCAGATAACCAAATCCCTTGACTTCCAGACAGTTTTAAGTGAATTCTTCCTTCTCATTCAGTCTTCTCTGCCAGAATTTAAAATTTCTCTTTATCAGCCTCTATAAGCCACTCTAGCTATATGAGGACATTTTCTGAAACTGGGTGTTTCAGAAACACGAGTTATCAAAAGATCTCCTTACCTCCTACTTGAGTCCTTAAAAATGCTTAAGTTATTTCTAACTCTAGTCATTCAGTAAATATTTCTTGAGCATTCCTGTCCCTCAACCCTGCCACAATCCAGTGTCTGTGTTCTCCTCTATGAAAATAATATATTTTACATGTATATTTTTCATATATATTTTATATATACAGTTGAACATTGAACAATGCAGGTTCTGGGAATGCCAATCTTCCCTCTCTCTACACAGTCAAAAATCCAGATATAATTTTTGGCGTGACAAAAACTTAACAACTAATAGCCTGCTGTTCACCAGAAGCCTATTGACAGCATAAACCTGATTAACACATGTTCTGTATGTTATGCATATATTTACCTATATTGTATGCATTCATGACAGCAACTTTCTCTTAATTTTTTGCTTATTTTTAGGCTTTGCAGTTTGTCTGTAAGTTTTTTCAACTTTTGGCAAATCTATAAAACATTTTCTAATAAATGTATGACAGATATCTCCATATAAGTGGACCCGTGCAGTCTAAACCTGTATTGTTCCAGGGTCAATTAGGTAAATAGCTAATAAAATAAATACTATATATTTTAACATATATCTTTTATATTTGTATCATATTATGTGCCAGGTACTGTGCTAGGCTCTGTGAACATAATGGAGAGAAAAATAAACAGACATGTTCATGGAACACATAGTCTAGTGAGGATGATGGACATGAATCGAAAATTTACACAAATACCTCTAAATTGTCACCTTCTTAATTACAAATGCATGTTGCTATGAAAACATCTAGTAGAAGAGCTCGGCTTTAATAGAAAAGTCAAGGAAAATTTTTCTGGGAAATTTTGAAAGTTGAAGGTATCATCATACCACAGTAAACTCACTCAAACTTTAATTATAGTGTTGGATATATATATATATATATATATATATATATATATATATATATATTTGAAATAGTTTTAATAGTTCAGTATCCCTTTCTACTTTTACCTCAAGTCCCATGGTATACTACTTTTTTGGGTGGGTTCTATGTATATCTCCCATTTTATACAGCAAGCACCCAGCTGTGCATAAAGAATAAGTCACTTTTAACTTTAGCCAAAGGTTGGACCAAAAGAGCCCCCCTCTTTCTACTTCTCAACCCTTCCCACCAACATGGTCTTAATTTCAAAGCTGGTGATGAAGATTGAACGTGCAAAAGGATCTGGCTTATGGCTCTTTCTTTTGGCAGCAGCAACCTTGGGAATAATTTAGAGATCACATTTCAGACCCATTTTGCACACCATCAAAGCAAAGGGGATAGAAACGGATGCTTTTGAAATTGGAGGGGCCAGGCCAGTTTTCATGTGACTGCAGTTGAAGTTCTCTGGCGTCACAAGTTCAGCAGACGGATATCATACGCCTACCTCTGGTATGGTGTTCTGAGTTCCTTAGGAAATCTGATCCTTGGCCTCGCTTTCATCATGCCTACCACAGCGCTTTAGGCCAAGACCTCCTCAATCTCAGCGTCATGCAACCCCCTCCATCCAATGGACCTAAATGTCGGGATTTCAAATGATGCCTCCCAAAGGGACCACCTTTCTGACTGGGAGATTCTTCTCTGAGACAGTATGGTGCAGTTTTTATGAGACTTTGGGGTATGTGGCAGCTCCATAGCAATGATGACTAATATCCTCCCAAATCATACATGATGAGTGAAACCACCCCAAAACGCTTTTACTAAATATTTGGGCAGCCAGGCCAATGGGGGACTGAGATAAAGGTGATCACATCAAGGTTGCTGGTGCTGCTGCTAAGTCGCCTCAGTTGTGTCCGACTCTGTGCGACCCCATAGATGGCAGCCCACCAGGCTCCTCCGTCCCTTGGATTCTCTAGGCAAGAACACTGGAGTGGGTTGCCATTTCCTTCTCCAATGCATGAAAGTGAAAAGTGAAAGTGAAGTCGCTCAGTCATGTCCGACTCTTCGTGACCCCATGGACTGCAGCCCACCAGGCTCCTCCATCCATGGGATTTTCCAGGCAAGAGTACTGGAGTGGGGTGCCATTGCCTTCTCCGCACATCAAGGTTAGAGATGCTTTAAATAAAACAAACTGAAATTTTACTCTTCCCAAAGGGCAAAAAGGAGCCAGCTACCCTGAATATCTCAGAGCTGAATTTCTTGCATTGTGTATATTAGAAGGAAAGTATGCTCTGCCCTGCCACTTATTTCACTAGATGTACTCCTGGATCCAGAAGAAGTGAGTCACAGATGCTTAGAAGCATCTCAGTTGCTCACTTCGAACAGTTTATATTGAACTATTGAAAGAATGCACTAGAAATGAACTTGTCCTGTTTTTCTGTCCATATAAAACAAGTTCTTTTTGACATATGTGAAGCCTTTTGAATGGATTAAGAGCACGAACTTACAGCTAGATAGGCCTGGGTTCAAGTCCTGGCCCAACAGCTCTGTGACCTTTGATGTTCTTACTTCCTCCCTGCCTCAGTTACATCATCATTAGGGTGTGGATATCAGCAATCAACTCACATAGCTTCCGTAAGAAATAAATGAGATAAAACATACATAGAGAATTTAGAATTGTGTTCATTATAAAAACATAACTGTGCTCTGTGCTCAGTCACTTCAGTCATGTCCAACTCTGCGTCCTTATGGACTGTAGCCTGCCAAGCTCCTTTATCCATGGGATTTTCCCAGCAAGAATACTGGAGTGGGTTGCCATTCCCTCCTCCAGGGGATCTTCCCCATCAGGGGATGGAACCTGTGTCTCCTGCATTGCAGGTGGTTTCTTTACTTTGAGCCTTCAAGGAAGCCCCTATAAGGACACAGAATTATTCGCTATTATTATTAGCATGTGACAGTGATATTCAGTAGCTTAAGGATCCCAGTTTTTTGGTGACTTGTGAGCCTTGGGGCTAGGATAGTGCCATATGATACTGGTCCCAACACACCCACTGTTTAGATTTGCACTGGGACCATGTCCATGATATAGTATGAAACCCAAAATGCGTGATGTTCTAGCCTGAACGTAAGAATGTGGTTAATGCATAGTTAAACCTTCCTGAGGCAAGCTCAGAAATTACTGGATCCATTATCTCCTTGGCAGGATCAGCAGTACAGCTCTTTTCCTTCCTCAGCTACGAAATGCATGTTAACAGGACAGCCTGGAACCCGAGGGTTAGGTTGGTATGGGTTGCGTGAAGCCTTCCACTGGAGCCTTTGTTATTGCTTTCTGATGAAGTATGGACATTCGGCACCAGGAGCAGATGTGCTCCCAGGAGCCAGGCAGAGGAGCATCCCTCTTTGCAAGTGGTAAGCTCATCTCTTGGGCCTGCTTATTCTTCCACAAGGGTTTTCAGATGTCCACTGGGGACGCTGAATGGTATGTCCTTTCTGGTGCACTCTCAGCCAATAAAATGAGATAACAATACCCTGAGGAGTGTTTAGATTGACATGATTCCAGATCAGGCAAGTGAAGCAGTGGACCTGGAGAGTCTGGCCTAGATGCAAGTCTTGTTTCATGCAAATAATTCTGGGAAGGATCCAACTTAGGTTTGGATGTTTCTTTTAATTTGGCATTGGACCAGGTTAAGGGGAGTGAATAGCTGTCTTCATTCCCATCCTGGGACCACATCAGCCCCTGCCTCAAGGCTAGAACCTCCTCATTCTCCTGACTTTGGGACCCTGATGAGCCACAGCTTAACTGAGTCTTTCTGGTTCTGCTTTGGCAAGGATTCTCAGCCTGTGTGGGAGGAAGGATGCTCTCCAAGACATGGGAGAGCAAAGTGGAGAGGAAAGAAATAGAATGCCTCATTGGGCTGCCTTCCATCACAGGGAAAAGAAGCAATACTTGTTCACTACAGTTGAGTTCTAAGAAGGTGGGAAAATGGAGCCAGAATAATACTTCTTTGGCAAATGGATGTTGATTTCCCTTTGAAGGAAAAGGCAGGGAAGGGAGATACAGCTAAGATTTATTTATCTATATGAACTTGGCACTTTAGTGAGTTATCTCCTGTAAGAGAAGATGTGTGAAAAGGGTGTGTAACCATGCTGATGGCTAGAAGGATCTTTTGTGTGTGGTGAAATGTTTTTAAAGCTACCCTTGAGTATCATCAGACACTTGGTCTGGTGAATTATTTCTCTGATCATTAGACTTAATTGAAGAATTATAACAACTTCTCATGACGCATTTGGCTATTCCTTGTGTCCCAGGTTAATTAGCACTGGCAAGTCCATTAAGCCCATGTAATATCGCTCACCCCTCACCCAGAACTTGTGATTGAGCATCTTGAGGGCCACACACCTTCTTTACCTCACTCTATCCATCATTGCTTTATCTGAATTCTGCTTCCTCTGTCGAATTGGCCTTGCTCAATTTGCATTGTGTGGTGACCTGATGGTGTGAAAAAGCTCAGCGTAGGTACAACTGTGGAATTTTCCTAATGAATTTAAAGGGGGTTTTGATTTAAAGTAGGGCATGATTACCTTTATACTCTATGGTATGTTTTAGTAGAAAGAAGTTTCATTTTTTTTTCAATAAGTAAGGCATAGCTCACTTTTCTTTTTAGTATCTGAAGCCACTTAGAGAAGGCAAAATAAAACTCAGAGCTTTTCTGACAGTATGTTCTGATACACAACTTCAGCTCTCCTGTTTTGTTGACTGACAGATTTTGAAGAGAATTTTCTGTTAGATAAAGATGCTTGTTTTTGCCAGTAAATTATAAGAGATTAGGAACATTCCCTTTTCTTCATATTGTATTGGCAATTTGATCTGTAGGAGGTGATTGAAGCTTCAGCTTTGAACTAATTTCTATAGCTGGAGTCTCTGTCTTTAAATTTCATTTTAATTTGATTTGAAGTATATACAAGAAAGATGAAAGAGAGAGAAAGAGAAAGATTGTAACAAATATGGTATATTATCTCAGATTTTATTTTATTTGAAATTTTCTTTCTCAAGTAATACTAATTATAGAAGATGTGAAAATAAGCCCACATATTCTTGGGTTTTACTCTTTCCCACTACTTAAAACTGCATCCATTAGAATGCCTGGAAATATTAAAATAATTTTACAAGATGATATTTGCAAGCATTTTGGTCTGTTATTAACAACAGACTGTACCTGGTGCATGTGGGGAATGCATTAGAAGTTCTTTCACAGATAATTCATCCAGTCAAAGTCAGCATCCCATTTCATAGCAGAGCCTCTGTCAATGATGAATCCCTAAGTGTATAATGACAGGTGTCCCCAGGTCTGCACTATTGACAATTAGTAAAATTCCAAAGTCAATTTCTATTTCATGAATAAGGGACTTTAGTTTTTAAGGTTGCAGGGCAGGCCCAGTTTTTCTTGCTTGTTTTACCTAAAACTTCATTCTTTGATCATCATATTGTCCTTATAAGTCATCTAACAGGTCAGGTGCCTGGATGTGAGAATTGTTCCATGATGAACTTTAAGATACTTATCGTCCATTCTTTTTTGATATGCCTGTCTTGATAGAAGTGCCACCTATGATTTAATTACTGCTTCTTGTGAAGTTCACAGGGGACAAATGGACTTATTTAAAGAAACCATGCCATTTTGAGAGGTTGGGGACCGAGGCATTTGTGGTAGGAGTTAGTGTGTAGGAAGGGGGCTTGAGGGATGGTATAAGTAGGTAGCACATTATAAGTAGTGACTCCTTCTTCCTCCCAGTCCTCTCTCCCCATCCCCAATTCCATACCCCCACCTTTGTATCCCTGGATGCCTAGACCTGCCTTGTATCCTCCATTCCTTAATACTCACTTCCCCCTGAGTTCCCTAGTGTGCCTTGGTGGTTTGGAGAGAAAATGCTATTTGAACCCAGGAGTTGCTGAGCAGGAAGTAGAGGAGCAGTGCAGACATTCTGTCCATTTCCTCTGCGCGCCCAGCCAAGCACCCGGGAAAGACTTAACATTCATCAGAGTAGCTGCATGAAGATCAGACAGCAGGCCTAATGAGCAATTTCATATACGCCAAGATTTTCACATGGTTTTCCCAAGAATCCCTTTTTGTGACAAAACTCACTATAACAGGCAAATGTCTGTGGTTGTTTAATTATATGAGAAGCAAGGATGGTAGGGAGGGAGTGGAGAAGAGAAGGAACTGGCTAGTACGTGGTTTATGTGAGAGAAGCATTTTGTAATCCAGATGGTCCTTCGAAGCTTTTTCCTAAGATTAGGTGTGAGGCAAAGGCAGATGTTTCATTTTATTCCTATTCTACTACAGGTGATGGGTAAAATGGGAAAGACTTGAACCAGGGGCACTGTCCCCTGTTGTATAAAAGCCAAAGATGTGAGGGACAGGAATGGGAGTTGGCGAAAAATACTGTCCATACCTATCCTAGGGCCTTTAAATATGTGTTCTCCTCTAGAGGAGTTGTGGGACTCAGGAGCCACACAGACCGGTAAATAGCTCTGCCCAAGTTAACACATTTCAGCTAATACTTACGACAGCCTCTCTGCTCCCCATGCCCCGCCCTACCCCACCAGAACTTCTGTAAAGGGTCATTTCAACTAACATGAGTTTCTTGTTCTTTCTTTTTCCTCCATCCATTCTGGTATGTTCAACCGAAAGTGAGAGAATCAATGGACCTATGAAAGGAGCATGTAAAATTCCTGAGAACAGAGTGTCTCCCTTCAAAGAATCACCATGTTGGTCTTTATCTAGAGGATCTCTAGACCTTTTTATATAACTATTTTTGGGGAAGGGAGCTGAGGCCTGGCTCTAAATAGTAAACTTCAGTGGACAGTGTCTAATGTATGGGGGGTGGGTGTAGGAAAAAAAAAAAAAAAGGGCTTCCCTGGTGGCTCAGAGGTTAAAGCATCTGCCTGCGTTTGCCTGCAATGCGGGAGAGCTGGGTTCAATCTCTGGGTCGGGAACATCTCCTGGAGAAGGAAATGGCAACCCACTCCAGTATTCTTGCCTGGAGAATCCCATGGGCAGAGAAGCCTAGTGGGCTACAGTCTACGGGGTCGCAAAGAGTCGGACATGACTGAGCGACTTCACTTTTTCACTTTCAGGATAAGATAGGAATTATTCTAGAGATATAGAAGATAATAACAAGAAAAAACACAAAGGTTGGAGCTATGTGAAATAAATATAGAAGGAGTAGGGAACTGAAAAAGGCATTAAGCAACCTGGATAAGCAAGGTTGCAGTTTTGGAAGGTGAGAAAGCAGTGGGGGCACCGCATTAAAGAGTCTTTACCAATAAAGCATCGATACTCATGGAAGTCCATCTCTTTTGAATTGGCTAGAGACTCCTGACACTAAGGGTTAATGTTCATTTTCCCTGGAGGTGTTCCACTGGAATATCGCTATATAATGACTTGATGTTGCCACGTAGACTTCAACATATATGATATTTTGGGGATTTTGTGAATTGGCCTATGTTTTATTGCATAGTGTGAAATGTGTAAAGCTTGGTTAACCTGTGTATAGATAGGTTATTGTTGACTAGTTACAGTGTACTAGGATTGCCTGTAATATTTAAGCTTCTTATTACTGTGTGTGTTGGTAGGAACATATAATTTTTGTACATTATATTTACTGAAACATTATCATTTTTATTTTACAAATACTTTGGGGTTCAAATGTATTTTTTACTTCTGTGAGAATTGATTTAGAAAGAGTTTTAATGAAATTCCACTGATTTTAGATTTTGCTTGAGACTGACTTCAACAAATTGTCCTGTATGTTCTAAATTTAAAAAAAAAAAATGCAGGTGCTAGAACTAGACCCCAGGATTTGAAATCTGAGTACACAATTTGCCAAATGTGCCACTGGGAAAAACATACCTTGGCCCCTCTGGGTCTCAGTTTCTTCATCTGTGAAATGGAAATAATAAGGGACCCAATTTTAAAGGGCATTTGTAATGTATGGACGCATCAACCCACAAGTCCTGGGCCCATGGCAAGTGCTCATTCTAGGTTCACTATTATGGACAGCGTCTTAAGAGCTTTAAATGACAGAAAAGGAAAGAGAGCTCTGTACTTGGAACTTTTGTTGCATTGGGAATATTTCAGTGCATAACATGGTGAAAAATTTAAGCAAGACAGATCAAAACCACTCAGAAATCCTAGATTTTTTACAGTAATGCTTCAAAGGCCTCTACAGCATCCAGAATTTTAAGACAGAATCTATTTTCTCCAGCTCAAAGAATTGAATTAACAATCTCTAAGTCAAATCTTAGCGATTGTTAGATTCTGTCTTAAAATTCTGGAGACTGTAGAGGCCTTTAAAGCATTACTGTAAAAATCTAGGACAAAAAATGTGTCTGGGCAGTAAGTTTTTGCTAGAGCTTTTTTAAGCACAATAAAAATCAGGACATAAGGGATACCCAGGTGGCACTTAGTGGTAAAGAACCTGTCTGCTAGTGCAGCAGACATAAGAGACATGAGTTCGATCCCTGGGTCTGAAAGATCCCCTGGGGTTGGGCATGGCAACTCCCTCCAATATTCTTGCTGGGAAAATCCCATGGATAGAGGAACTTGGTAGGCTACAGTCTATAGGGTTGCAAAGAATTGGACACAACTGAAGCAACCTAGCATACACACACACATTAAAAGTGTCATATGGTTACCAAAAGGTAAAAGCCAAAAAGTAAATGTAAAATATTTATGTATAGTCAATTTGTGAATAGGTTATTCTATGGCATAACTTCATCTAGTAAGTACAGATCTTTTCTCTTTATACAACTGGATTTGTGTCAGAATTCACAAATTTGGACTATTTTAAAATAAGAATGTGTTTCCAAATGTCCTTCAGTGGTAAATGGTTAACCAAATACTAGTACATCCATACCATGGAATATTACTCAGCAGTAAAAGGTAACAAACTATTGATACATGCAGTACCTGGGTGGATCTCAGGGGAATTATAGTTAATGATAAAAGCTAATCTCAAAAGATTACATACTGTATGATTCCATTAATATAACAGTCTCGATATGACAAAACTATAGAGATGGAGAACTGATTAGTGGTGGCTGAGAGCTAAGGCTGGTGGAGGGGCTGGAAGTGGCTATAAAGAGGTATCATGAGTAATCATTTTGGTGATGAAATAGTCTCTGTCTTGATTGTAGTGGTGACCACACAAATTTACATGTATGTTAAATTTTAGAGAATTAAACACACACACACACACAATGAGTACCTGTAAGTGGTGAAATAATCTCTGTAGATTGGACCAGTGTCAACTTCCTAATTTTTCTGTTGCACTATGATCATGCAAGATGTTACCACTGGAGGAAACTGAGTAAAGAGTACACTGGACCTCCCTGTGCAAATTTTTCCAACATTTTGTGAATCTATAATTATTTCCCCCATCCCCAAAATTGAAAAAATCAAAGATGTATTTATTTCTCATTTGATTTTAAGTCACTTGATTTAAAGAATCCTTCCATGACAAAATAAGTTTCTCCCTTTTCAGGCACCCACAATAATCACTGAAACTGCTTTTTGAATGTGAGCATATTGGGATCAACATATTACCCTGAAATTCATAAATTCACTGTATTCCATGGCTTCCAGATGAAGATTTTGTGACAGAAACCTGTATGTGTCATTAGCTGGACTCTAATAAATATGCAAAATAATTTGTCCACAGCCTTTGAGAACTTAGCCAGTTTGAGCCTAAGTATTTTGTTTAGATCATGACCTATCTGTTGAGGTCTTTTGATCATATTTAAAGAGGAATTGGGAAGTCACTCATCTGAATCCTTGTGCCATGTCGTACCAGCTCTCTTATCACCATGCCTGTAACCTTTCTATCTCAACCAGATGGCCAAACAGGGAGGAGAGACATTTGGCTGCAAGAGAGTGTTCAGAACTGGGGCACCCTAACCAGGTGGAAGTTGTCTCAAAGAAGGTCTTTGTTGGCTGTGGCCGCCACTGAGCAATGACTACAATCTGAGTGTGTGTGACATCCTGCTGTGGGAGTTTGTGTTTAGCTTGTAGATCTTCCAAGGAGTGTGATGTTCTTGAGGAATAATAACTGATTTGTCTGGGCCCTTTTCTGCCCATATTTTAAATTTGGATTTTTCTTTTTCCATTCCCATTTAAACCTGGTAAGCTTACTGAACATGTTGCTTTATATCCCTAGGTTTTAGTTAGCTGGTTAGTCAGTTGAGCTTGCTGGTTAAGTTGCAGCCAGCTGTGTTTTTAGTTTAGAAACCAAGAGTGTGGAAGGTTTTGCTGTAGTTTCGGGGGTCTTGAGGTAATTTGTGAATATGATGGCTGATGTAGGAAGGAACATTTCCTCAGGAGATCTGTGGCCAGAGCCAGAATGTTTCACAAATTTAAGAGCAGTGCTTATGTACAAGTGCATGTAGCATACGGTATTTAGAGAGATGATATGCTTAAAGACTTGCCTGGTAGCTCAGATGGTAAAGTGTCTGCCTACAATGCGGGAGACCCAGGTTCAATCCCTGGGTCGGGAAGATCTCCTGGAGAAGGAAATGGCACCCCACTCCAGTATTCTTACCTGGAAAATCCCATGGATGGAAGAGCCTGGAAGGCTACAGTCCATGGTGTCGCAAAGAGTTGGACACGACCGAGCAACTTCACTTTCTTTTCACTTATGCATAAAAGAGTGGTAGTCCTCTGCATTTGTGTGACATTTAAGATGTTTTCAAACCAGTTCATGTGCGTCTTTTTGTTATCTCACTCCAGATGGAGCAGGAGTATCAGATAACCTTCAACTACACTTGTTAAACAAGTAAAGATAAAAAGAAGATTAGAAGGGCTATTACTTATTCAAAGCCCCTACTGTAGTAAGGGAGGCATCAAGGACTAGTTATAAAATGTTCGTTTTTGTGCTCTTTTCGCTGGAACCCACTGCCTCTGCACATACTCTTGATGCTGAAGAACTATGAAGCATTCCATTTCTCTTTTACATTGACTTTAGATATTGGAAAGAATTTATGGTGAGATCTGGGTTTATTTTCTACATCAGAGGCTTACGTGGATGAGAGATTGGCCTTGAGAAATGTCAGTGAAGGAATCATTTTTATGATCATTGATCTTTTGAATATATGATTAAAAGAGTTTATAAACCCTTTTTTCCCCCTATAGAACTAGATAATGTAAGATCAGGTTGCCTACTTAAGTAGTGCCTGATGTTGACTTACCATTCAGAAGAATCAAAACTTTCTTCTCTTGAATATTCATTCTGTTTTAATGGTTTGATTACCTTACTCCTTGGTTCTTTCATGGGTCAGATAATCTGTCTAATGAAGGAAGTATTGCTCTGTTTAGGGCAAGAATCCAACAATCAGTTTCTCACTGAAAGTGAAAAGTGAAAGTGTTAGTTACTCAGTTGTGTCTGACTCTTTGTGACCCCAAGGACTTAGCCCACCAGACTCTTCTGCCCATGAAATTCTCCAGGCAAGAAGACTGGAGTGGGCTGCTATTACCTTCTCCAGGAGATCTTCCTGACCCAGGGATCGAACCCAGGTCTCCCATGTTGTGGACAGATTTATTACCATCTGAGACCCCAGGGAAGCCCCAGTTTCTCACTAAATGATAAAATAATAAATATTAAGTAATAAAATCATAAAATAGTTATGGCAAAGCCCTCTCTATAATTCTTCTCAATATGCATCATGTTGGTTGTCTTCTGTTTTGCCTAGTTTTTTCATATTACTATACCATAGATTAAAATAATCTCATCATTGGGATCAAAATTGTTTCAGTTGAAGTAGAAATGTTTTAATAACAAATATTACTCTTAAATAAATCATTTTAAACTAATTTATCCCTTTGCTTTATTTAAAAAATGATGTAAATTGATTTATTGCTTGCATTATACCCCACAGCCCTGGAAGAATTAATATTTTCTAATCATTATGGACAGCAGCTTGAAGGACAAATAGAACCCAGGAGCTGATGTTTACATAAAGACTTAGGACACAGAACAATTTATGCCTTTTCTTATTTGAAAAAAAAAAAAAGTTGAGTCACACAGGAAGGTCTTAGAGGACATCAGGAAACAGAATAGCCTGATAATTTTGATAATTAGGATTCTTCTGATGCTGGGATGGCTTATATAGAGAGTATCAGGTCCCTAGACAACTAGGTGTCTCACACAACGAAAGCATCCTTGCTTAGTCCTAAGAACGAGAAGAAAGTATTTGTGTTTGGTGTTAAGTGGAGGTAAGTGAAAATTTCTAATTTGTAGACCCAGGAAAATTCTGCTTAAAGTGAGAATTGCTTTGTGCTTTAGTATTTCCCTGAATTCCTCTAGATATTATGAGAAAGCCCATCTCTTTCTCCACTCTCTGGTGTCATCATCAAGCATGCACCCTGCATCCGTTTGGTCAGAGACCTAACACATTAAGGCACATGTGGGAGAGAGTATCAGAAGGGTCATCTTCTTTTCTATTTTTAGTCTTCAGGATTGGAATCCCCTTATTCCAAAAATATCTTTTTGGGGAATCCCAAACAATGTGCTAAATTTAATACTCCAAAAGGAAATGAACTGGAACTGACCTTTGCTACTTCCTGCTCCTTATTTCCTGCTATTCTGGTGACTTTCTCAAAAATGGCACTCGTCCATCCCTGAGCTGGTTATCAGAGTCAAAGCTGACTTCCTGCCCATGGGATGCAGAAGTGAGGGGGATAAGGTTTTGGTAAAATGGCGGGTTTGGTAAATTGAGATTAGAGACACCAGACACGAAAGAATGCATTCGTTATGATTCTACTTCATGAAATTCTAGAACAGGCAAAATGCCCTTCAGAAGCAGAAAGCATGTCAGTGGTGGCCTGGGAGGAGACTGCCAGCAAAGGGACATGAGACAACCTTTTGGGTGACAAAAATACCTTACCTCTTGACTTCTGTTGGTGGTGACACAGATGTAGACACTTGTCAACACGCAATGATTTTCCACATGAAATGGATAAATTTTATCATATGTAATTTTTATCTCAGTAAATTAAAAAAAATTGTGATTAGAATACAACTTGAAAATCATTACTGCCATCCCCCTGCTTGTCCTTTTAATTTTGTTTTCAGGACACAAGAAATGACAATATTTGGGGACAATATTTTGATAGCAAACACCACTTTTTATGTTTTATAAGATTAAAATGTCCATGTAATACCACCAAAAGAAAATTTATCTCATGGAGCAGGATCACTGTAACTAATTAGAGATGTTAAAGTTCTGTTCCTCAAAGTATCCTGTGCCTATGAAATATAGAAATATACCTATTTCTACCTATGGGTATAAATATTCATTTGACTTAAAAATATTTGCATATTAATTTCATTGTTGCTTTGCTAAGAGTGTGTGGATAATCACCCAATGATTTACCCTCATGTTCCCTTGATTCAAATCACTCAACTTTGTATGGGCTTCTTGATACCTTTGGTATGAGAAGAGCCTCTCATCCCTAGAAAAGAGTCCTTGGCAAGCAGAAATGATTCATATTCATTTGCCCTCTGCTTCTTGATTACAAAATGTTCCTAATCAGAACTGATTCTTATTAAGCCTTTGCAAATTTTGTTAGGTACAGCAAGGCTTTTCCTTGTCGCTATGTCCTTTTTCTCTCTTTAACTGTCTCAGACATACCATCTACATTATTCATATAAGGTAGAAATAAATAAGAGATTTGCATGTGACAAATACAATGATCCCTTTGAAAAACTAGATTGTGGTTGCTACAGTTAGACTTTAGAGGCAAATATAAAAGTTGTGATTTCCCCATTATTTCAGAGAGGTTCTAGGTAAATGACAACCCTTTAACTAGTATTTAAAATATATGAATTTCGAAAAGATACATGTACCCACATGTTTATTTACAATAGCCAAGACATAGAAACAACCTAAGTGTCCATCAACAAATGGATAAATGAGATGAGGCACATACATACACACACACACACACATACACACACACAGTTGAGTCCTGAACAACATGGATGTGAACTGCATGGGTCCGCTTGCATAGATTTTTTTCGATAGTAAATACTGCTGTATGACTTGATCCACAGTTGGTTGAATCCATGGATGCAAAAGGTTGAATATGAAGGAACCACAGGTAAGGAGGGCCAGCTAAAAGTTATAGCCGATTTTCAATCATATGGAGGGTTGACAATGCCCCCTACATTGTTCAGGGGACAGCTGTACAATGAAGAATAATTCAGCCATAACAAAGAAGGAAATCCTGCCACTTGTAACAATGAAGAAAGACTTAAAAAACTAACTCATAGATAGAGAGAATGAACTGATGATTGCCAGAGTGGAGATAGGAGTTGGGGAGATGAAGGGAACAAATTAGTGAAGATGGTCAAAAAATACCCAATATATGTGCATTGGAACTGGAGGATAAATCTACTCCAGTAATGTGTAAAGGAATTCCTTCATAGCTCAGTTGGTAAAGAATCCGCCTACTGTGCAGGAGACCCGGGTTCTTCCTGGGTTGGGAAGATCCCCTGGAGAAGGAAATGGCAACCCACTCCAGTATTCTTGCCTGGGAAATCCCACGGACAGCAGAACCTGGGGGCTACCGTCCATGGGGTCGCAAGAGTCAGACACGACTTAGCGAGTAAAACACCACCAGTGTGTAAAATGTGGGACCACGTGACTGATGTAAGGAGAAGTAGGAAGAAGAAAGACCCTGTGTAGCATGTCCTGGGAGTGGGTGCAAAGCAGGGTGGATGTACATGTGCTAGGGGCAAGTGAGGCCTACCAGGGCCTGGGAAATGCAAATTCGTCTAGCATTGCCAGGAGGATCCAATCCATAAGGACAGGCTGGATTCACTTTGCTGCCTGCCATGTGAGAAAATTGTACCATATTTCAACTGCTGCCTTGTGGATCTGTAAAACCTTAAGCCAGGGAGGATCTTAAGTTTTAATGAAGTACACAACTCTGCATTAGTTATGGGACCAAACTCTGGACATGTGATACATTGGAAGGGAAGTGGTTTAATGCTTTTTATTTGTTAAGCTACAAAATGATAAAGACCTCTGACTTATCCCCCCAAAAGAACAATGCCTATAGGTGTTGTTTTTTTTTTTAATCATGCGCATACTTGAAAAGATTTTCTCCTAACAAAATAAAAAAAAAGCGGGCTAGGGATTTGACTTGCTTTTAGAGCTCACAGCAGTACAGTTAAACTAAATTTTTCTTCCTCCCTTTAGCTTCCTTTGTTTTCCTCCAGACTTAGACCTTTGAAACCAACACTGAACAGCACAGGACATGGTATTTCCTGGGAAATGTCACTGGCCGTGAGCTTTGTTTAGTAAGCATGACATTAGGGCACTGAGAGATCGTATATGGCTTCCTCTTGTGCCATACAGATTACACACACACACACACACATGCACCCACACACACACACACTCAAGCTCCTTTTGCCCTTCATTTTTATTGTATTTCCTCACTCTTTAGGAAAAAGCAGGGCAAGGAATATTTCCCCCTTATGTGTGTTCACAGGTTTCATATTTTCCTTTTTCTTTCAGTTGTGATTTCTTAATAGTGAAGGTTGGGGAGGTCAAGGAGTATAGGTAAAAAGATAGGACTTTAGCAGTAAAATGCCAGAAAGATCCTTTTGGCAGTAAAATTAAATGCTACGTTTTAAAATACGGGTTGGTGGGAGAGAAATGTTAAAGAGGAAATGCTATGTAATTGAAGCTGCTAACTAGCCTGTGGTTAAAGCCAGGCAAAATTTGGCTGTCAGGGATGCTGCTTTAAAATGTCATTTGATATCAATCCCAGTCTTCCTGCCTCCCTGGCTCCTGATTTCCTCCATCCCCATGGAACAGCTCGCAAGCATGTTAAAAGCCAGAATGTAAGGACTTAGATCAGTGACCCTAAAACTATTTTAGAAAATCAAATTTCATTGTTTACTCCTGCAGAAGTCATTACTGCTTTTCTTAAAACCAGGGCTCTGAAATTCCTGAGGGTATGGGGCAACTTGGGCTTCCCCAGTGGCTCAGCAGTAAAGAATCTGCCTGCAATGCAGGAGGTGCAGGAGATGTGTGTTTGATCCCTGAGTTAGGAAGATCCCCTGTAGGAGGGCGTGGCTACCTACTCCAGTGTCCTCGCTTGGAGAATCCCATGGACAGACAAGCCTGGCGGTCTACAGTCCCCAGGGTCGCAAAGAGCTGGACACAACTGAAGCAACTGAGCATGCACACACGCATGAGGCAACTTGATGGTTTGATGTGGACTGATGCATGAGTAATCTTTAGATCAATAAAAGTTAATGATAGGGATGGTTGGTTACATGTACGCTTAAGTATTGCCTGGCTCAAATGTGAAAAGAATAGGATCTCTACATTTCCTCTTAAATTACCTTAATTTAAAAGGAGAAATTTTGTAGTTATTGGCATAAATATTAATCAATAGTAATGACTCATCTGTGTTCATTTATACTCTATGACCTACCTGTATATCATGCAGTAACTATGGTTATAACAAGAAAGTCAAATAATACCTCCTGGAGCTTACCATTTAAAGCAGGATGTCAGAGGTATAACTTTATTTTTTTTAATATGTGAAGTGAAAGTCGCTCAGTTGTGTCCAACTCTTTCCAACCCCATGGACTATAATAGTCCATGGAATTCTCCAGGCCAGAATACTGGAGTGGGTAGCCTTTCCCTTCTCCAGGGGACCTTCCCAACCCAGGGCTCAAACCCACGTCTCCCACATTGTAGGTGGATTCTTTTGTAGCTGAGCCACAAGGGAAGCCCAAGAATGCTGGAGTGGGTAGCCTATCCCTTCTCCAGGGGATCTTCCCTACCCAGGAACTGAATCTGTGTCTCCCGCATTACAGGCAGATTCTTTACCAACTGAGTTATCACGTTTCAGTATGTGCTTTTATTTATTTATTTATCTTCATCAGGCCTTTTCTACGCTGGAAATATTGTAAACTTTGTTAAATTGATGGGGAAGAGCTGTTATTTATTTTAAATAAATAAATTTATTAATTTAATAAATAAATTGGAGGATAATTGCTTTACAGCTTTGTGTTGGTTTCTGCCATACATCAACATGAATCAGCCATAGGCGTACATATGTCTTTTCCCTCTTGAACCTCCCTCCCATCTTCCACCCCATCCCGTCCCTCTAGGTTGTCACAGAGCACCAGGCTGAGTTCCCTGTGCTGTACAGCAACTTCCATTTTATGCGTGGTAATATATCTATTTCAGTGCTACTCTCTCAGTTTCTCCCATTCTCTCCTTTCTCCGCTGTGTCCATAAATCTGTTCTCTATGTCTGAGTATATCTATTTCTGCCCTGCAAATAGGTTCATCAGTTCCATTTTTCTAGATCCCATGTATATGCATTAATATACAAGATTTATTCTTCTCTTCTGGCTTATTTCACTCTGTATAACAGGCTCTAGGTTCACCCACCTCACTAGAACTAATTTAAATTCATTCCTTGTATCAGATCAGTTCAGTTCAGTCGCTCAGTCATGTCCTACTCTTTGCGACCCCATGGACCGCAGCATGCCAGGCCTCCCTGTCCATCACCAACTCCCGGAGTCCACCCAAATCTATGTCCATTGAGTCAGTGATGCTGTCTAACAATCTCATCCTTTGTTGTTCCCTTCTCCTTCTGTCCTCAATCTTTCCCAGCATCAAGGTCTTTTCCAGTGAGTCAACTCTTCACATCAGGTGGCCAGAATATTGGAGTTTCAGCTTCAGCATCAGTCCTTCCAATGAACACCCAGGACTGATCTCCTTCAGGATGGACTGGTTGGATCTCCTTGTAGTCCAAGGGACTCTCCAGCGTCTTCTCCAACACCACAGTTCAGAAGCATCAGTTCTTCTGCACCCAGCTTTCTTCACAGTCCAACTCTCACATCCATACATGACCACTGGAAAAACCATAGCCTTGACTAGATGGACCTTTGTTGGCAAAGTAATGTCTCTGCTTTTTAATATGCTGTCTAGGTTGGTCATAACTTTCCTTCCAAGGAGTAAGTGTCTTTTAATTTCATGGCTGCAATCACCATCTGCATTTTGGAGCCCCCAAAATAAAGTCAGCCACTGTTTCCACTGTTTCCCCATCTATTTGCCATGAAGTGATGGGACCGGATGCCATGATCTTCGTTTTCTGAATGTTGAGCTTTAAGCCAACTTTTTCACTGTCTTCTTTCACTTTCATGAATAGGCTCTTTAGTTCCTCTTCACTTTCTGCCATAGGGGTGGTGTCATCTGCATATCTGAGGTTATTGATATTTCTCCAGGCAATCTTGATTCCAGCTTGTGCTTCATCCAGCCCAGCGTTTCTCATGATGTACTCTGCATATAAGTTAAATAAGCAAGGTGACAATATACAGCCTTAATGTACTACATTTCCTATTTGAAATCAGTCTGTTGTGCCATGTCCAGTTCTAACTGTTGCTTCCTGACCTGCATACAGATTTCTCAAGAGGCAGGTCAGGTGGTCTGGTATTCCCATCTGTTTCAGAATTTTCCACAGTTTATTGTGATCCACACAGTCAAAGGCTTTAGCATAGTCAATAAAGCAGAAATAGATGTTTTTCTGGAACTCTCTTGCTTTTTCCATGATCCAGCGGATGTTGGCAATTTGATCTCTGGTTCCTCTGCCTTTTCTAAAACCAGCTTGAACATCTGGAAGTTCAGGGTTCATGTATTGCTGAAGCCTGGCTTGGAGAATTTTGAGCATTACTTTACTAGCATGTGAGATGAGTGCAGTTGTGTTTGAGCGTTCTTTGGCATTGCTTTTCTTTGGAATTGGAATGAAAACTGACCTTTTCCAGTCCTGTGGCCACTGCTGAGTTTTCCAAATGTGCTGGCATATTGAATGCAGTACTTTCACAGCATCATCTTTTAGGATTTGAACTAGCTCAACTGGAATTCCATCACCTCCACTAGCATTGTTCATAGTGATGCTTCCTAAGGCCCACTTGACTTCACATCTCAGGATATCTGGATCTAGGTGAGTTATCTCACCATCGTGATTATCTGGGTCATGAAGATCTTTTTTGTACAGTTCTTCTGTGTATTCTTGCCACCTCCTCTTAATATCTTCTGATTCTGTTAGGTCCATTCCATTTCTGTCCTTTATTGAGCCCATCTTTGCATGAAATGTTCCTTTGGTATCTCTAATTTTCTTGAAGAGATCTCTAGTCTTTCCCATTATATTGTTTTCCTCTATTTCTTTGTACTGATCACTGAGGGAGGCTTTCTTATCTCTCCTTGCTCTTCTTTGGAACTCTGTATTCAGATACTTATATCTTACCTTTCCTCCTCTGCTTTTCGCTTCTCTTCTTTTCACAGCTATTTGTTAGGCCTCCTCAGATAGCCATTTTGCCTTTTGCATTTCTCTTTCTTGGGGATGGTCTTACTTCCTGTGTCTTGTAGAATGTCATGAACCTCTGTCCATAGTTCATCAGGCACTCTGTCTATCAGATCTAATCCCTTAAATCTATTTCTCACTTCCACTGTATTATCATAAGGGGTTTGATTTAGGTCATACCTGAAGGGTCTAGTGGTTTTCCCCACTTTTTTCAATTTAAGTCTGAATTTGGCAATAAGGATCTGAGCCACAGTCAGCTCCCAGTCTTGTTTTTGCTGACTGTATAGAGTTTCTTCATCTTTGGCTACAAAGAATATAATCAATCTGATTTAAGTGTTGATCATCTGGTGATGTCCATGTGTAGAGTCTTCTCTTGTGTTGTTGGAAGAAGGTGTTTGCTATGACCAGCGTTCTCTTGGCAAAACTCTATTAGCCTTTGTCCTGCTTCATTCTGTACTCCAAGGCCAAATTTGCCTGTTACTCCAGGTGTTTCATGACTTCCTACTTTTGCATTCCAGTCCCCTATAATGAAAATGGCATATTCTGGGGGGGTTTTAATTCTAAAAGTTCTTGTAAGTCTTCATAGAACCGTTCAACTTCAGCTTCTTCAGCGTTACTGGTCGGGGCATATACTTGGATTACCGTGATATTGAATGGTTTGCTTTGGAAATTAACAGAGATCATTCTGTCATTTTGAGATTGCATCCAAGTACCGCACTTCAGACCCTTTTCTTGACTATGATGGCTACTCCATTTCTTGTAAGGGATTCTCGCCCACAGTAGTAGATATAATGGTCATCTGAGTTAAATTGACCATTCCAGTCCATTTTAGTTCTCTGATTCCTAGAATGTTGATGTTCATTCTTGCCATCTCTTGTTTGACCACTTCCAATTTACCTTGATTCATGGACCTAACATTCCAGGTTCCTATGCAGCATTGCTCTATATAGCATCGGACCTTGCTTCCATCACTGGAATATTGGGGTACTTGTGTCTTTTTTGCATTAGGTCTTTTTGGACACATGGGATCTTTCTTTGTGGCACTGGGACTCTCTGGTTGAGGTGTGTGGGTGAGTTGCCCTGAGGCATGTAGGATCTTGCATGAGCAAGGATCAAATTCTCATCACTTACATTGCAAAGAGGATTCTTTACCACTGCACTGCCAGAAAGTCCCAAGGTACAACTTTAAATGGCCTTTCAGATGTACCTGAGATAGTTACACAACCACTATCTGCATAAAGGAGCAATAATTTGAACTAGCACAGTAGTTCTTGAGTAGTAGGTTGTGTGTTTACCTTTTGAGAAACAAGTACTCTTCTGACTCATGCATTTTAGACATAGCTTTCTTTTAGGTCTGAGTTCTATGAGCTGATTGGTCCTTTTCTCTGAAGCCATTTGTGCTAAACCACCTGTAGTTTCCCTCTTGACCAATTTCTAGTTTACCTGCTCCTAGGCTCCTTAGTTCCAGGAGCACATTTTCTCCAGCATTTAGTCTAGAATGGTAGTTGAGTCCAAAGTGTTTCTTCAGTGCTTTCCATGGTATATGGGATGGGTTCATGCACCCAAAGAACCTAGGCACGATTGGTATTTTTAAGAAGTGCCCATTTATAGAGTATTTGTTGAATGAGCACAGCGCCTGGGAGGGATAGGAAATATTGAGCCTAATGAAAAAGGCAGTTTTTATTTTTATTTATTTCTTTTAAAAGATTGTTTTTTAAAAGTCCATTTTTTTTCACTTCTTTATTAGTATTATTTTTGTCACAGCATGTGGTTTACAGGATCTTAGTTCCCCAACCAGGGTTCAAACCCAGGCCTAGAGCAGTGAAAGCACATGTTTTAACCACTAGATTGCTAGGGAATTCCCTAAAAGACAGTTTTTAAGTAGAAAAACCCTCTTATGTGTGTTTTGATTGTTTCTCTGTTTAGGTAAGAGAGAGTTGTATGGCAGGGTTTTTTCTTTTCTCCTGTCACAACTCTGTGCAGTGAGTGGGCTTTCTCCTTTTGGTTCATATCTGTCATGGCCCAAGGCCACCTGGTTGAGTTGGATGCCCTGGGGTGCATGGTGGTCACTTGGTCTCCTGCCACTGGCAACAGTGGTAGCTAAGTGAGAAGGCTTCATGCTTGTCATGGTCAGAGCCCACAGCTTCTGAACCCAGCATGCTTGACTAGGCTCTGCCACAAGTGTTGGGGAGGGAAAAGGCAGAGGGGTGAGCATGTAGGGTCAGAGAAGGAAAGAGAAAATATCAACTAATGGACTATAGATCACCCAAGGTTACCATTGTGAGGGCAACCGTCGGAGGGGGCTGGAATCTGTGCCCTAGTGTCTGATAATGTTGATTCGAGTGGCCAAAGGTTAGTGTTATTCTCAAGCAAGAACTGAAAGCTGGAAGGGCATCTTCGAGGACCTTTGTCATTTTCCTTTTCTTGAGCAGCTTCTCTGTCACTGGCCTTCCAAGTGTTGCAGCTCATGCCATCAGGGCTTCAGTTTTGTCCTTTCTGGTCTGGAACCCATCTTTTCTAGTACGTGTTTAAAGACTGTAGCAGTGTGTCCTATTTATTCACCTTGGGCTTCTTTCTGCGTCCCACTCTGCCAGCTGGGTGATCAGGAGGAGCTGGCAGCAAGGAGAGGGGCCAGAGGTAAGGTGGTGAAAGGAGTGCTCAGAGCTATCTGGCTTTGGGTTTTTCCAGAAGTTGATAGCATTCGGCTTAGTGACCACAATTCAATTATAAGCACCGCACAGCCATCCTGAGTGACTATATTCTTGCCAAAAACTGCTGTGTAAAGGCGGCTGCATTTTTGTTAGCCTTGCCTGATGGATTTTTAAGTATATTAACCACATACATTTACACAAAGGGGAAAATTTACTACTTAAACAGAGGGACCTAAATCCCCTAGGCTAAATAAACCCAATGAAAACACAAGAACTGCATTTACAGGCCTCCCAAAGATAAGAATTCAACCTTTAAAAAGGTTCCTTCAAATGAAAAATGGATGGTGGAGCTGCTAATGGCCCAGTAACCTAGGAATGTAACTCTTCCCTAATGTGCAAGACCTTCGGATCAGTTCCAGCTTCTCGGGGTAGAGGATTTTCACCCCAGGCTTCTGCATGTGTCTGGGCCCAGAAGGTCCCATTGTGGCCTTAGAGATTTAACGACCACCTTGGAAGACAGACTGTCTTGGCAGTTTTTTGTTGTTGTTGTTGTTGTGTCTGTTGTTTGTGTGTGTAAAAGAGAGAGAGAGAATTGCCTGTGTGTATCAGTCTCTGGGAGGAGAGGCAGGGGCCAAGGCTGGGGAGAATGTATGTATCCCCAGCGTTTTCCAGTTAGACTTTGCTGGGAGACTGAAGAGACCTTAGTCTTTTGAAACATAGGGGAAGAAGAGTTAGGAAGCTTAGGAAATCTCCTAGTCGAGTCACTGCTGCGGGTGTTTCTCTGCAGAAATAGGTTATTCATTAGGGCCACTGTGAAGCACTAGGTTTCGCCCAGAACATTCTCAGACTTCCAGTGGGATGGAGGGTCCCTGAAGCTCGTTACCAGTAAATCTTGCCACTACATTAAGAACAAGTTACAACATGCAGGTGAATTTGTGTTTCTGTTGTAAATCATCTGAATATTCTCTTTAAATAAATATGGTGACTGGGGAAAGGGGTCAACTACTAAGGGGGCGAGGGGATTTTTGAGGTGATGAAGGTCTTCTTTATCTTGGTTGTGGTAGTAGTTACATGACTATATGAATTGCAGTATTAAAAAGGGTGAACTTTAGCATTTGTAAATTATAACTCAATACACCTGGCCTCCCTAAAACTACAGATGAATAAAGAAAGAATGAATGGATGGATGGATGAGTGAATGAGTGAATTTTTTTCACTTGTCTCCTTGCTGCTTTGCCAGCCAGCGAGTCATTTAGACCACATTTCTCTTTCAAAGGAAGGACACCATGTCATCAGCTCTGGCCTGTGAGCTCATGATGCCAGTAAAGCTGTTGCAGAAAAAGCAAAGATGGTGTGTGTTTCCTTCTGGGGCAGATGACCTAACCTTCCAGGTAGCAATGCCCTTGTATGGTTAGCACAGGTAGGGAAATACCTAGCTTCATGCTGACTCACCAGGTAAAAAATCATTTCTCTGGATGAGTCAGAATCACAAATGTGTTCTGAACAGTCTCACATGTCCTGCATTGTGAAAGGCTGAAAGCACCAATGAGGGCAGACACTTGCAGGTCTCACTGGCCCTATATGGATATCAGCCTCAGTCTGCCGCACTCCCAGTTCCTGGCATAGTCCTGTTGAAGTCAAGCCCTCTAGCTCGCTCAATCACATACCCAGTTAGGTACAGAAGAAACTGATTCAAATTTATACATGACTAATGTTGTTTATTTAGTTATAGCTAAACCTAATAATGGTAGAATAAATGTTTCAATGTTAAGTATATTTCTGTTCATATTTCCGAAGAGTAGGGGTGTGTCTGTGTGTATGTAAGGATACAGAGTTAAAACAGACTTGGGCAGTGTAAAATACCACAGAAAATGGGGGTTTCCAAGGAAAACATGGGGAAACGCTGTAGGAGAATCTAACGCATGCTATAGCTTTTAAAAGGAAACATTAATAGTGAAACATGCCCTCCAAGGGCAAGTCAGTAATAAATTTCATGTCAGAAATTACCTGTCAGTAGGATTATGTTAAATAATGTTGAATTGTTATTAGTCGGAGGGGAAAGAGCAGAGCAACTTTCTCAAAAGTGTTCAAAGAGTGTCATGTTTCACACACAAATCCCATTATTGTTTAACAGGATTTTTGTGCTTAACCCTTCTCAAAGATGTATTGAAAATTTTGACCATTTTAGTTCATACTCCAAATGCACTCATTAAGGAAAAGAAGCCAAACTTTCTCTGCAGGAATTTGGAATTACCCAGAGGACTAGTGTATCTGATTAGACATCCATTGTAGAGTGTCCCAATTGATAAATGTCTGCCTGCTTACTGGAGCCACAAAGAAAAATGTCTTCACTTCTTTGCCTCAGCAATGCAGTAATGAAATAGTGGGGGCCTCCCTGTTTCAACATTTTGAGCATTTTGCTTGTTTTGGCCAAATAACTGAAAATGT
The DNA here is from genome assembly GCF_016772045.2 of Ovis aries. Lineage (NCBI taxonomy): Eukaryota > Metazoa > Chordata > Mammalia > Artiodactyla > Bovidae > Ovis > Ovis aries. Next base: position 69,080,893 of record NC_056057.1, on the reverse strand, counting down.
ATTTTCCCCTTGAAGAAAGTCTCATAGCAAATGTGTGAATTTTTAAGGTTCATTGCAATATATTTGGTCTGAAACTGAGTCCACTCACTGAGCCAGGGCCCAGAACCCTACCCCAGATGCAGTGAAGATGGGGACTACTGGGAGCAGAGTGAAAAACATAACTAAGGTTTAAATGTGAGCTAACACATTGTCACGGGGCTTTTCGCTAAGGGCTGCTTATGACTCATAGGTGTCAAATCATCAAGTCATTACCCCTAGAATAAAAGATCATTTTGACTTTATGTGAACTGAATGAAGTGTGATCTCTGCATTGGATTTGGGTTTGTGAAAGACAAAGTCAGAGGTAAGCTTTGGGGTCCCTCCATGCACTTTGATTTCACTGCTTGATGACTGATCATTAGCTGTCCTGGGTCGCTTTCGGAAATTGTCATATTTAATGACCTATTTGACTTCATGACATTCAAACAAGATCTTGCCAGTGAGTGACTGATTGCCTGAGCGTAGTAGGCATTAGTGGAAACCTTTATTTCTTCAGGTCATCAAATCTCAATATTTGTAAATTACTCAAGCAGTAATTTACAAATGGTCTTGGGGGTGGCTTAGGGTCATAGATAAATTTTCCAGTGTGCAAGCCACTGCATCCTTTGGGGGCTACTTAGAATCCAGAGGGGCTGATTGCCAGCCTGGAGCATTCTGATCTGCTTCAGGAATGGTGTATTGGGGGTAAGCACAGTGACATTTTTTAAAATTTTATTTATTTTAATTGGAGGACAACAGTTCACAGCATTGTGGTGGCCCCTGCCACATATCTACATGGACCAGCCATGGGTGCACATCCTGAACCCCTTACCCTGAACCCCCTTCCCACCTCCCTCCCCACCCCATCCCTCTGGGTTGCCCCAGAGCATCAGCTTTGAGTGCCCTGCTTCATGCATTGAACTCACACCGCTCATCTATTTTACACTTGGTAATATGCATGCTTCAGTGCTATTCTCTCAAATCATCCCACCCTCACCTTCTCCCTCAGAGTCCAAAAGTCTGTTCTCTACGTCTGTGTCTCTTTTGCTGCCTCACTTATAGGATCGTCGCCACCATCTTTCTAAAATTCCATATATATGCATTATTATACTGTATTGGTTTTTCTCCTTCTGACTTACTTCACTCTGTATAATAGGCTCCAATTTCATCCAACTCATTAGAGCTGACTCAAATGCATCCTTTTTCATAGCTGAAAAATATCCCATTGTGTATATGTACCACAACTTCCTTATCCATTTGTCTGACAATAGACATCTAGGTTGCTTCTGTGTCCTAGCTATTGTAAACTCTGCTGCAGTGAACATTAGGGTACATGTGTCTCTTTCAGTTCTGGTTTCCTTGGTGTGCATGCCCAGCAGTGGGATTTTTGGGTCATATGGCAGTTCTATTTCCAGTTTGTAAAGAAATCTCTACACTGTTCTCCATAGTGGCTGTACCAGTTTGTATTCCCACCATCAGTGTAGAGAGTTCCCTTTTCTCCACACCCTCTCCAGCATTTATTGTTTGTAGCCTTTTTGATGGCAGCCATTCTGACTGGTGTGAGATGATACCTCATTGTGGTTTTGATTTTCATTTCTCTGATAATGAGAAATGAGGTTAAGCATCTTTTCATGTGTTTATTAACCATCTATATGTCTTCTTTGTAGAAATATCTGTTTAGTTCTTTGGCCTCCAGGAGGATACCACAATGATTCCACTGAAACACTGGCCTGCTCTTTGATTGGGTTGTTTATTTTTCTGGTATTGAGCTGCATGAGCTGCTTGTATATTTTGGAGATTAGTTCTTTGTCAGTTGCTTCATTTGCTATTATTTTCTCCCATTCTCAAGGCTGCCTTTTCACCTTGCTTATAGTTTCCTTCACTGTATAAAAGCTTTTAAGTTTAATTAGGTCCCATTTGTTTAATTTTGTTTTTATTTCCATTACCCTGGGAAGAAGGTGGGTCATAGAAGATCTTGCTGTAATTTATGTCAAAGAGTGTTCTGCCTATGTGTTCCTCTAAGAGTTTTATAGTTTCTGATCTTACATTTAGATCTTTAATCCATTTTGAGTTTATTTTCATGTGTGGTGTTAGAAGATATTCTAGTTTCATTCTTTTATAAGTGGTTGACCAGTTTTCCCAGCACCACTTGTTAAAGATTGTCTTTTTTCCATTGTGTATTTTTGCCTTCTTTGTTGAAGATAAGGTGTCCATAGGTGCATGGATTTATCTCTGGGCTTTCCATTTTGTTCCATTGATCATACTGTCTTGATGATTATCACTTTGTGGTATAGTCTGAAGTCAGGAAGGTTGATTCCTTCAGTTCTAGTCTTCTTTCTCAAGATTGCTTTGGCTATTCAAGGTTTTTTTTGTGTTTCCATACAAACTGAAGTTATTTGTTCTAGTTCTGTGAAAAATACCATTGGTAGCTTGATAGGTATTGTGTTGAATCTATAGATTGCTTTGGGGTAGTATGGCAGTCATTTGTGCTGTCCATTTGAGATTTGATCTTGCTGTTATGGAATGGTTTCTTAATTGCATTGCAAAATATATAACTTATTAATATCCTGTTGTGAGTTAGTTGTAACAGTGGCTAAGCTGCTGTCATCACCCACAACATATATAGTGAGATCAAGACCTAGTCAGTGAGACCATGCCTTTTTCATGAGATGCCACCTTCACCACCAGCAGGCTGCCTGTCCTGATCTAGCAAGCTTCAGTCAGAACAGATTGGATACTCTTGTTATCACTTCTGGGAGATTCCTCATGCTTCAGTCATAATGAGAAACCCATTCATTTCCAAAAACTTCTTGCCTTCATGTGAAACCATTCCTTCCATTCCTGGCCTAAAACTCTCTCTCTCTCGCTCTCTTTTTTTTTTTTTTTCTTTAACAATTAGAAAGAACTACCTTTTGTTCTAATTGTGAACAAAACTTCTTAAATATTTCAATCACAAACATTTCAGACATTATAGAAGTACAAAAGTCATGGTAAGAGACCCAGCGTGGACCTCCCACACAACTTAACCAGTTATCAGCCCATAACTGGTCACATTTCATTTGTGTATCTACCCATTTCCAGCCACTCCCAAGGTTATTAGAAGCAATATCCTATATATCATAGCACTTTACCCATAAGTATTTGGAATATAAGTATGAAAGATAAGTTCATTAAAGTTTTTAAAGAGAAGTAACCATAATACCAGGCTTTCCAGGTGATGCTAATGATAAAAAAAAAAAAAAAAACCTGCCTGCCAGTGCAGGAGATGTAGGTTCAATCCCTGGGTCAAGAAGATCCCTAGAGGAGGGCATGGCAACCCACTCCAGTATTCTTGCCTGGAGAATCCCATGGACAGAGGAGCCTGGCGAGCTATAGTGCAGGGGGTCACAAAGAGTCAGACACAACTGAAGCAACCTGGCACAGAATAGCACACAACCATGATACCATACTTTCACCTAAAAATTCACCCATAGTTTAGTGTTTTTAAACATCTTTCAGACATCCTTATTTGTTCCGTAGGATTTTTGCCCTTTATTTTTTATTAATTAATTCACTTTATGTTTCTCATATAGAATTGCAACAGTGGTGGCCATAGATGGAGCCTGAGTTCTCTGCAGGGAAACTCTGGTGTGAATCTATAGGAGATGGTCATTGGATTCCTGACAGGGAAGCTTGGTGATCACAGTCTCTTTTCAAAGGTCAGCTGTAAGTCTTGGGGATGGAATCATAGTGGTCAAGATTGGCAGTGCAGCCCCCAGCCGAGGTGTGGCAGTCATCCATACTGGCCATCAGTAGTGACTTCTTGAGTGCAGAGGCCAAGATGACCCCAGTGTCTCTGGGGTGGAAAAAGACACTCACCATGGAGGTGGGCATCTTGTAGGGACAGTGTGGTACTTGCCTGTCTTGTTCTTCCAGGAGCATTGCCACACTTGGACAGTGGAGAGCTTGAGCAGGATGACAACCCCTACGATGGCCATGATGACTTCTTTTGAGCACTAACACTCAGATTGACATGCCCATTGTAGTCCAGATGGCAACAGATACCTTGAACCTGGTCCAATGGCTAGCATAGGTCTGCTTTGGTGGATATTATCTTCAACACCTCATCCTTGAGGCACATCCCCAGGAGAAAGTTGGTGATTTCAGATTCTGTGATGGGCATGGAGAAGAGAGAAATCTCATCCAGGAATTTGGTCTTCCTGTCCTTGACCAGGAGCCCAGCTTGCCCTTGATTTCTCCACCTCAGTGATGTGGACTGGGCTGCTGCCTCCTACTCCAGGGCCCCAGTGTGTCTGTTCCATTTGGTGTTTTCCCATTTAACAAGTGTACTTTATTTTAATTGGGACTGAAATACTCTCTATACATTAAAATTGATTGACGTGTCTTTCGTGATGCTTTTACAACACATTCTGCTCCCTTCCCCTCCTTTTTTTTTTTTTCTTTTTTGCCTTGAAATTTGTTTGCTAAAGAGTATGTAGAGTTTTGCAGACTGTGAGTATTGTTGATTCCATTCCTATGCTACCAGTTTAACAAGTTCCTTTGTTTCTTATATTTCCCATAAATTGGCAGTTTAGACTTTCTTGGCTTGATTTAGCATCCAGTTCATTTTTTTGGAAAGAGTACTTCATAGACAATGTGGAGTACTTCTGTTGGGAGGCACCAAATTCTTTAGGAATCTGACACTCTTTGACAGTCCTTGCCTAGATCCATTACTTTGGAAACTGCAAAATAGTGAAGTACAGTTCTATCATCTCTGCTTCATTTTGTAGCTGGAATACGTCTGTAAGGAGGACCTACCTTCAACTATGTGACTACCTTGAAGCCCAGTTCAAAACTTCCTTTAGCTCTTTCCGCCATCTTTCCTTGCTGCCATTATGGTGCACATGAATGTCCTGGCTGATGCTCTCAAGAGTATCCACAATGCTGAAAAGAGCGGCAAATGCCAGTTGCTTATTAAGCCATGCTCCAAAGTTATCATCGTGTTTCTAACTATGATAATGAAGCATGGTTGCCCTGGTGAATTTGATATCATTGATCATCACATGGCTGGGAAAACTGTGAACCTCACTGGCAGGCTAAACAAGTGTGGAGTGATCACCCCCAGATTTGATGCGCAATTCAAAGATCCAGAAAAATGGCAGAATAGCCTGCTCTCATCCCTTCAGTTTGGTTGCATTGTACCGACAACCTCAGCTGGCATCAGGGCCCATGAAGAAGGGAAAATCCTTGGGTTCTTTTTCTAGGAATATAATATGTACAAATAAAATGTTTCAGAGGACAGAGGCAAAACAACAGCAACAAGAAAAACTTCCTGTAGCCTATGGCTCATTTGTTTTAGAGACAGAGAAATGTCCTTTTATCCAGTAAGTATCCAGAAACAACACTTCATCCATAAAAGGAGATAGCATGTAGTAGGAAAAAACAAGCCAGGGGCTCAGAAGTCAAGGCTCTGTCTCTGAGATCTGTATTGATGCTGGACAAACTGTGTCATTTCTTAGAGCTGGAGGTTCCGAGCCTCTACCTACACTTCAACCAGAGAAGCAGTTTTTCCCTAATTTCCTTTGAACAAATCAGACCATGACTTTTAAAATAATTTTATCAATATTTTATTGAAATATGGTTGATTTATAATGTCATGTTAATTTCTACCGTACAGCAAGATGGTTCAGAATGTGTATGCTTTCTTTTTCATATTCTTTTCCAGTGTGGTTTATCACAGGATATTAAATATAGTTCCTTGTGCTATATAAGAGGACTTTATCCATTCTATACATAATAATTAGCATCTATTGACCCCAAACTCCCAGTTCATCCCCCCCCACCCCCACTTTTCCTTGGCAACCACAAGTTTGTTCTCTATGTCTGTGAGTCTGTTTCTGTTTCATAGATAAGTTCATTTGTGAGATCATGGCTTTCTATCACTAAAGTCTCTTTCAGTGAAGATATTTTATGATTTTCATTTAGGATAAGACAAAGCCTATAAGTCCACATCAGGATATTTAGGAGCCAAGGACCAAGAAGAACTAAGTGTTATTTCTAAGAATGTGTTATTTCATTCATTCACCCATTAATGCAGTAGTTCATTTGTATTTTTAGTCTTTAAACAAGGCTTTATGCTATCTAAGTCTCTTTAACATCTAAAGCTTGAAAGTGGGTATTGTGAGCAGTAACCTTTAGGGGATTTCCTGGGGGTACTATCCTTGAAGCCTGAGGATCAGAGAGTTGGGGAAAGGATGCTGGGGTTCTTGAAAGTGTTTATTGATATCATCCATAAGAATGAGTCCATGTACTTGACAGATGAGTTTGGAATTTTCCTTATGGAAAGACTCCATGGAGGAGCCAGTGTCGGGGGTATTTGACAATATTCCTAAGAGGGAAAGCAATTTAGAAGGACATCTGAAGAACTCTCACTAATTGTTTACGTGATCAAGTTAATCTCAAATCATAGAGAAAAAAATTTGATCAATGATCTTGCTTCCAAACTCCTCATCCAACTGTCCTTCAGTTCTTTGTGAAGAGAAGTCTCATCCACACAGCTAATGAGTGAATATAGATTACAAGCATTAAGTCTGGTTTTAGCACAGTCCCAGGTTCCAGGTAGGAAATATAGACTCTGCTTTCTCATTAGTGCCCCTGAAATTTTGCTCTGGGTATGTGTATTCAAAGTGGTTCAGGTTGACAGGGACTTCCCTGAAGGTTCGGTGGTAGAGACTCCACACGTCCACCGCAGGGGACACCAGTTTGATCTCTGTTTGGGAACTAAGATCCCTCATGCTGTGCATTGCAGCCAAAAAAAGAAAAGAAAAAAACAGAAACTCTTTTCTCAATAAAGTGAAGAAAATATTTAAAATAAACAAAGAAACCAAAGTGGCTCATGTCAAGGGGGTGAATAGAAGGAGGAAAGCGGAAAACACAATCCCAGAATCCATCACTGGAATCACACTGGCTCGTGACAGAGGCAGCATAAAAATAAACTCGACAGTTCTCACCTCTGAAACTAGGCGCAATGCGGGCTTCCCTTCCTCACAGTTTCACTCAGTACTTAATCATAGAAGGTGCTGCTGCTTCTCTGGCACTTAATAATTTAATAGTGGGAGCAGTTCCTGGCAGGAGATGTTATGAAACAGCCTGAAGAATAAGAGGGGGCAAAAAAAAGAGCGGTGCTTCATTTAACAAATTCAGAGCCTTTCTTAGAGGCCATGAAGTTCTCAGTTCAGGTTAATTATCACCAACAAATATTTATTTATTCCCTTGATGAATATTTATCAAGGGGCTCCTTTGAGCAGCATGCAGTGTTGGTGTCACCCTGACATGGAGATGACAAGAAGCAGTCCCTTATAAGCAAAAGACAGAGACAGTTTGCCCGAATCATTATGAAACGAGGTAGACTTTGATAGCTCTGCATGAAAGGGGTACAACTGATATGAGGACATGGTAGGAAGAGATTAGTTCTAGGTGGAGATTGAGAGGCAGCCTAGAAAAGGAGATGGCATTGAGACCAAACATGGACAACTGGGGAGAATTCTAGCAGGAGAAGGCAGCAGGGAGGAGGAAGGAGGGGTTGAGGACGGAGCATCCACAGTGAGCCAGGGTAAGGCATGGGGAACAGCTTCCCCACTTGGCATCTGTGAATTCCTAAAGATGTTTGAGCTTGGAATCCTTGTGTATGGCCCTGGTTGAGACCACGATGCTATATCAAAAGGAGATATGCTTTATGTTTCCCTCATTTGTGTCAACTGCACTCCTACTGATCTTGCCAGAAATCACATTCATCTCAGATTCTGAAAAAAAAAACAAACAAACTCATTTCATTCTATTTTTTACCCTGCATCAACACATCTGCTTCTCTGTCAGATGCAGCTCTGATTTTAGGACTGGTGTTGCCCTAGGCTCCCCTGAGTAGCCACCCACATGGTGAGCAGTTGTCCTACTTTTCAGGGTTCCAGGCATCCTGTGCCTTTGCCCAGGTAATCCTGCAGGGCCAGTAGGGCTCTGGGATTCTAGATCTCTACATTGGTACAGCCACTCACAAAGAGGGCAGGCCTCCCACCCTAGGCTCCCCTGAGATGTGGTGACTCACCAGATTGTAGGTAAACACTGCCCCACCCCACTGGCTAAACACTAACAATTTGATTCCTGCTTCACAAACTACCAATGGGGTTAGGCTAGGGATCAAAATGTCAATCACTTTCTTTCCCAGTTTGAGAAGAAAGGGGAAATTACTTGCAAAGGGGATGCAGGTATAATTCAGACATTGTAACTTTCTCTTGAAGACAACAGCAGCCACTCTCTAGATGCACAGAACATTTTATGATTTATCAGGAACTTTCAAAGACAGGATCCAATTTGATTCTTGTTACAGGATTTATCATTATTCCCACTTTATGTATAAAGAAATAGAGAGGCCCATTCATTAATATAATAAAAATCATGGCTCTCATCTGGGCACATCTCCATGTTTTGTCCGAAGCACTTTACATTCAACTCATCAAAGCCCCTGAATTCTGCAAGGTAGATGGTTGTCCTCATTTCGCTGCTGAAAGAAACACGCACAGAGGAGTTCTATAGTTTGCTCAAAGGCCCACAGCTAATTTCTGGAGAAGACTTGCCCAGCATGGCTCCAAGGGAGCACTAGGTGGCCCATAGCCTGGATCTGAAAGACAGTGCTTATCCAGATCTACCACTGACCCAGCCAAGAGAATTCCTGAATATCATGTGTCCCCATGGCAAACATTTCTGCTAGACAAATGCCTTCAAACACCTTCTCTATCCTTGTTGTTGTTCAGCAGCTCAGTTGTGTCTGACTCTTTGTGACCCCAAGGACTGCAGCACACCAGGTTATCCTGTCCTTCACCATCTCCCAGAGTTTGCTCAAACTCATATCAAGTAAGTTGGTGATGCCATCCAACCATCTCATCCCCTGTCCTCTTCTCCTCGTGCCTTCAATCTTCCCCAGCATCAGGGTCTTTTCCAGTGAGTTGACTGTGCATCAGGTGGCCAAAGTACTTTAACTTGGATAGATTTTGTCTGTTTGTTTGGCTGTGCTGGGTCTTCATTGCTGTGCGGAAGCTTCTTTAGTTGCAGTGTGCCGGCTTCTCATTATGGTGGCTTCACTTGTTGCAGAGCGCAGTGTCTAGAGTGTGGGCTTCAGTAGTCGCAGCACATGGGCTCAGTAACTGTGGCTCCTGGACTCTAGAGCACAGGCTCAGCAGTTGTGGCTCATGGGCTTAGTTGCTCCTTGGTGTGTGGCATCTTCCTGGATCAGGCATCACACCCTGCATTGGCAGGTGGATTCTTTACCGTTGAGCCACCAGGGAAGGCCCTAACTTGGGTAAATTTTGAGATAACTCTAGAAGAGAAAATTGTTTGGTGCCTGCTTATTTCCCCCTGTCATTTGACATTGAGATAGACACCATCATTTCCAGTCAGAAAACCACACGTCTAAGCCCTTCCCTGTTTCTCCAGGATGATAATGAAGCATTCTCTGGGAATGAGAGGATGTTTCCATGTTTTGTGCAGAGCAGAGGCTCATGGGGAAACAACAGTGGACACAGCACTAGAAAACCTGGATTGTGGTCATGGGCTAAAGGTGTGACCGTGGACTAGTTGTTGCACCTCTCTGAGCCTCAACTGTATCAAGTAGTGACTCTTCTGCCTGTATCATGTTAAAAAAAAAAAAAAGAAGATTATAAGGATTAGTATGAAATCTGTAGCATACCATACGAATGTGGTGAGCTACTATCGTCCTTTCCAGTTTATAGCCATAATTTGTTGTGTTTTTTTTTCCCTCAAAGCTTATTCTTGTACTTCAATGCAAGAAATTTTTTAAAAAAGAGATTCCAAAACAGTTTGTAAGTTTCTGCACAATTTAGGCATTATTATAATGAAATGAGCTTGATTTATTAAAGATTCTCAAAACAATAACTTTAAGGCTGGTACAATAATTCACCCGTTATGGTTTGAGCCAAAGATATATTTAATCTGTATAGAGGAGAGAAACAACTTTTGTGATTTTCTCATATATTCTTCTAGTAAATTCCAAATGAGTCAAACTTTTAAGATTTGAAAAGATTTCAGTTTTGAAAAGATTTGCTTTTGAGTTAAATAAATCTTGATGAATGGAAACAATATTGCATGCTAGTGAAGAGTATGTGGGCTTCAGGGAGAAACAGAACTTATCACCAGTCAGAAGAGTCAGGCTTGAGTTCTGGCTCCACCACTTACTGTTCTGAGACCTTAGGCAGATTTTTGAGCTGCACTTGGTCTCTTTTCCTCACCTGAAAAATGGGTACATAATAATAATTAATTATATAGGTGTTTATGAGGATTAAATAAAATAATGTATGTGAGCATTTAGCATGGTAAATGCTCAAAAATTGTTAGCTTTTTCTAAAAAAAAATTGCATACTACAGAATTCCCTTCTTTCGGCCTGAATACACCATATTTTCTTTATTCATTTGTCAATGGACATTTAGGTTGTTTACACATCATAGCTACTGCGAATAATGCTTCTATGGTTATGGGTGTGCTAGTATCTCTTTGAGATCTGAGATCTTGATTCTCATTCTTTTGAATAAATACCCAGCAGTGGAATTCGGGGATCATATGGTAGATAGATGTATAAATGTTCCCAACCCAAGGATCGAACTGCATGTCTTGTGTCATCTGCATCGGTAGGTGGGTTCTTTACCACTGGTGCCGCCTGGGAAGCCCCAAATGTGTGTGTGTCTGTGTGTGTGTGTGTATTTGAAACTTCTGTACATTTTTAGGACTTCCCTGTAGCTCAAATGATAGAGAATCTGCCTGCAATGCAGGAGACCCAGGTTCAATCCCTGGGTTGGGAAAATCCTCTGGAGAAAGGAATGGCAATCCACTCCAGTACTCTTGCCTGGAGAATCCCATGGACAGAGGAGCGTGGCGGGCTACAGCCCATGGGGTCGCAAAGAGCTGGACATGACTGAGCACCCAACTGCTACTACTACTCTGTACTGTTTTCTATTGAGCTTCACCGTTCTGTATCCCCACCAATAATATACAGGTGTTACAACTTCTCTGCAGCCTCGCCAGCACTGCTGCTGCTGCTGCTAAGTAGCTTCAGTCATGTCCAACTCTGTGTGACCCCATAGATGGCAGCCCACCAGGCTCCCCCGTCCCTGGGATTCTCCAGGCAAGAACACTGGAGCAGGTTGCCATTTCCTTCTCCAATGCATGAAAGTGAAGTCGCTCAGTCGTGTCCGACTCTTCGCGACTCCATGGACTGCAGCCTACCAGGCTTCTCCATCCATGGGATTTTCCAGGCAAGAGTACTGGAGTGGGGTGCCATCGCCTTCTCCGTCGCCAGCACTAGTCTTTGGTTTTTCTTTGATACTAGTCATCATGACTGGTGTGTCATGTTAATCCCATTGTGGTTCTGATTTTCATTTCTCTGATGATTAGTGGTATTGAGCATTTTTTTCATATACATGCTGGCCATAAAGTTATGTTAAGTGAAATAAGCCAGTCACAGAAAGACAAATACAACATGTTTCTCTTAATATGAAGTGCCTAAAATAGTTGAGTTTATAGAATCAGAGTGGAGTGATGGTTGCCAGGAGCTCAGAGGAAAAGGAAAAAGGGAGTTAGTTACTAGTCAACCAGCATGCAGGATCTATCAGTCAAGAAAGACGAATAAGCTCTAGAGACCTGCTGTACAACATTATACCAATAGTCAACAATAATGTATAAAGTGTAATAATAATATGTAATAAAGTGTATAAAATGTAATAATATACTTAAAAGTTTGTTAAGATGTTATATCTTGTGTTAAATGTTCTCACAACAAGAAAGTTTTTTTTTTTTTAACTCTAAAGTAAAAATGGTCTGAAAAGTTGGGAAGGTCTGACATTGTTTCTAAATTTGTGAAAAAATATGTTCCAATATGGCTATTCAGATTATCCTCACAGAACTGGTCAGTTCTTAAGGTTGATATGATATAAGCCTAATAATGCCTTTTTGAATTAGATATAGTACTGGCTCATGACCTTTTGATAATGCTAAAATAAGAAATTCATCAATAAGAAGTAAATGGATAGGAGGAAGAAAAGGTATTGACATGATACATTATTTTGTACAGATTGATCAGTAACAGAACCCTGGTACCTTCCTAGGTAAGCACCCAAACAGTCTTCTGACATCATTTCTAGAATAAGATGGTCTCACTAAACCCCAGATTTGGCTCTCCAGGAAGCTTCTATCTTAAACTAAATCCTACTCAATAGAAAATAGATTTTGATTTAATATCCTTGAACTGATGAGTTTGCATGGATTATTGTATGATTTGAACAATAAATAAAAGTTATCTCCATCATACATATAGCTGGAACTGAATCAGTAAAAGACTTAAAATTAATAGCTCAGTGGAGTAGTAAATGCCAAGTCTCTGATTTATACTCTGTTATTGAAGTAGCAGAAATAGAAGGGAACTTCTCTTTGGAAATGCCCAAAATCACGATTCCTGAACCATTTATGCTAATATTGTTGAGGTCTTTGTTTTGGAGCCATCTGATGAGAAAAGCTACCTTGGAAGGAATTTCTTTAATTTCTTCAATGACTAAGTTCATTTGGAAGAAGTAGTTTCATTTATACCAAGTGTATTAGTGAACAGTGTTACAAAAGAATCCTACTATTAAAGGGAGCATTTTAAAGCCCACTTTCCCTATGAAGTCACATCCATCAAGATCATGTCTTGGTATCTCTAGATTTTCCCACAGGCCTGGTACCTAATAAAGATCATGATTGTCTCCAGAAGGAATCATCTTTAGATGATGAAGGTGTTCACAGGGTAAAAGTTTCTAACTACAATTTATACTTCATCTTATGGGGATACTAAGAACCATATGGGCTTCCCTGGTGGCTCAGATGGGAAAGAATCTACCTGCAATGCAGGAGACAAGGGTTCCATCCCTGGCCTGGGAAGATCCCCTGAAGAAGGGAATAGCAACTCCCTCCAGTATTCTTGCCTAGAAAATCCCATGGATGGAGGAGCCTGGTGGGCTACAGTCCATGGGGTCACAAAGAGTCAGATATAACTGAGTGACTATAAAACAAACACAAACAAACCATACATCTAGAAAATGCCTATTCCATTCGCTTTTCCATACCTGGCCCCAGGCTCCTCCCTTGTGACCCCCTCATTGGCATCCAGAGCCATCATGGTGAAGAGGAAGGAGGCCACAGATTAACCTGCATTTAAGAATATGCCTATCCAGTCAGCCACTTTTGAGACAAGAGGTATCTGTAAAAGATTGCCTGTCCTCTGCCATAGAAATGCTGTTGACGAAAGAGAGAATCAAATAAAAAAAAAGAGAATGAAATGAAAATCTGTGATCCAGTTGCTTTTGAAGATGAAGGAATGCTTGCTGGCATTAACATTTTACAAAACCAATGAGAAGTCCCTAGAATTAATTTTATCTAAAATCTAGTCCCAAATTTGGAATTGAATGCTAATCGAAAAAGTTATATTAAATGACTATTTCCAAAATAATTTCAGAATGACGTGGACATTTCCACATGCCTAATATGGCAGCATCTCCCAAGGGCCCTCAGAGCTGAGTGGCCTTGGAATTGTGTAGTGAGACTAGAGCAGCCCCTAGAGATGTCCAGACTAGGATTAGTCAGAATCTAATCCAGGCTTGGCTGGCCCTGGAGATTCAGAGGGGTCACAGGGAATCCTGCGTCTCTGGTAGAATAATGTTTGCCTTGTCAGGCAGTGTGTAAAAAACTATTGGCATGCAGGGTTACAGATAAATGCCAAGAGCCAGAAAGTTTGGGTTATGATGGTTATGAACAAAGGAAAGTATTTACAATATCCCTTTTTCCCCAAAATAGATTCTAAACACTCTACAAGCACAATGGAATGCATCCATTCATTTCTAAATGGGTCGTCTCCTACCCCCATGTTTAGGTCATAGCTATTTCTAGACTTTCATGTGACAAGACCTTCACAGACCAAATTCAGTAGTGTCACCTTCTGAACCAAGTAGCTGCATATACTGTGGTTTTCCCTTGTTTATTTTGCCTTGTTTTGTTTTACACAGCCTGTATCACTAGTGTCCCAATCAAGGTCAGCAGATTGAATTCAACCCCATTCATTTAAACGAGCGATAGATTCATGCCAGCACCATGATCTCACCACCCTGAGTAGCAGAATGTGGCCATGCAGTGAGCTGAAGTCAGTCTTCCAGACGCAAGTGTTCAGTGTGACCCTGAAACCACACCTGGAAGACAGGATGGTGTCGTCATACCAGCATGCATTCTGACTTCAGCTTCATTTATTAAGGGCAACATGTATCCGGAGGTGAAAGAAAAACTTGAAATGGTTGATGTATTGTTATAATTGAGGAAGTGCCAGTAATTCAGATAAACGATATCAATGGAGAAGATTCATCCAAACACCAGCGTGGAATTTCCTGATATTTGCTGCCAATTTGCTATCAAGTAGATGGTTAGGAAGTCTCAGGTGGATGCTAATCACACAAGGGCCAAAAAGAATCTTATTATGAGGGTGGAGGTCAGCGATGAACATTGTGATATGACGTCATATGCCTTGCAGCGCAGCTCTTTGCAATGTGCCAGGTTGGAGATCAGTGTGCAGGCAATGTTGAATGTTCCCTGTGAGTGAAACTCCGGGGAGGAGAGAGTGGCAAGTTCCCCTCGTCGCCAGGTGAACTCTGATACACATAAACAGATTATCTCTCTTCTCTCTCTCTCACACACACAGCCTTCCTCTCTCCAATTATATGTCCCCTTAAAGATGTTCATTATAGCAGTCACAGTGGAAGGAAAAGAAAACTCTTGCCAACTTGTAACCATCAGACCTGCCTGCTAGTGCAGCTGTTTACAAGACTATGAAGAGGTACTCAAGCAATGAAGGGGCACCCAGAGAGGAAGGAGACTGTACCATCTTGTAACGACTACAGCTGAAGAGAGCAGAATTGTAACTGGCATTTCTTAAAATTGTATTATGTCTGCTGAGTGTTTTATATACATTTTCTTAGTTAATTATGAATGATATCAGTGTCTTAAGGTAGGGACTGTATTTCCATTTTACAGATGAAGAAACTGAGGCTGAGATGTTTAATGACACTCACAAATCCCACTCTAAACCACTGTGTAATATAAGCCAAAATAGGAGTGTATAGAATGGCAACTTGTTGTTCTGTACCAAATGCAGTCTGTACTTATATATGTATGAATATGAATGGCTTATCATATGTTAGGCCTGAGCATGCCCAAGATCCCATAGATGGACACTTGCACACTCTTACACTGGTGGTCCTGTTACCAAATATTTTGACCTTGTGGTAGCCTCTGGTCATATTCTAATATTTTTAGCTAAAGTTATAATAAAGAAATCTTTCTACTTCAAAATAGCCTTGCAGATCAAACTCTGGACAATCTGAAATGTCACTTCCCTGTTTGGCGAGGGTTAAATGGTTGTCTCAGGCCAGTGTTTAGTTCACATTCTATAAATGGCTCTTACTCCTTGATCTGAGTCACTGTATGTATTACAGCAAAGTCACTTACAGATCAATTTATTTTTAGCATCTTAAAGAAACAGATTCAACAGGGAGTGTTTGTCAGACCACAGGGTAACTCGAAGGAAAACTTATCTTGGTGAGGAACTTTCTTTCTTCTTGATTCCTCTGCCTACAGCTCTCTGCTTGTGCTAGGCCTTTGCATATTGTATTAAAATGTTTTAAATTATTTAAATAGTAGACTGGCAGAACTTTATGCCAATATCTTACATAGTAGAGAAGTTTTGTGATGTGCAAGTGGCAGAGCCTTTTGCATTTTAAGGAAAAGAATGTTGGGAAATAAAGAGTACAATTACCTACCTTTCAACTTTGTAATAGAAATTTTCTCTAAGGTGAAAACCCAGGAATATGACTAAGCACAATGATGGTAATGATAATGGTGATGATGCTGGTGATGGTGATGAGGGTAGTGAGTGAGGACGTTGATAAGCACCACCACCTTTAGGAGAGATTCTGGATCCATCCATTAAATAAATACGGCATGCTGCCCTCTACAGGTATGCAGTCTAAACCATATAGTATTAAAATCGCACAAATGGGTAAAGCAATCTCAATTACACAGACCAGTGAATACATGCAAGCTGAATATTAAAGCCAGTGAAATAAGTAAAACCTTTATGCTCTACAGGTCTAATTTGTATAAATTCTGAAGCCAAAGAAGAAGCAAGGATTTAGTAATTCATTTATTTTACATTTCTCTTCTGAGTTTTTGAATGTGTGTATATGAGGCCAATGGCAGAAGCAAGAAAGACCAACTGGGAGTTCATGGACACTTGAAAAAGTGTCTGCTATCATAATTTTCTGCTGACAGTTGAAAAAGCTAATTGTCCTCTGGTTTGGTTAAGACATGTTATTTATGGATAAGGTATTTAATGGTAGTTAATGAACAATTAATGAATAACAATAGGTCTAGAAACATTACATTTGTTTGTATTTCAAAAAGTTTGGCTTTTATATCACATTCAACCAACATTTTTAGAAACTAACAGGCTTTGGGGAAAAAAAGAAAAAGAGGGTCTGCCTGGCTCCATCTCTACCCTTCTACTTCTGCCGCACCCCTGTCAATACTCTTGTTATTTTAGTATCTGAATTGAACATTTTCCTTAATTTACCCTTTACTCTTCCTTGCTGGGGATATGAACCAACAGAGGAAAAACTGCTAGGCAAAGAATCTTTAGAACTGATTTCTTATACTCACCTTCCACCCTTGAGTTTAGTTTAAGTTTGTTCATTCTGATCACTGAACTGTTCTTAATGTTATTTATTTCCTCTAAAAGGAAGGGCTGTCTCACTGGGGCTGAGAACCTATGAGCCTGGTCTTTTTGGGAGTTTGCCATGCAGGCCAATGAGTGCATAGAGCAGTGGTGATGAGCATCAGCTGTAGAGCAATCCTGGGCTCGTGTCTAGCTTCCTTCACTTACCTGCTGGGTGCTTGTGGGGCCAGTTATAGAATGTCTCTGAGCCTCAATTTCCCATCAGCAAATGAGTACAATAATATCTACCTCAGAGGAGGTGGGGAGGATTTTAAAATACACTACAAGATGAAGCATTTTGTAAGCATCATCTTTTTTCATTCCCATGACCACCTTGTAAGGAAGAGGCTACTATCACCCCAACTTACAGAATGAGGAAATACAGCTTAAGGAGGTTATGAATGAGGTTAAATAAATGAATCCAAGTTACAGGTCTGGTAGATGTGGAGCTGGATTCAAGCCCAGGTTGAGACCATGTTTTTGACCTCTGGGTCATTCTGTCAGATATCCGTATCCATTTTCCCCACACATGTTACTAGGATGCTAAAAAGAGTGAGTTCCACTTCACTCTTGAAGTCAGTCCTCTCCCCCATCATTCTGATTTCTTGCCAGGCTCTGGTCTCTCCAACAGCAAGCAGTACAGATGAGAAGAGTCAGTCTCTGCCACCTACAGTCTCAGTGCTTGGTAGACATGGAAGAAGCTACTAAAAAATTCACTCTACCCTGTGCCTCTCAGAGTTGACTTATATAGTCAAAAAGAAGGGGATCCTTGTTAGTGGCTAGCGTTAAAATCCCAAAGCACAGTCAGCCAAAACCTTATCCAGATGCAAGTGTGTGGTCACTGGTCATGCATTTCTGTTTGCTGAATTCCATACAACCCAGGCAACTGCCTTGCCTCGCTGAAGATCCACTGGGGAAAAAAGTTATGTGCACTAGTATGAAAAAACATGCAAGCCGAGTTCTCCGTCATTGTCAGGAATGTTTGGAACAGCCGTGTTTATTCCACGGCCTCCATCCGTGGTAAAGGTGCCATCAGTTCTCGTGGGGGAAAACCCAACCCAGAGCTTTCTTACTGGCTGCTCATTCTGTTAAAATGACGTCGCTTTGTAGAGGACCATCTATTACAATCAAAACAATTTTGTGGATGATTAAAGTACATGCATTTTAGTGAAATAACTACTGCTAGAGTCTTTTGGACGGTTGTTAGACTAAAAATGCATATAACTTGTCCATAAGTACCATATGCTCCTTTTCTTCACCTAATTTCTCACATCCTCTGAGGAAATTTTACGATCCTGATATTCTAACAGATCATTGTGTTTCTTCATTATGGCACACTCACTTTATTAGTTCATCCTTTGTGGGTGCATTTTTGTATATTTAAAATTTGTATTGGCCATTTTATGATAGTACTAAGTCAGTATTTTCTGTATATTCTTATCATGGATTACTAGAATAAGTGATCTTTGATGTATATGAAAAATGACACTCAAAAAAATTTTTTTTTTAATTAAAAAAAATGATACTCAGTTCTATCTTTAAATATCACTTTCTTTCAAAGGCTCCAGTGGCTTTACCATTTTTGAGTTGAATGATTTTTAATATAAAGTACTTGGGATTGTTGAAGTATGGAAGAATTTAAATCTAAAATTAAAATCTTCTGGTGGTCTCCTTGGTACAAGCACTAGCTAATACTGATTGATGACTTACTATACGCCAGGCTTTGTTTCAAGCTTATCTGTATTCATTGGCTCTCATAACCATCCTATGACGTGCCCATTTTACAAACAGGAAAATTGAGGCATGAGAAATTAAGAAACTTGCCCTTGGTGACACAGCTACTAAGTGCTGTTTCTGGGATTCAAACCCAAGGGGGATCGGGCCTTTACTCTGCTCCTTTTGTGTGACTTCAACTATGGGGTGATCCAATCCACTTTATTATTTTTAAAGAACATTTACTTACTCTCTTAAATGAATACAAATGGATTGTTATCTTTAGCCAGAGAGAGAAGGAAGAGCTTATTTAGGCAGGGATCTAAACAATAAGCAAGAATTTGTTCTTTCTCATGCTGTATTGAAAGGCCTGGTAAAGGAGGTCGACTATGTGTTACTCCCCCTGGTGTTCAGAAAGGGTGCCTATGGGGGCCCTTCATCAGAAAACAACCCTGGAAATGCTTCATTTTCTTTTTGTTCTTGAGCTTGAGAAAAGAAAAGCAGCTAGAATGCGCTACAGGAGTTTCTTTTCTGATCTGTTTTTGCTCTCAAGGCTTGCAATAAGGTAGAAACAGTTCAGTATCTAACTGCAACCCTTGACAGCCAAAGTTATTAAAATTTCTAATTTCCTAAAATTTCTCCTGCCCTCCACCCCTATGCATTCTGCCACGCCCCTGGCCTTCTGCCAGGGAGTCTGGTTTTCCATAATTAGCATTGTGATTCTGATAATCTTTCCCTGTCTTCAGCCGTGGCTGCTGGGCACTTTCTTCCCCAGATCTCCATCACAGTTTTCCCTTCTGTTTGGAGTTTCTGATAATCAATATTCCAAGGAGAAAAAGGTAAGATCTCCTTGAACTGTCGCATCAACTTGAGCTTCAGTTTTAGATGAGATAGCACCTGGTTCCTTAAAGTGTGGCTCACCGCTGGCTACCTGGGACTCTCACTTTTAAAAAGTACCAGTACATGGACTCCACCCCCAGAATGTTTGAATCATTTCTTCTGGGGTGGAGCCCCAGGCATCAGCTTTTCTATTCTTTTTTTTTAATGAGGTCATGGTTGAGAAACATTGGACTAAATTAATCTTTTGGCTTAAATTTGAATACCAAGGCCCTGAAAGGCCTTGGCTCAGAAATATACTCAACTCATTTAAATGGACAATTGTTCCTGTTGTTTTAACCAGTTCCTGTCTGTTTTAACCTACCTGCTAACATGTGAAAAGGGAGTTTTTGCTCTACAGCATGGTCATCCCCAGATTAAAGGGAAAGGATGAAGTTCATGCCAAAGTGTCCCCCGAACCCTAGGCATCTCTGGCTACATCCTTTACAATAGGCCCAAGTGTTCCATGGCTGAGATGTTTCAGCATCTCTTCAGCACCAAAACAAACCAGCACAACCACCAGAAGTCATTTTCATGTTAGTGCCTGGTCATTCTGGGTGTTCAAGAAATCAAAATTTGTCCGTGGCTTAGTACATAATGCAGGGGTTACTGTTACTGTATGACATTGGAGATGAATCTGATTCCTCATATATAAAATCATATATAAAAAGGCAAGATCTACTGATGCTTGCCTTACAGGATTGTTTACAAATTAAATAACAGAATTTATTCCAAAATTTTGATCTACCTGCTTGAACTTTTTTCCCACTTACCTAGTTGATAATAGTTAAGAGCCTAGACTTCCAAATGAGGGTATCTATTTAAATGGTGGATTCGCCACTTGCTGTGTGATTTGAGGCTAGATGATAATTCACTTTACTTCTCTGAAAATTGACATCATAAAAATATTTACAGATTGTTGTGGAGATTGAATGAGATAATACATGCAAAATCCTTAGAAAAGTGTTTAGCACATAGTAAGCTAAGCACTCAACATCACTTAGATTGTTAGTATTAATCCACTGGACTATGTTAAGAGAGAGAGTGTGAGGATGGACACATGGAGGCAGGCCCTATAGGGAAATCCAAATGACTAATTTATTGCCCCATTCTCCTTCCATCTCCTCCCTTCCCTCAGAGAGTTGTTCTGGAATCATGCACCCGGTGTACAGGTCAGCCAAGCTGCTCAGCTTTTGCTGGCCCCTGAATTCTTCTTTCTGGCCTCGATAGACAGATCAGAGAGGCTCTGGGACAGCCAGCAAACAACTCTGTATTCGCTGTTGAGCAGGCAGCTGCAAAGTGGAGAGTTTCTTTGCTCCAGAAGATAGTGGGACAGTCAGGGTTTGAACGATCTGTGCTGCTTTCAGAAAACTCACTGGCCTTTCAGAGTCAGTCATGACCCCGACACAGAGGGCCACGACACTCTCCTTTACCTCTTTGGTGTCTCAAGTCTTCCCAAAGCTTTGAACCTTCCTGATTCAGTTGTTCTGACAGCTTATCTCAGCTTTGTATAAGGAATATGATATCTAATACATTTTGAAAATTAATTTTTGTTTATCAGAGACATCATTAACATGTAAAAGCTCTTTGCCAAGTTGAGTTGACTCTACCATCAGAGAATACCATCAGTATTGGTTATGTTTCTATAAACATAGAACTTTGACCGATGCTGAATTAAGGAACATAGATTTAGAAAGATGTATTTCTGTGTCACATTTAGAAAATGTGAACTTCCAAGGTTGATAGGATCCTCAGAGGTCTCCTAGTCCAAGCTGTCCATTCAATAGATAACTTCCAAGCAGCCCTTAGAGGTAGCTGCCTAGCTTCTGCCCAAGCCATTCTATGAGGCCCTGAACTTACTAGCTCCTACAGCACCTTCCTCCTGTGATGGCTAATTGGACAGCTTAAATGTTAGAAAATATCACTTCTATGGAGGCAATTATGTTTTCCTGGATTTCTACCGATAAGACTAAGAACTACTCATTTGACATAACACCAAATCCATGTATCTCTTCTCTGAAATGTTGCTCACTTCTAATACCAGCTGATTAATTACCTATTCCTAACAGCAACTTCGGGAACAATTGAATATCTACATTTCAGTATAGTCTGTTTGAAATCCTGATTCTCAAGTCTGTGTTTTTTGGAAACCCAATAACACTTGAAACCAAGTGCTGAAAAAACATGTGTTTTTCATTTTCACCTGACATATTGCATCTTAAGGCATCATGCTGGGTGTGCAGCAGCTGAAAATGTTTGAAAAAATTGTAGCCACTCAAAACTAGAGTGATACAGGGACACGCGGTAGAGCAAAATGGTCAGTGCATAAAGCAGCTTGGTGCATGGCGTGTGGGTTGGAATCATCCTGGTTGTATAGCTTACCATATAAAAGGACAATAGTGTGGTTAAAAGTCTGGCTGATTCATGTTGAGGTTTGAGAGAAAACAGCAAAATTCTGTAAAGCAATTACCTTCAGTAAAAAATAAATTTTTAAAAAGTCTCAAAAATTTCCAAAAAATTTTAAAAATTATTTTGTGATGTGGACCTTATTAAAAGTCTTTATTATATCTGTTACAATACTGTTTCTGTTTCTATGTTTTGGCGTTTTTGACTGCGAGGCATGTGGGATCTTAGCTCCCCAACCCAGGGATTGAATCCGCACCCCTGGCTTTGGAAGGCGAAGTCTTCCAAACCACTGGCTGCCAGGGAAATCTCACAAATACATTTTTAACCCCTTTTCACCTTGTTCATCACCCTGCTAGCCAAGACAATTACTTTTTGTACATAGAACAGATATGTCTGTAAGTTCCTTCAGTATTAATTTGACATTTTTGTATTGAACACCTCTCTTAATTCCAGGCAGAGTGTTAACACTAGGAGGTATACATGACTATTTTCTTCTTGTTACAGAAGAGAAAACCAGGTACAAACATTAATAACTTACCCAAAGTTATGCACCTAGTAGATGGTTGTACTGGGGTTAGAACCAGCGATCTGGTCACAAAATAAGTACGTGGTCTCAACGGCCACCCAGCACCAACAGAGGGATGAGCAGACGTGAAAGCCTTTCAGCCCTGAGCTGCTGACTGTACCTTGAGGAGGATCATTTGTTCTTCTTCTCTGTTGGAAGGATTTCAGGATACAGATGCTAGAGCGTTATTGGTTTTTATCTGCCTCTAAAATTTCTGCACGTCAATTCCAAAGTGTAGGATTTCTCGCCAGGCATCCAAAGCAATTCTCCAGCACCCACTGGGTATCCTACAATTCAACTCAGTTCTGACACTACACAAAGATAGTGTCAGATCCCACAGGATAAGGGTTCAGTCCCACAAGACAGCCCTTCCAGCCCCTTCAGACAACAGTTGCTAGTCCTGGATATCCTTTCTGCTTCTGACTGACTGGCTATGGGTCAGAGATCTCCATGATCCCCTCTTTGGCTTCAGTTAATTAGCTGGAGTGGCTCACAGAACTCAGCAAAACATTTTACTTACTAGATCACTGGCTTATTATACAAGAATATAACTCAAGAACAGCCAGATGGAAGAGATGCACTAGGCAAGCATGTGAGAAGGGGCTTGGAGCTTCCCCACCCTCTCCAGGTATGCCACTCTCTCCAAACCTCCAATCCAGCAGCTCTCTGAAACCTGTCCTTTTGGGTTTCCTTGGAAGCCTCCTTCTATAGGCATGATTGTCATTGGCAATTGGCAACTGGCAACTGTTCAGTCTTCAACTCCTTTATCCTCCAGGGAAGTCTGGAGGTCAGATTGAAAGTTTCAACCCTCATAATCTCTTGGTTGGTTGCCCAGCTACCATCCATATCTTGAGGTCCAAAAGTCAGCTCATTAACAGAACGAAGGACACCTTTGGAAATCCCAAGGGCTTTAAAAGCTCTGTGTCAGAACCCAGGGGGTGAAGACTAAATACATGTTCCTTTTTTTAAAGCCGCAGTATCACAGCTTCCCAATGGGATACTTGAAAATCCCATAGTTCCCTCTCGTGCCCTGACAGTCCCGTGGCATTGCTTTCTGTGCAGTGTGTCGTAGTGCATGCATGCTACGTCACTTCAGTCACGTCCAGCTCTGCAGCCCCATGGATCATGGCCCGCCAGGCTCCTCTGTCCATGGGATTCTTCAGGCAAGAATACAGGGGTGGGTTGCCATGCTTTCCTCCAAGGGATCTTCCCGACCCAGAGATCAAACCAGCATCTCTTACCTGCATTGGCAGGTGGGTTCTTACCACTAGCGCCACCTGGAAAGCAGGTGTGTAGTAGAAAGAACTCTAAAACAGCATCAGAATTCCTGAGTCAGAGTCCTAGCTCCATCAGAGAAGAGCTGCGTAACTCCCAACAAGGCAATTCATCCCTTGAAATTCAGTTTTCTTCTTTGGTAAAAATACCCACCTCCCAAGTTCGTGGTAAGGATTCTATGACTCTAACAAATGTTGACCGTGTTGGATGTGCCAAGCACTTGGTGAAGTTTGGGATGTAAACTATTAGATAAAATAGTGTGGCTCTTGCCTTTTTATAGAACCTGCAGCCAGTGGGGCAGCTAGACAAGAAGTAAGCAAGCACTTGAATAACTGAAAGTTGGGATGAGGGTTTTGGAGGAAGGGAAACAGCTCAGCATTGGAAAATTGAGTGGGTGGGAGCTCCCACTTAGTTAAGGCAGCCAGGGATGGTCTCTCTGGGAAAATGTGTCCAAAAGTTGAGGAGATGCCTGCCAAGTGAAGAACAAGGAGAATTTCAGATCTAGGAATGGCATCTTTACAGGCTGGGAGCTGGGAAATAGGAGTAAATAAACACTTATATTTGTGTCTGAAGTCACTTTGTAAATCAAGTTAGGATAAACCCGTGTAAAAAGCTTCAGTTGCAAATGAAAATATAGCATTGGCCATCTGCAAAATCCAGCTCAGACTGTATACGTCCCACAAGAATCAAGATTAACATTCCAACCCAGGGAAGTTTGTTCCATTTCCACAAGATAACGGCCTTTATCCCCCCACACCAAAATTTTAGGTGCCTGGACTGAAAAAACACAAGCACTAATGTTTTCCTTGATTTCCATCATCTACCAAGGAGCAGAACTTCCTCCCTCTCTCACTTTTCCATTTCCTCCACCTCCTGTC
The DNA here is from genome assembly GCF_016772045.2 of Ovis aries. Lineage (NCBI taxonomy): Eukaryota > Metazoa > Chordata > Mammalia > Artiodactyla > Bovidae > Ovis > Ovis aries. Next base: position 69,056,333 of record NC_056057.1, on the reverse strand, counting down.
CTTGCAGATTGGGCAACAATTTCTAAAAATTTCCTGCAGTTGACTGATGACAGGACATGGGTGTCTGGAGTTTGAACTGCCTGACTAGAGCTAGGACGAGATGTTAAAAAAGAAGCCAGGAGGGTCCCTGTCTGATTCTCTGCTCCCTCTCTCCTGTTGGCACCTGGAATCGGGGGTGACTGTCAGTAGCACTGAGCTCCTAGGCTTTTTTCCAAATGTTTTGATGTTTAAATATTTTGTGCACCATCCTTAAATATATCTATGGTACATAAGGAACACTGGTAATGTTAATGCAGGAAGGACCTATCATAAGGGAATCCTTGGAAAACAGAGAATGCTATGGTTTTTTCTACTTAATGTTCCTTACATGGGAGGCATAACTGAAGTCTCAGCAAGATATTTTTCTGCCCACCCCTTTGAAAGTTATCCAGTGTCTGACCTTAGTTATCCTCTCTGACCTTAGTCATCCTCTCTGACATTGTCACTTTCCGTACAGCATTTATCAGTCTCTGAAATGTTATTGCTTATTTTTTCTATTTATTGTCTATCTCCCCAACTACAACATAAGCATCCTAAATTCCAGGCACTCAACCATCCTGTTCACCATGTATCCAGCTTTTAAAACAGTGTCTATCATATAATGGTTACTCAGTGGCTGACTGATGAATGTAGCTATAGATCAAGTTTTAATAATGACAGTGATCACTTCCATAGCTCTCATCAACTTCTAGGCACTCCTCCAAGTGCTTTAAACATCTTAATTCACTTAATCCTTTTGATAAACACAGGAGGTAGGCATTAGTATTATTCCTACTTGTAGATGAGTAAACTAAGGCACAGAGAAATGGTGTGTTTTGCCCAAGCTGACATAATAAGTGCCCAAACTAGCATTCAAACTCTGTCTGGCTCTAGAATCTACACTTTAATCCACTACACTGATATTCCATAGAACATGTTGTTCCAAAAGAAATATCCATGATATCAAAACAAAATAAAACTCTTTGAGACAAAACTATTTTCCACAAATAAGATGCTTCATCACTTTAGCAAAAGGAAAATTCAAGTGTGTGTGTGTGTGTGTGTGTGTGTGTGTGTGTGTGTGTGTGTGTGCGAAGGAAAGAGATACAGAAAATTTGGTACTGTGAATTTTTTTTTTAGGGATTTCTTGGTGGGTCAGTGGTAAAAAATCTGCCTGCCAATACAGGAGACATAGCTTCAATCCCTGGATCAGGAAGATCTCCTATAGAAGGAAATGGCAACCCACTCCAGTATTCTTGCCTGGGAAATGCCATGCACAGAGGAACCTGGAAGGCTACAGTCCATGAGGTCACAAAAGAGTCAAACATGTCAGTGAGTGAACAACAATGAAGATTGTTTTAGCCTGAACTCTTGGACTACCAGAAATCACCTTTGTTTCTTCCTACATCTCACACTTAGAAAAATACTTTTGAGAACATCTGAAGAAAAACTAAAGGAAGTGTTTCTTCTATAACAAATACCATGTCTACCCTGTGCAGGGTGCTCATACAATCGTCCAGCCAGGCCAAGAATGGTTTCAGGAACTTCCTGACATCTTTTGATTTGCTGGTCACTTGATGTATGGATCTAATAGTGATGGTGGCAATGGTGAGGACTCAGGCTGGTGGAATGGGGAAGGAAGATTATGAATGTATGGGCGTCATGAGCTTGTCCAAAGAAATAAATACAGAGGCAGTGGTCCTGCATCTCTCTTTGAGTCCCTTTGGTCTTGCATCTTCAAATCTAAAAGATAATGATCTAGCCTGTCTCCAGTTATTGGACAGCACGAAGTCCATGCTGCCTATAAAATGAGACCAAATCTCTAAATCACTGTTATCTGAAGCCAGGAGTCTGGCTCTTAAACAAAAGAGTGAAAAGAAAATCGATGAGTCTGAAACCTTAGCCTGTCTTCTTGGCTATCTGATCAGTTAAGATTCCCAGGAAAAAAAAAAAAGTAAAATGAAGGTAATTGATGGCAATTTTGTGCTTCATCTTTTTCTCAGAGATTGGCAGTGTTTTTAAAGTATGATGTTGGTTTATCCCATGATGGCCTCATAAAATGGTGTACAGATTTCCACATGAGTTTCATTTGAACTTTAGTCTACACATCCAGCCTGCCTCTGAACAGCCACTGGAATCTTTTCGCTCTGAAGTAGTTTCTTGAAAACAGAGAAACTATTTTCAACCAAAGCTTTAATCATGCCATTTCCCTTTCAGACCAGTTGAACAGATAAATGCATACTCATGAATTAAAACTGGTATTTTTAGGAAGGGAAAAAAAAAAAAAAGCCCAGATCTCCTCATTATGTGCTTCACTCTTTCCTTAGGGAAAAATATTTACTACTGTACAATCATTTTGATGATTATAATTTTAAAATTTTTATGAGCTGTACATCACAGAACTTCTTTTTCATTGTATTGTTCACTGCTTAAAAAATGTACATGGCCTGATGTCTAAGGACCTTGCAAGCCCTCCCGTGTGTATCTTACCTTCTTTCTTCAGTTGTCAGACTGGTTCTCCTCAGTGACTCACACACAGAGCTTTGATTATATACTTCTTCTCTCTTTTTTATCTGTAAGCCAAAATCCCACTGCCTATCCTTCAAATTCCACCTTTTCCCCTCACTTTCTAACTCTAGTCCATATTACTTTCTGAACTCTTAGAGGAATTCATATCTCTAATATCCTCATTTGCTTTTATAGTTTGACCTTTTTTTTATGTTCCTGTTATTTATTTTTTATTTTTATTTTTTCAAAATAATATACTATCTTTTAATGTTTTCCAGGTAGCTTTTATGAGCAGAAAATGTTATCTAGATATCATTTTTAAAAAATTCTATTAGTTAAGGGTCCACATTCAAAAATCTTGCTCTTCTTTTATCTATTACTTTTCTTTTTTTTTTAATTTTAGTTTTTAAATTTTAAAATCTTTAATTCTTACATGCATTCCCAAACATGAACCCCCCTCCCACCTCCCTCCCCATAACATCTTTCTGGGTCATCCCCATGCACCAGCCCCAAGCATGCTGCATCCTGCGTCAGACATAAACTGGCGATTCAATTCACATGATAGTATACATGTTAGAATGTCATTCTCCCAAATCATCCCACCCTCTCCCTCTCCCTCTGAGTTCAAAAGTCCGTTATACACATCTGTGTCTCTTTCCCTGTCTTGCATACAGGGTCGTCATTGCTATCTTCCTAAATTCCATATATATGTGTTAGTATACTGTATTGGTGTTTTTCTTTCTGGCTTACTTCACTCTGTATAATCGGCTCCAGTTTCATCCATCTCATCAGAACTGATTCACAATGGAGTATTACTCAGCAGTTAAAAAGAATTCATTTGAATCAGTTCTGATGAGATGGATGAAACTGGAGCCGATTATAGTTTGACCTTTAAAAAATGTTTTCTGCTATTACAATTGCCTTTTCAAGGAGACATAAGCAGCTTAAGGTTAGAGCACTCTCTCAGTTAGTAATCATTTACCTTCAAGTAAGAAAAACTAGGAAAAGGGGTTTATTGTTCTCATGGAACAAGAAACATTCAACCCCCAATAGCCAAAGCAATCTTGAGAAAAAAGAACAAAACTGGAAGTGTCATGTTCCCTGACTTCTGACTATACTGCAAAGCTACAGTAATCAACACAGTATGATACCAGCACAAAACAGACACAAATCGATGGAACAGAATAGAAAGCCCAGAAATAAAACCACACACCAAGATAAATTAATTTATGACAAAGGAAGCAAGAAATTACAAGGAGAAAAGATAATTTCTTTAATATGTTATGCTGGGGAAACTAGACAGTTGCTTGTAAAAGAATAAAATCAGAACATCCTCTCACACCATATATAAAAATAAACTCAGCATGGATTAAAGACCTACATGTAGACCAAAGACAATAAAGCTCCTAGAAAAAACCAGGCAGACCAGTGTTTGTCATAAATCATAGGAATATTTTCTGTATTTGTCTTCTAAGGCAAAGAAAATAAAAGCAAATATAAATAAATTGGACTTAAATTTTAAAACTTTTCCATAGCAAAAGAAACCATTGACAAAACAAAAAAACAGCCACTGAATGGGAGAAAGTATTTGCAGGTGGTATGACAGGTAAGGGATTAATACCCAAAATATATAAACAGGTCATGCAGCTCAGTATCAAAAACATAACTCAATTATAAATAGGCAGAAGACCTATGTAGGTATTTTTTCCAAAGAAGATATGTAGATGTCCAACAAATGCATGAAAAAATGCTCAACATCACTTACCATCAAAATTAAAATGAAATATTTCCTCACACCGGTCAGCATGGCTATCATCAAAAATCCACAAATAACAAATGTTGACAAGGACATGGAAAAAAGGAAATCCTGTACATTGTTGGCAGAGATGTAAATTGTTGCAGCCAGTATGGAAAACAGTATGGAGGTTCTTCAAAAAACTAAAAACAGAAGTACCATGATCCATTAATTGTACTCTTGAGTATATATCCAATGAAAACAAAAATACTAGTTCAAAAAGATACATGCAGCCCAGTGTTTATAGCAGCATTAATTACAATGGCTAAGATAGGGGAGCAACCTAAGTGTCCATCAACAGGTGAGTGGATAAAGAAGATGTGGTGTATATACAATTGAATACTACTCAGTCATAAAAAAAGAATGAAATTCTGTCATTTGCAGCAACCTGGATAGACCTAGAGAGTATTATGCCTAGTGAAATAAGTCAGAGAAAGGCAAACACTGTCTGCTATAATTTGTATGTAGAATCTAAAAATAAAACAAATGAATATGATAAGGCAGAAACAGACTCACAGATGTAGAGAACAAATTAGTGGTTACTGATGGGGAGAGGGAAGGAAGGAGGGGCAAAATAGGGGTAATGGATTAAGAGGCACAAACTACTACGTGTCAATATAAAATAAATAAGCTATCAGGGTAGAGCTTCCCTGGTGACTCAGATGATCAAATACCTGCCTGCAACGCAGGAGGTCCGGATTTGATCCCTGGGTTGGGAAGATCCCCTAGAGAAGGAAATGGCTACCCACTCCACTATTCTTGCCTGAAGAATCCCAAGGACAGAGGAGCCTGGCAGGTTGCAGTCCATAGAATTGCAGAGAGTCAGACATGGCTGTGCAACTAACACTTTTAAGCTATAAGAGTATACTGCATAACACAGGGAATATAGCCAATATTTTATGATAACTTTAAATGGAGTATAATCTGTAAAAATATTGAATCACTGTGTTGTTCACTTGAAACTAATAGAATATTTAAATCAACTATACTTCGATTTAAAATGTTTTAAATTAAATAACAACAAAAAAGAAACACTTAACATGTATTTAAATCAATAGACCTATCTTGACAGATTCAGTCTTTCTTTGTCATCATGAAAGAGTTATTAGAATGTTTGACTCAACTGACAAACTGCTGAAGCAGGAGATATTAGCCATTTTAAAACCATAAACTCCCAAACTTAGTCAACAATATTTTAACTTTATACTTCGGTGCACTCTTTGTGCCCTCTCCTAGACAATAAACTCCATGATGACTGGAATAATGCCTGCCTGTTATATGTCTAATTATTTGTGAAATAAATAAACCACCATAGTCACCCAAAACTCTTGTACATAACACAATCTGGTAGCTTGTTCTACATGTTATTTTCTGACTTTGAAAGTCTCTATCATCTATGTATATTTATTTTGGTTTGCTAATTTTAGGGTTGTTAATTTTTAGATCAACAGATTTTAGTTTTCCACTTTACAAGATCTCTGTTGATTCTTTTATTCTTTCGTTCATGTGGTTTTCTGGGTCCAGTCACATTCCAGAAAGGCATGTGCAGTTAACATGGTACATCCCAAACTCTTGGCAGCCCACCTGAAAATTCTCAGTTGCTCTTAGGCCGTGCCATTATTGCATGTAGCTGAGACCCGTGTGCCAGACTTTCTGAAGAGATGAACAAAGCATATCCAGCCACTGGTCAACTGAGCATGCCAAAGGAATCAAACAAAATCAACAAATAGTTATTGAGCAACAAAAATGTAGGATTGCAGACTTGGATGAAACCTGAGAGATCGTCTGTTCCAATTTCCTCTTTTCTAAAGAAAATTTTCTCTTTTCATATTTTTTAAGCAGATGAATTCACAAAATACCCTTCATTTAACAAGAGAGGAAAATGAAGAGCAAGATCACACAGATAGTGAGTGATCAGAAGCCATTTTTGTGCTTCTGGTTCATGCCCTATACTCTTTAGAAGGACCACGTATGGGGCTCTCTGCTGGGGAGATAAAGGACGCAGAGGAGTAATAGTAACAGGCTTCATCTGTGGAATATGTTTAGAGCTTTTGCACATGTGACCATCACATTTGAAAGGATTGGCAAGGGTTTTTAAGACCACATTACTTATGAACTTTTATCTTCTTCCTCTGGATTTGCATCTCCTGCATTGCCTGATTCAGTGAGAGCCACACCATACACCTGGTCAGCTTCTTTCTGTGTGACTCTTCAGCTATGATAAAATTCAGTTCAGTTAAGTTCAGTCACTCAGTCGTGTCTGACTCTTTGCGACCCCATGAATCGCAGCACGCCAGGCCTCCCTGTCCATCACCAACTCCCGGAGTTCACTCAGACTCACGCCCATCGAGTCAGTGATGCCATCCAGCCATCTCATCCTCGGTCGTCCCCTTCTCCTCCTGCCCCCAATCCCTCCCAGCATCAGAGTCTTTTCCAATGAGTCAACTCTTCACATGAGGTGGCCAAAGTACTGGAGTTTCAGCTTTAGCATCATTCCTTCCAAAAGAAATCCCAGGGCTGATCTTCAGAATGGACTGGTTGGATCTCCTTGCAGTCCAAGGGACTCTCAAGAGTCTTCTCCAACACCACAGTTCAAAAGCATCAATGATAAAATTATTTATATACAATTATTTATTTTAAGCCCCCTCTCCTAAATTATAAACTCCATGCGGACAGATATAATGCCTGCCTCCTATATCCCCAGTTATTTGTGGAATGGATAAATCACCACGGTCATCTAAACCTCTTCTACATAACCTCCGGCCTGGTAGTTTGTATTCTATATAGTATTTACTGATTTTGAAAGTCTCATGTTTGTTCTTTTGTCTTTATTCCTACCGTAATTGCCTTAGTTCAGCCCTTCATCACCCTGTCTCTAGTCTCCTAAGTGATCTTCCTTACCCAGCCTCCATGCTTTTCAGCTGAAGTTACTTTTCTCAAACACAAACTTGATCACATGATACTTCTGAGTTTATAATATCACAAGCTTCATGGTGTCCTGTGATTTTCCTTCATTCATTCACCCTAGAAATGGTTTTTGAGAGGCTATCATTTTGTAGGCCCTGTATGAGAGGCTTTCTACATAGAGGTTAATATAACAGTTGTTCTCAAAGAGCTTGTGGACTACTGAGGACGACTGCTGATAAACAAATATAAAACACTTAAATATCTAATCACCATTTGTGATGACAGTAAGTGCAGAGGAAACAACTAAGGTGATAAAAGGAGACTAATAAGGAGACAAAGGACAAGGGAGAGAAAGAGACTTAGACAGATTGTGTGGGTGGCACTGGTGGTAAAGAACCCTCCTGCCAATGCAGGAGACATAAGAGATGTGGGTTCAATCCCTGGGTCTGGAAGATCCTCTGGAGGGAGGGCATGGCAACCCACTCCAGTGTTCTTGCCTGGAGAATCCCATGGACAGAGAAACCTGGCAGGCTATGGTCCATATCATCACAAAGAGTCAGACATGACTAAAGGAACTTAGCATGCATGCACTCATGTAGGAAACACTTATCTGAAATGTGACGTTTCCGATGAGACCCTTTGGAATAGAAAGAGCTGTCCATGTGAAGACACAGAGAGAAAAGGATTTACACAAAAGGAACAGGGGATGAATGCCCTTTGGTGGAAAAGAACTTGCATTCTTCAGTCTGTGAATTGAAGGTGTCGCTGTAGATACTGAATCCTTCTAGTTCTACAGTCAATCACTTAAGAGCTTATGTTTAAATGTAAAGTATTGGGTGATTTACAGTTTTTATTTTTTACTGTGCCACTGTGTTTTTCCAACAACACTTGGTAAATAGTTTGACCAAGGAAGACTAACAGATCCTAGGTCTGGAAATTAAGAATTCAGATAGCTCAGTGCCTCAGACTCATGTGTGTGTTTAGTTGCTCAATTGTGTCCAACTCTTTGTGACCCCATGGACTGTAGCCTATCAGGCTCCTCTGTCCATGGGGATTCTCAAGGCAAGAACACTGGAGTGGGTTACCATGCCCTCCTCTAGCAGATAAACCCAGGGATCGAATGCAGGTATCCTGCATTGTAGGTGGATTCTTTACTGTCTGAGCCACCAGGGAAGCTCTCAGACTGCATGGTCTTATCCATGGTCTTAGCCATTTACAGCCTGGCGCATTTTTTTTTGAAAATTACCATACATCTTTTGGAATCTTTCCTATTTGTTCCTTAGCCGCAGGATTCCCTTCCCTTAGTATAAACATTGACTTAAGACATTTAATCAATGGCTTTGCTGTATTTTTCCAGTGTTTGTCAAATTTCTGAGCTTGTGTATTCTGATGTAAGGGGTTTTGTGCAGTATATCAGCAAAGAAACAGATGAAACACCTGGAGTATGTAACAGTCCCTATAGCATTGGTCAACAAAATCTTGGTCCAGTCTTCATTTGACTTACTGTTTTCAATAAAGAGATCCAAAATACATGTATCATATACAACATATATCATATAACACATGAAGGCAAACTGCTTGCTAGCAGGATATACACGTTCTTTCTCTCTTAATCTTAAAAAGACTATTTCAATTCAATTGCTCCTATTACAACTTATATCAATAATAATATACTTCACATAGCCTTTAAAAATTAATCCATTTTGTATATGAGAAACTGAGACTGGTCACCTGCCAATGTTTTGTTTTGTTTTTTTTTTTTTTTCCAATTCACATAGCAAATTACATAACCAAACATGGACATTTTGTCTCCTTTGAACATGAGGTTAGATGGTAAGTAGGGAACACTTTATGTACATCCCAAATTTCAGAGAGGTAAAATAAAATGATCCAACCAGTCCATCCTAGGAGAGATCAGTCCTGGGTGTTCATTGGAAGGACTGATGTTGAAGCTGAAACTCCAATACTTTGGCCACCTGATGCAAAGAGCTGACTCATTGGAAAAGACCCTGATGCTGGGAAAGATTGAGGGCAGGAGGAGAAGGGGACGACAGAGGATGAGACGGTTGAATGGCATCACCGACTCAATGGACATGGGTTTGTGTGGACTCCAGGGTTGGTGATGGACAGGGAGGCCTGGCATGCTTCGGTTCATGGGATCGCAAAGAGTCGGACACGACTGAGCTACTGAACTGAACTGAAAATGTCTACATTCTTTTCTTTTCATCCTGACTTGATATTGCATAAGAGGAAAATTATCACCTCTATTTATTTGTATAAGTATATACTTTTTGAAAAACTAATAATGGAGTATATTGGACTGAGAATGTGCAATGCCCACACCTAGCCCCGTAGCCTCCCTGCTCAACTGGAAGAATGCGTCATAGCATTTGCTTCTCTGGAACAGCTAATGACTCAGCATAATTATTTCAATCTCTCCTGATACTCAACTAGGATCTGATAAGTTTCTTGGCCTAGTTTTATCTTTATTTGGCTTTGAGTATTTTCTAGAATAAGTTCAACATTCTAATGCAAGCATGAGTCTCAACCCCTTCTCAAATCAGTGTACAATAAAACAAAATTCCTTAAAACAAATATACTGCACTAAAACGTTAGCAGACACTTAGCTCTAGAAAAGGGAGTAAGCATTTCAGTATGTTTAATTTTTATGTCACAAGAGATGTGAACTAAGAAACAGAAATATAGTTTTCTGTAGTATTTATTAAGTTCTACCTCAACTGTATACTTTTTATGTCTGAAAAGTGAGCAATGAACATATATCTAACTTTAATAAAAGGAATCCATATTTCAGTTTTTTAGTATGTGGGAAAATTCAAAGCAAAGTATCCATCATTCCTTCTGTTGGTTTCTCATTGGAACTTGAATGATGCAACTGAGCATTAAACATGGACTCAAAGACCACGCCAAACCTTATGTGAAGCTCACCCAGAGCGGATGAGAAGAGATCCTGATGTTCTGTCTCACCTGCTATGTAAGAGAACCCAGTTCTCCACCAAGTTTGAACTAGGACAGGCTAAAGTTAGTTATAAAGGAGGTTTATTTGATACTTAAAAGAATTTCAACCCTGAGGCCAGCAGTGGTGCTGTCTAGTCAAAACAGATGCCTCTCAAGCCTTCAGGAGACTGCAGCAACTCACAACTGGTCATACCTTCCATGTACTCACTGCTGTAAAAACTTGCCAGTGCACTCACATACACGTGTGCATGCACACACACACACACACACACACACACACACACACACACACACACACACCAGTTGGGCGTAGCAGAGAAGTATAATCCTCTGTATCCACTGCATACAGGATAACACTTGGCTGCACAGTCTCAGATCTGGTTAGAATTTGGTTGAAAATGCTAACCTTAGTGATTACCTGCTAAGAGTCGGGTACAACTGAGTGACTTCACTTTCACTTTTCACTTTCATGCACTGGAGAAGGAAATGGCAACCCACTCCAGTGTTCTTGCCTGGTGAATCCCAGGGACGGCAGAGCCTGGTGGGCTGCCGTCTGTGGGGTCGCACAGAGTCGGACACAACTCAAGCGACTTAGCAGCAGCAACAGTGATTACCTGCACTAAAGCATCAGAGGAAAATGAGCAGGAAACTGTTCTGTTAGCTCAGCACCAAACTGTGAAGTTCTAGGTAGTAAATCAAGAGCCTGAACCACAGAGCCTAATTCTTCACCAAGCTACTCACACCAAGAAAAAATGTGATGAGCAACCTTCACTTAACTGATACTACTTAGACATTTTCCATTTTTACGACATGAACTCAATGATAACACCTCTGGGGTATTTTGACAGTGATCACATATGGCCTAAAAGAATGCCAAAACTCTGTGTTGTTGGTAAACAGTTGATCAGATATCTTTCAAAGCAACAGCAACCATGCAGAAATAGCAATTTCAGCAACTACTACCCCAAACTACACATACTTAGCTGTTCATTTCACCATTTGGGAAAAAAATGCTTCTTTTATATTATTTCTGTCAACTAATTTCTTGTGACAAAATTAGGTTAAAAAATTTAGAGCATTTTAAAAGAAATTTACAGAGATCTTAGGAAGAACTGTGAAAGTAACTTTCATACAGTGAGTTCTATAATTAAAAGAGATTACAAAATATGAGCTGGCCACATGCTAGAAGAAAATGAGTCTTGACATTGGGAATGTGACAGGAGAGCATTTTAAAATTATATACCCCCTGTAAAGGCATGAAACTCATGTCTCCCCCTCTTCAAGCTGATAATTCCTACCTAGCTCCCCAGAGTGAGACCCCCACCCCTAGTGTACTGAGAGAAAATTATTTCCTCACCTTCAGTTCATTGGTCATTGTGGCAGCATGACCCTGAGAAGGAATTTTAATATCTAGTTCTGCTTTTCCTCAGGGCTTCATTGATAGTGCTAAAAATCCATTCTGAAAAACATCTTACTGGTTTTTCCAGTTCTAAATCATTGGCACAGCTGGGGTTCCTTTTAGAACGTTAGTTTTCTCCAAATGATTGGTGAGTGTCATACCAAAAGACATCACCCAAAACTACTCCTCCCCTTCACCTCAAGTCACAATCCAAAATTTCTTTATTAGAGAAGGCACATTCTGGCCTCTATGAATCCCTAGTGGAAACACAGTGTCCCTGGGGGCTAAGAACCTCAGGTCAATGTTAGTTAATACCCTGGCAGAGATTATTTGTCCCAGGCAACTCCCATACAACTCAGGACTTGACGGTTAGTAAGTTCTAAGGGAATAATCCAGAAGCTACCTTAGAAGGGTCATGACAATGAGCCCCCATCAGATGATAGCTGGAGGGACTGTATTTGAGTTATGAAAGTTGGGGCTACATTTTCAAAGAGGAAACCATGGTCCAGTAAATATTGGACCCAGACAAGGGCATTGGAAAAGTCATTGTTCAGATACAAAAATACTGGGATCAAAGAGTTTGGTGTTTTGCCAGAATCGAGGTAGCAAATTGGTGATGAGCCAGAACAGCACCTCAGTCTCCTGACTTCCAATCCATGCTCTTTCCATTCTGCCAGCAGGAACTTAACTTCAAGCATGGCACAGGTAGAGGAGTACAGTTCACTTCAGTTCAGTCACTCAGTCGTGTCCGACTCTTTGCGACCCCATGGACTGCAGCACACCAGGCTACCCTGTCCATCACCAGCTCCTGAAGCTTGCTCAAACTCATGTCCATTGAGTCGGTGATGCCATCCAACCATCCCATCCTCTGTCATCCCCTTCTCCTCCTGCCTTCAATCTTTCCCAGCATCAGGGTCTTTTCTAATGAGTCAACTCTTCACATCAGGTGGCCAAAGAATTGGAGTTTCAGCTTCACGTTAGGCCTTCCAGCGAACACCCAGGACTGATCTCCTTCAGGATGAGCTGGTTGGATCTCCTTGCAGTCCAAGGGATTCTCAAGAGTCTTCTCCAACACCACAGTTCAAAAGCATCAATTCTTCGGTGCTCAGCTTTCTTTATAGTCCAACTCTCACATCCCTACATGACCACTGGAAAAACCATAAACTTGCCCAGATGGACCTTTGTTGGCAAAGTAATGTCTCTGGTTTTGAATATGCTATCTAGGTTGGTAATAACTTTCCTTCCAAGGAGTAAGCATCTTTTAATTTCATGGCTGCAGTCACCATCTGCAGTGATTTTGGAGCCCAAAAAAATAAAGTCTGACACTGTTTCCACTGTTTCCCCATCTATTTGCCATGAAGTGATGGGACTGGATGCCATGATCTTCGTTTTCTGAATGTTGAACTTTAAGCCAACTTTTTCACTCTCCTCTTTCACTTTCATCAATAGGCTCTTTAGTTCTTCTTCACTTTCTGCCATAAGGGTGGTGTCATCTGTATGTCTGAGGTTATTGATATTTCTCCCAGTAATCTTGACTCCAGCTTGTGCTTTATCAAGCCCAGTGTTTCTCATGATGTACTCTGCATATAAGTTAAATAAGCAGGATGACAATATACAGCCTTGCTGTACTCCTTTTCCTATTTGGAACCAGTCTGTTGTCCCATGTCCAGTTTTAACTGTTGCTTCCTGACCTGCATACAGATTTCTCAAGAGGCAGGTCAGGTGGTCTGGTATTTATTCCCATCTCTTTCAGAATTTTCCACAGTTTATTGTGATCCACACAGTCAAAGGCTTTGGCATAGTCAATAAAGCAGAAATAGATGTTTTTCTGTAACTCTCTTGCTTTTTCTATGATCCAGCGGATGTTGGCAATTTGATCTCTGGTTTCTCTGCCTTTTTTAAAACCAACTTGAACATCTGGAAGTTCATAGTTCATGTATTGCTGAAGCCTGGCTTGGAGAATTTTGAGCATTACTTTACTAGCGTGTGAGATGAGTGCAATTGTGTGCTAGTTTGAGCATTTTTAGGCATTGCTTTCCTTTGGGATTGGAATGAAAACTGATCTTTTCCAGTCCTGTGGCCACTGCTGAGTTTTCCAAATTTGCTGGCATATCGAGTGCTTTCACAGCATCATCTTTTAGGATTTGAACTAGCTCAACTGGAATTCCATCACCTCCACTAGCTTTGTTCATCGTGATGCTTCCTAAGGCCCACTTGACTTCACATTTCAAGATGTCTGGCTCTAGGTGTGTTATCTCACCATCGTGATTATCTGGGTCATGAAGATCTTTTTGTATAGTTCTTCTGTGTATTCTTGCCACCTCTTCTGCTGCTGTTAGGTCCGTACCATTTCTGTCCTTTAATGAGCCCATCTTTGCATGAAATGTTCCCTTGGTATCTCTAATTTTCTTGAGATCTCTAGTCTTTCCCATTCTATTGTTTTCCTCTGTTTCTTTGCGCTGATCATGGAGGGGGGCTTTCTCATCTCTCCTTGCTATTCTTCGGAACTCTGCATTCAGATGGGAATATCTTTCCTTTGCTCCTTTGCTTTTGTCTTCTCTTCTTTTCACAGCTATTCATAAGGCCTCCTCAGACAGCCATTTTGCTTTTTTGCGTTTCTTTTTCTGAGGATGGTCTTGATCCCTGTCTCCTGTACCATGTCACGAACCTCCGTCCATAGTTCATCAGGCACTCTGTCTATCAGATCTAGTCCCTTAAATCTATTTCTCACTTTCACTGTATAATCGTTAGGGGTTTGACTTAGGTCATACATGAATGAGTTCATGATCTGAGCCAGTCGGCTCCTGCTCTTGTTTTTGCTGTATAGATCTTCTCCCTTGGTGGGTGCAAAGAATATAATCAATCTGATTTCGGTGTTGACCATCCGGTGATGTCCATGTGTAGAGTCTTCTTTTGTGTTGTTGGAAGAAGGTGTTTGCTATGACCAGTGCATTCTCTTGGCAGAACTCTATTAGCCTTTGCCCTGCTTCATTCTGTACTCCAAGGCCAAATCTGCCTGTTACTCCAGGTGTTTCTTGACTTCCTACTTTTGCATTCCAGTCCCCTATAATGAAAAGGGCATATTTTTGGGGGTTGTTGACTCTAGAAGATCTTGTAGGTCTTCATAGAACCATTCAACTTCAGCTTCTTCAGCATTACTGGTTGGGGCATAGACTTGGATTACTGTGATATTGAATGGTTTGCCTTGGAAATGAACAGAGATCACTAGGTCATTTTTGAGACTGCATCCAAGTACAGCATTTCGGACTCTTTTGTTGACTCTGATGGCTACTCCATTTCTTGTAAGGGATTCTTGCCCAGTGATATAGATATAATGGTCATCTGAGTTAAATTCACCCATTCCAGTCCATTTAGTTCAGTGATTCCTAGAATGTCGACATTCACTCTTGCCATCTCCTGTTTGACCACTTCCAATTTGCCTTGATTCATGGACCTAACATTCCAGGTTCCTCTGCAATATTGCTCTTTACAGCATCGGACCTTGCTTCCACATCCACAACTGGGTGTTGTTTTTGCTTTGGCTCCATCTCTTCATTCTTTTTGGAGTTATTTCTCCACTGATCTCCAGTAGCATATTGGGCACCTACCAACCTGGGGAGTCCATCTTTCAGTGTCCTATCTTTTTTCCTTTTCATACTGTTCATGGGATTCTCAAGGCAGGAATACTGAAGTGGTTTGCCATTCTCTTCTTCAGTGGACCACATTTTGTCAGAACTCTTCACCGTGACCCATTGGTCTTGGGTGGCCCTACATGGCATGGCTCATAGTTTCATTGAGTTAGACAAGGCTGTGGTCCACGTGATTAGACTGAAAACTAACTTTTCTGTGACTGTGGTTTTTAGTCTGTCTGCCCTCTGATGGAGAAGGATAAGAGGCTTATGGAAACTTCCTGATGGGATAGACTGACTGAGGGGGATACTGGGTCATGTTCTATGGGTAGGGCCATGCTCAGTAAATCTTTATTCCACTTTTCTGTTGATGGGTAGAGCTGTGTTCCCTCCCTGCTATTTACCTGGGGCCAAACTATGGTGGAGGTGATGAAGATAATGGTGACCTTCCTCAAAATATCCCAGGCATATGCTGCTACAGACTGTGCCCCCAACCCTGCAGCAGGCCACCCCCAATCTACCCCTCCACCAGAGACTTCCAGACAACCATTGATTTCTGGAAAAGTGAAAGTGAAAGTTGCTCAGCCATGTCCGACTCTTTGTGACCCCATGGATATACAGTCCCTGGAATTCTCCAGGCCAGAATACTGGAGTGGGTAGCCTTTCCGTTCTCCAGGGGATCTTCCCAACCCAGGGATCAAACCCAGGTCTCCAGCATTGCAGGCAGATTCTTTACCAGCTGAGCCCCTAGGGAAGCCCTAGAAAAATAAACCCAAATTTGTGCTTTAAGTTTCCCACATTCCTAGCAACATTGTTCTCTCCAGGGGAAAGGAAAAGGTGAGTTAGACTGAAATAAGGAAAGCTTTTTATAAAGCTAGCTTAATGAGGAGTGTTGTCACCTCTTGTTTTTGTCCCAGACAAAATATTTTAAGTCTTTCAAGATTTCTCTTTTGTTCTTTACTTGCTGCTTCTCTGATCTCCAGTCCCTATCCCATTTGTTTTTAGGAATGGATCATGGAGACCGGAAACACACACACACAGCAAACACATATGCCCATTGGGTAAAAAGAAAAGCTTGTGTGTACATGAGTAAGTCTGTGTTCATGTGTGTGCAGGCCATGATGTGTAGCAACTTCAAGAGGAGGCCCAAAATTAATGAGTCCTCCTCAAATAACTGGGTGCAAAGTGCCCTGTATTCAACCAGCAATTGTGCTGGAACCCCAAATTAGAGTCTGAATTGTTCTTTGTTGCCTTTGTTTCAAGCTCAGCACCAACTTTTTTTTTTTTTTGCTATAAAAAAATAAATCTGAAAACAATAAGTCTTGTTCACTGACATAAACCGGCTGTCGGTTCCTTGTGGGACCCATGCTGATAAAAACCAGGGAAAAACTATTTTATTTGCAATGTAAAGAATTTTAGCCTGTGGAGATTTTTTTTTTTTTTAGTTCAATAGCAGTAAAGGTAGGGACAGCAACCAAATAAGCTGTTAAAATCTGTATCCCCCGCCCTCACCCTTCTTCCAGTCCCAAGAGACATAATTAAAACTCCAGAAAGTGAGAAGCTGTTACTAATACTAACATAACTATTTAGTGCAACAGAATCATGCATTTGCCAACTTCATTTTTTTCTTTAAATAGTGCAAGCTGAACTTTATTTTGCTATTTCACATACAAAGGCCTTTTCTCGATGTAAGTGCTTTCATATGATTTGCCAATCGGCCTGTTAATAGCTGTTAAGGAGTAGACATGTTGGCCAGCCGTGGGGCCATACTTCTCAGGATCACTGTGTACACTTCAGATGTATACTTCACTCCTTCTGCTGAAAATGGTCTAGTTGATGGCTTATATATTAACCTCAGGCTTCCCTGATGGCTCAAACAGTGAAGAATCCACCTGCAGTGCAGGGGACCTGGGTTTGATCCCTGGGTCAGGAAGATTACCTGCAGAAAGGAATGGCTATGCACTCCAGTATTCTTGCCTGGAGAATCCCATGGACAGAAGTGTCTGGCAGGCTACAGTCTATGGGGTCACAAAGAGTCAGACATGACTGAATGACTAAGTACTTTACACTTTTTTTTTACATATTAGCCTCATCCCAGTTCTGTAAAGAGACTTGCAGCTCTAGCTGACTAAACTGTCCTCTGTAAGATTTTTTATGTGATCAGAATAAAGACTGAAGCAGATGGAAATGTGCATATATAATAACTAGCATTTTTGTTAAGGTGAATAAAAGCAAGCATGCCTAAGCCTCGGCCCAGAGTTTACATAGACGTTGTTCAAAATTTGCAGGAAGGGGAGATTTTAACCTTGTTTTTCATGTTGGGGCACTACTGTTGAGCAGTCAACTTCCTCCTCTACACAAACATACACACACACATACACCCTGGTCTGGCTGGCTTCCAAAGTTCCAGACACCTCATGAGGAGGAAGCTTTTCTCAAGATTAAATTTTCACTTGTCAGGTTCTGAAGGTACTCGACAGCAACTGCATTGAACTTTAAGACTTTATGAACTCCTCCCTCAGTCAACTGATATAATAATGTGAGTGTATCTAAAAATCCAGCAGAGTCCTAGATCTGCCCCTGGAACCAGCTGTCCTGGAAATTTCTAAAAACACTTATGGATTCCCCAAAGGAATCTTCCAGCTAATTTTAGGGCATATTCATCCAAGGTCACTGAAAGGGTTGGAGTGTTTGGGTCGAATTTCTAGGTGGCTTTGTGTATTTGGCACTTCTGTTCCATTCCTAACCAGCTAGAGTGGAACTTTTCGTTCTGTGTTCACTTGTGGTGCACACCCTATTCCCATGGAGACCTCTGGCCACTCCCTCCTCAACGCACACTTAAAATCTCAGACACATATCCTCTCTGAATTGAATGGAAGGTTAAGTTCATTAAGGTTAACCTTAGGAAGGTTACGTCTTCTCTGTCCGTGTCTGAGTATCTATAATGGGAGGTCAGTACTGACTTCCACAGGTGTTGTGAGACTAAATGAGATAATACAGGTAAGGAGCCTGGACAGGGGCTTCACTGGTGACTCAAGTGGTAAGGAATCTGCCTGCAGTGCAGGAGACCCGGGTTCAATCCCTGGGTTGGGAATGGCAACCCACTCCAATATTCTTGCCTGTAGAGTTCCATGGGTAGAGGAGCCTGGTGGGCTTCAGTCCATGGGGTGTCATAGAGTTGGACACAACTGAGCAACTAACACTACCACTACTAACAAGTCTGGAAAGTGACTAGCACATAGGAAGAGTCAGTGCATCAGGTTTTACCATCATTATCATCATAGCTTTGAGCTAGAGGCACCAAAAGGCCTTTCATCAGTCTAGGACAGTCGTTGATAAACTATAGCTCTGGGCCACATTCAGCCTGCCACTTGCTTTTATATGGCTCATGAACTTGAAATTGCTTTTACATTTTTAGATGATTAGAAAAATCGAAAGAATTTTATTTCATGATATGGAAAACTTATATGAAATTCAAACTTTAGGTCTACAAGTAAAGTTTTATTGGGACACATCCCAATTCATTTCATCAGCAAACTGTTTACTGCTACAGGGTAGAATGGTTGCAATAGAAACCATGTGTCTGGAAAAGATGGCACTTTACAGAAAAATTTTACCAATCCCTCACTTTGGAGATGATGTAAAGTGTGGGTCATCCTCCAAACCACCAGAGGATATTCAACCTACTTGGAAGATGTTTGAATCAGGATCAGAAAAGATAATTTTGCCTTTACATTTGAGACTGTTTTCCACCATTCTCCCACTAAACTGATAATAACCTTTTTGAGGAATAGACCATGTCTTAGTATACCTTATGTCCTCTGTAGAGCCTCACAAATAGAAGGTAATCAATTGTTGCTTGATGAATGATGGAGTAAATGAAAATATAAAGATATATGATAGATACATACATACATACACACATAGTGTTTTGGAACAAATTACCTATTTTTTTATTACCACATATGAAATATCAGAATTATTATAGTCCTGAAGTAGTGATTTAATATGTCAGCTAATTAGTAGAAAAAAGGACAATTTCAAGAATAGTAAAGTGTAACAGAAGAAGCTCTCTGAATTGAAAATTAGCTAACCGTTGGATTTGAAAATGTGCTGACTGATGGCCATGTCCCACATAATATTCAAAATCAGTAGGTAGCTCTTTGGGTTCCATTTACACCTGTTTCCATCAGCTGAGTTGTGTACATAACAATAACAACATATCTGCTTTTGACAGTGGTACTTGATCCTGAAAATGCATAATCAATCAAATACTTGAAAAAATATCATGACCAGAATAAAGTGGGGGAAAGTGATATTCACATACTTTCTCTGAGCCAGGAGTCAACTGGGGCACCTGGAAATCTAGATTCTCTGGAGCAAGGTTTTCTGTACACATTCTTTGTAAATTGTATCTACTTGTGGCCACTGAATGGGACCGTAGCCCAGCAGATCTGCTCATTTTTTGCTATCTCCATAAGCAATATTGATTGTCTTAGTCAAATCAATTGTGTGGTCATTTCCATTTACACATCATTTAGCTTCTTCAACTGATTGCTTCTGCCAGGCTACAGTCATGCTGTTTCAATCATGTAGACCCAGGTAGTCTCAACCCCTTCAAATGGAACATTACAACATCAAAACACCAGGCTCGGAAGAATTAACCTAGTATTTTTTAATTTCATAGCAAATTAATGTTAAGAGTAATAGGAAACAAATCATCAGAAGGTTATGTTGTTCAGTATATACAAAATCAGAAATTTCTGGAATGCATATTTCTTTTTAAAATTTCTTTTATTTATTTTTAGCTGTGCTGGGTTTTTGCTGCCTGGGTTTGTCCTAGTTGTGAGCAGGGGCTACTCTTTAGTTGCAATGCACAGGCTTCTCTTTGCAGTGGCTTCTCTTGTTGGGGAGCTTGGGCTCTAGGGTGCACGGGCTTCAGTAGTTGCCACTGTCTGGCTCTAGAGCACAGACTCAATAGTTGTGGTGCATGGACTTAGTTGCTCTGAAGCATGTGGGATCTTCTCAAATCAGGGATTCAACCAGTGTCTCCTGCATTGGCAAGTGGATTCTTTACCACTGAGCCATCAGGGAAGCCCCATATTTCTTAATAACAATGAAATAGAATATCACCAGTTGTTTCTGAAACTAAGTATGCATTCACCAGCATTGGTAAAATACCTTTGGTAGCAGGTGGCTCTTTAGATCTCAAATTCAATGACATTTTTTAAAAAGAGAAAATAAATGGTGATTTTAATCATCTTTGATTATTAGATAGTATATTGAACTGAAGTTTTCTGATGTGTTTACTTGGGTAACACAAAGACAGCCTGGAAAAGCAAAAATCCATGCTGAATGGGAACAAAACCCGCTATCCAGGTTACTTGCAGTGGTGGTAGCAATAAAGGAGGACTGGGAATATAAAGACAGCTCACTGTGGGAGGACATGATTTTGCTTTTGCTGTTTTTTTTTTTTTTTTTTTTCAATTAGTAGGAAAAGCAGATTTGCACCTCCTGGCAAAATAACCTGTAAAACAAATAATATGCTTTAACAAATAGACTTTAATATGGGCCAGGTAAATTTTATTGAAAATTATGGTAGTGACTAGAGGCCAATTTACTGTTGCTGTCTTTTTAGATGGTGGTGGAGACTGTGCTAAAAATAACACAAAAGACTGTATTCTTGGGGGAAGGGGCAAATGGAGACAAAGCATGTTTCTCAGTGAATACATTAAAAAAGTAGCCTCACCAGATGCCTTATTAATTTTGTAGCAGTGGACGTATAGCAACATAGAGAACAAGCCTTAAATGACCTTGAATCACAGGTTTAGAAAGACTTCAGGGACTTTCTTATTTCTGTTTCACCTTTTTCTGGTCCACTTTCATCCACCAGGCATTGGGTACCAACCTGTGCCAGACCTAAGATTTTGCTTAACTTTCTTTCTTTCCATCACAACTTACCTGTTCAATGTGCTATTTGCATTATGAACATTGCAGGTTAATTTTGAGCTGGAATTGTTGTTCTTTCATAAGCAGTGCTACACTTGTCTCTAGGGCTTCCACTGTTTGAAACTTTTATAAGTTTGCTATTCTGTGTGACATGTGAAGAAAGCACTGGATGAGAAACTTAAGAATTGACCTTCAATCCACTCTGCTACTACCCCTGAGCCTTACTTAATTCCTTGTTTGTAAAATAAGATAAATGATATTTGACCTACTTGCTTTTCGTGGTTAAAAGTGAAAGACACTGATGATGTTATTATGCAAATTTGTAAAAATAGCCAGTGTACTTTGTTATGGAGTAATCTTTTGCTCCCCAAATAATTAAAAACAAGTTTATTTTAAAGTTAAACTTATAGCAAGCCCTATTGCAAATTATGTTAATTTCTCATATATACTGTTTTAAATAATGACTTTTATACTCTTAATAATAGTTCTTACAGTTAGAAAAATCAGATGACATTTCATAATTCACAGTTTTGCTTCTAATGTGGAAACTCCCATTTTAAAATTGCTTTACAGATCTAATGGAAATGTTTTCTCATTATGGTTTCAGAGAAGTTTATTCTTGTACCCTAAACTCTTAATGGTTCTAGTTTTATGAATATCAAAGCATGCTTATTTATGAAAAACAGATAGAGAAAGGAGAGGACTATTCTGTGATCCAGTTAAGACAGCATTACATTGAGAAGGGTGTTATAGAGGAAAAAAGCTAGCTAGAGCAGGTCTGAATTCTGTTTCCTATACTTTCCATGTGGTCCCTCTACTTTCTTAGAGCCAGTAATTTCTCCATCTATAAACAGGGTCTAATAATAACTTGAGCAATGTTGTAAAGGTTAGAGAGAATGCATACAGGATGCTTTGTACACAGAATAGATGCTCAATAAAATGTTATTACATAACTATCCCCCTCCCCCCCCCCCCCCCCGCCATCTGCTCGCTTAGGTATTGCTTGCTAGTGTGATGCTCAAAACATATAGTTTCATTGCAGGCTGTCATGTAAGTTCAGGGAAAATCCAATTCAAAAAAAGATGATTGGTGTCCAACTGCCTTTGCACATATGCCCCCAGAGTGAAAAATGTGGTGACAGATATCCAAATTCAGTCTTGTTTCTTCTCTCTATGACAAGTCTTTTTCAGTGAAACTTGGTAGGACATTGAGGCCTTTACCCCTAGACATGAATGAAACAAAGTTTAGGAAGGAACCAAAATTGGGAAGAAACTAAAATTAGGAAAATAAGTAACCCAATGTGTTTGATTTGGCAGAGAGTTCGAATAATTACCTTGGACAATTTCCATGCAAAATATTAACATTGAATAGAAAATATTTCTTTTAATCAGAAGATGTGAAGGTACCACTTGGACAGTGACTTTTATTCTGGAAGAGCCATCCATAAATAATTAGTTACCATTTGAAAAGTAAAACTGGGTGTTTTCACTAAACATCTATGAACCTTTTCCCTTTGAGACATTTGGGTTGATAGAATATTAAGGTGCCAGTGATTTTCTTGGGAACAAAATTAATTCTGTAACTTGTCAGTGTGTTGACAGGGCATGCCCTTTCCGATTTCCAGCATGAAGGCAAATAGTGTTTTATTGAGCCTGACTGAATGTGGGTGAAAACATTCATTATACATTTATTTTATTTCTTTAGAAGCAGCTATTTCCATGATCGCCATTTCCTGGTTTACACTTTGGGAAAATATGAGTTTCCAAAGTATCCAAGAGAACATGGGAGACATCACATCATATTATTTGCCAATCAGGCGCAAAGATATTAACCCATAACAACTGTCTAGGAATGAATCTATAGGCTGTTCCAAAGACTCATTTCAGAATCCAGTAAAAATTAAGTTCAAGTGCAAACTCCACCACCCAAAGGATGTTTAGAAGCAGTGGTGTGCTGGTAAATCAGCTTCCTGCAGGGGATAGTCCTGATTTGTAGGGTTTACGAATTAATGTGCTCCTAATCCAGTCCATCCTAAAGGAGATCAGTCCTGGGTGTTCATTGTTAGGACTGATGTTAAAGCTGAAACTCCAATACTTTGGCCACCTGATGCGAAGAGCTGACTCATTGGAAAAGACCCTGATGCTGGGAAAGATTGAGGGCAGGAGGAGAAGGGGACGACAGAGGATGAGATGGTTGGATGGCATCACCGACTCAATCGACATGGGTTTGGGTAAACTCCGGGAGTTGGTGATGGACAGGGAGGCCTGGCGTGCTGCAGTTCATGGGGTCGCAAAGAGTCGGACATGACTGAGTGACTGAACTGAACTGAACTGAACTGAACTGAATGGATTGTCCATTTCAACATACCAACAGTTTAGGAAGCGTTTACAGGATTCCTGAATATTTAACAACTGGCTTCCCCAAAGCACATCACAGCCTTTAGAGTGAGTTTTAAAATCTCACACCCTGACTATTGAAAATTTTGGGGGCTCCAAAGGCATTTTAAAGAAACTGACAGCTCTGTTACTCAAGGCTGCATATAAGAACATGTGGGTTTTTCCCATGCACTTGCCTTTCCTGCATGGGTTAAAGCAGTCTTTCTTTTCCAGTAGCCAATATCCATTACCTTCTGAAGTTTCTGACACAGTGGACCTCTAGTGAAAACATCGATTTATGCAAATAAAAGATTTTCTCTCTATCCAACCAGTTAAAAATAAGATATACTAGCACATGTTTCCTCTGCAATTAGCCAAGATTTGCTACTTACAGGAGTCAATGCAACTCACTCCTCTCCTGGTTCTCAGCTTGCCTTAGAGTTTTGCTAATACCCGTCTACTAGTCAAGTACTGCCTGCCTGTCGGTGACTGGTGGAGTGATTTGATCCCTTTACGTATTAATACAGTAAAGCACTTTGAGGCTCGCAAATGGCACTGTTTAAATCAATACATAATGATTTATTACATATGTGAAGTGCTTATAAATATATTATGAAGCACTAGAGCACAGCAGCATCCTAGACTAGTGGGAGGCATGGGTGGGAGGCCTCCATACTGTTTTCTTCTTCATTCTGCTACCGAGATGTCGTGTGACCCTGGGTAATTCATTTCCCTTTGCTGTAATTTGCTTTATATGTTTGGAGAATGGGTCACCAGTGATAGGATTGCAAATGGTTTGAAGACATGGGGTGGTGTATGAGCAATATTCTTTCAAACTAGAAAATAACTATTTTAATATGTCCCAATGAACCAAGCATCACAATGAATATCAAATAGGTATCCTGGCTGAAAAGCGAGAGATTCAAAGTTGTTCAATCACTCAGTCATGTCCAGCTCTTTGCGACCCCATAAATGGCAGCACACCAGGCTTCCCTGCCCATCACCAACTTCCGGAGCTTGCTCAAACTCATCTCCATTCAGTTGGTGATGCCATTCAACCATCTCATTCTCTGTAGTCCCCTTCTCCTCCTGCCTTCAATCCTTCTGAAGATTTTAAATGTTTGTTCAAAGTACAAACATGTAAAATAAATGTATAATGGTAAACATAGGATGGGCTTCCCTGATGGCTCAGTGGTAAAGACTCTGCCTGCCAACGCAGGAGATGTGGGTTTGACCCCTGGATCAGGAAGATCCCCTGGAGAAGGAAATGGCAATCCCCTCCAGTATTCTGGAATCCCATGGACAGAGAAGCCTGGAAGGCTACATACAGTCCATGAGGGTCATAAAAGTTAGACATGACTTAGCGACTAAACAACAAGACATAGGATGCTCATCATCAAACCCAAGAACCTATGACCGCTATAGGTTGAGGAGAGGAGTGATTAGGACTTGGGAGGGGGATATGTGTGAAAACCCAATTCTATTTGTAGCATTTTATTTCTCATTTTCAGTGGTGGGTACTGAGGTTTTTGTTGTATACTTTTTAAAATTTCTTTCTGAAAATTTATACCAAGAAGTCCTTAAATCAAATTAAAATGTAGGGACTTTCTTGGCAGTCCAGTGGTTAAGACTCTGAACTTCCAATGCAGGGGCTGTGGGCTCAATACCTGGTTGGGGAACTAAGATCCCACATGCCACATGGCCCCCCCCCAAAAAAAAAAATTTAAAGGTTTCTGTTAGTCACGATATGGGTCAGCTAAGCTTTTATAATTGTGTCATATTTTCCAATGAATGAACAGTTTTTGCTTGTGTCTTTGCTTTCTACAGTCACAGTTTGGGGAGCTCTAAATGTCCTCAGTCAACTGGACTTTGTGCAAAGACCATAACAGGAATAACAGCCGGGGTTTAATCAATCCCCATCAAAGTCAACAGCTCATTAACACATCTCATTAAAATGTTCATTAAAACATTTTTGAAATGTAGCCTATGTTATAACACTTCTATTGACTAAGAGACAAAAGAAATAGAGATATATTTGGGAACTTGTCTAAAATTCAACCCAGCTATGCCTCTCTGTGGGCTGGTCATATAACAGTGTCGTTACAGTTTCTCATAGCGATCACTGGTAAGGCACTAGTGACAAAAATTGGACTCTAACTGGACTTTCTATTGGACTCTAAATATATCTTTATTTTAAAGTTCAGCCAGTTCAGTTCAGTCGCTCAGTTGTGTTGACTCCTTGCGACCGCATGGACTGCAGCACGCAAGGCCTCCCTGTGCATCACCAACTCCCGGAGTTTACTCAGACTCATGTCCATTGAGTTGATGATGCCATCCAGCCATCTCACCCTCCATCGTCCCTTTCTGAAAATGAAAGCAATAAAGAAAATATTTTATGGAGATGAGGATAGGGAGAGGTTTTATTGAGATAACTCCTTATGCCTAAAAGAATGTGTTCCTTCATTGGCATAGCATTTCTCATTCCCAGAACCAGTATGGTCATGGGGTTAGGTTCTTGGATGAAGTCACTAGGTGCAGCGTTCTTATGAACTAAAAAGAAATCACTCTTATTTGTTTGTACCTAATGATTTCTTCCATTGCTCTAAGAAAGGCTGTATTCTTAATTAAAATCAGATGATTTTGACAGCAGCGTGATGTATACATGATTTGAACTCCAGATTCAAAGACTAAGATGGTGAATACTAATGACCCAACTAGGCTCACTGGGATTTGAACGACACAAAATTTGTCAGTACAGGCTACTGGTCTTCTCTCTGAGGAGGAGGGACCCAGGGAGTGAACGAACAGGAGAGAGCTGAGAAAGTGCATCTCTACTCTGTCAGCACCTTCACTCATCCTGGGGTTTAAAGGGGGAAATTATTGCCATTTTATTCTAGGATACTTCATTTGTAATGCATTCCTCCTTGATTGTTAACAAACCAGTTTCCTTACACTGTACATCTGCATATAAGATTTTAACACTTTTTTAGTCCTTTTTTGAAAAATATTGCAAAATAGCCAACTCATGGGACAATCTCCTACTACATGAGATTATGTAGAGTAAAGAAAAGCAGAGGAAAAAGAGCTTTTCTAGAGAATTTCAAATCATGGGATGCATAGGATATGTTTCCAGGCAGACATCATCCCAAACACACATAATCCCTTCTGAAAGCACGCCTGTCCCATCTGCAAATCACCAACTTTATCACACGCATCTGCCACACTGACAAAAGGTCTTAAAGGTATGGTGGATATGACTATAAAAAAGAATTTTTGTGCCATGAGAAGTGAGTGACCAATTCAAAGTTACAAAGAGAGATCTCTGGACAACTGGTTTTCAAACAACCTTTCAGGTTGGGAGGAATTCCAGACTAAGCCAGAATCTGCTTTGACAGCTCCCTCATGGCATGAGAGTTGAATCGATCCTCAGTCCCCATGGTTTCTGCAATTCTACTCCTCATCACCCCTTCCTAACCCTACCCCTTGGCTACACTTAAAAAAAAGACTCCAAAGCTCTCTATTCTAGTCATTGTGTCTCCTTTGTAAAGTAGTGGAACCAATCAGCTATCCTAAGCCAGCTGCTTAGATATATGCCGGCATGGCTCATTAGAGTGCAGTCATAAACTCATTGATAGAAATATTCTGAAGGATGTTTTTATTGCTTTATTGTGTGTATAAATCTCTGCACACAGAGAACACTGAACAAAATGATGAACTGCCGGTTCCATTTCTTTTCTGCTCGCTGAGTAAGCACATCATGGTCTATCTTGGGCTATTCTTCTGTAAACAGTGTTGGTGACTATGAACAGCGTTTACTCAACACCTTTGTCCTTAATACAGAGCATGCAGTATGAACAAAAGCACTGATAAGCGTGGAACATGGCTTGCACATGAGGGATAACTATGGCTCCAGACAAATGATAGGATTTTTCAATTGCTTTTTTGTAACCATTTCTCCCATGCATGGCCCAGACTTTTCTTTTCCAAAGAAGAAGGGTAGAAATTACAAAGTCAAGGAGTAAAAATTCATTTGATGACAAGCTCTGTGGTTGGTTGAATCTAGAAAGAAACAGAATTAGGGTCAAAACAGTGCTTCCTCTCTACCTCTGCGCCTGAACTGATTGGAGTGTTTGTTTTTGTATTAAAGGCTTCTTTTGTTAGATTGACTCTAGTTTGGCGTTTACACACAGGCTTGAGATGCTTCACATTGGTGGTAGAGGCAAGAGTCTCTATTCTGTGCTTACAGCAATTTTCTTCATTACGAGAGAAGTCTTTCCTTGCAGCTGCACTGGGGAGCTCAGGCATCCTTGAATAAAGCACGTTTGCACTCATGCACAGAGAAACGTGAGAGACACTATCATATAGACGGCTTGCTGAGGTCTGGCCAAGTGGCCCACCAGCAGTTCCCGGCGTTCCCAGGAGGATGCAGCCTGGCTTTCTCAGACTTTGAGCTGATTAAAGCAAGGGGTGATGGGAAGGCCATGTTGAGTCTCTAGTTTGGGGAGGGGGATAAGTAAAGGGCTGACAGCTGCTGCATAACTGGAGACAGACATGGGTAGAGATAGCAGCCTCCTGTTGTAAGAAAAACAGCAAAGAGATATGGTCTAGACCAGCGGTCCCCAACCTTTTTGGCACCAGGGACTGTTCTCATGGAAGACAGTTTTTCCATGGACCAGGGTGGGGACTGTGGGTTGGGGATGATTCAAGCATATTACATTTATTGTACACTTTATTTCTATGGAGTTATTACATCAACTCCATCTCAGATTATCAGGCATTAGATCCTGGAGACTGGGGACCCCTGCTCTAGACTATTGTCATAGATGCCTATTTTCTTGATAGTCCCTCACTTGACTAGATTTCTCACTGGAGGCTCAGATGGTAAAGAATCTACCTGCAATACGGGAGTCCCAGGTTCAATCCCTGGATCGGGAAGATCCCCTGCAGAAGGCAATGGGTGCCCACTCCAGTATTCTTTCTCGAGAATTCTGGAGAATCCCTTGGACAGAGGATGAGAGTTGAGACTATAGCCTGGCAGGCTATAGTCCATGGGGTCGCGAAGAGTCAGACATGACTGAGCAATAACACTAACTCACTCACTCACCTGTAAGTCTCACTGTTTACCCAATATGCATACATAGGCACTAAAAATGACTTCTATGAGATAATTTATCATAAGCCTTCAGGTGGAGGGAACTCCAACATGAGACTGAGCATGTTATTTGGTCCTCTGCCGCAGGATGGTGACCTCCTGACTCATCCCTTTCACAAATGTGCAAGAGAATCAGTGTTTTACACACATTACTGAGTAAGTGTGCTGGGCGGATGGAGTTTTTCCTGTTTATTAGGCACGCATGAGGAAAGCCTTTGCAGGCGATTATTTAATATCTGGAAAGTCCCCCAGCAGCTGGATTTGGTTCCTGTGGCACTTTAGAAGATGGAAATGGTGTTTAGAGTCAAATGCCTTATAGGATGTCAGATATTTTAAGCAAAGGAGGGCAACCCGGGCTCCGAAAGAGGCAACAGGCACTTTTTTCCACTGAGGAGGAAGTTTAGGATATCAGCTACACACTTCCTAAGCCCATTTCAGCAGTTATTTTTTAATTCTGTATGCCATAACACTGTCCTGTAGTCCCATATGCCTAGCGTACAAGGAGCCCAAAGCCTTTGACCAAAAGTTTATTGTTAATTCTCATGGTCTGCTTTGGCAGAAGGAGCGGGAAATCAAGTCATAAAAATACACGTTTGTGACAACACATTTTACAATTATTTTTAGTTTTTAAGCTGCTTCTTAATTTACACACACACACACAAGAAAATCTGTTTCAGTATGGATTAGATTAAATTGAATTAAATTTCAGTATGATTTGGATATCTCTGATAAGTGATGTGTTTAAAAAACAAAAATGGAATACAAACACAGTGGTTCAAGACAGCAAAGCAAGTGCATACACCTACCTCCTCTTGAAATAAGAAAAAACTACATATAGACAATATGATCAGAACAGAGGGAAAAGAGTCTCACGTTGTCTTCTTCACTGCTGTCTTCACTGTCTGAATGCCTTTCAATACCCATTCACCTAGTACCAGTTGAGCTTTTGCTAGTTGAGGGGTGGGAGTGAGCTGTTGAAAATAAAACCATGGTCCTTTATTCAGTGATCGTATTGACTCCTGATTCTGATATTGTTCTCCCTGGCTTCCAAACTCCAGTTCAGATGTTGCCTCCTCAGTATAGCCTTCTTTAATTGCCTCTTTCTTCTTCAACCCGTATTCCCAGTGGTCTTTACAATGACACATCATTGTATGCTCCCATAGCATTTATTGTCATAATTATTTATAACCTATGTATCACTTTTGCTGGATGCTCGATGTTTCTTAAATTAATATACTGAATGGGCATCAAGATTTTCCCTTGAATATTCTCTATTCTTTTCTCCACACTTCCCCCACTAACTTCCACAGAACCCAGTCTCTGTCATTAGAAACTACTTCTCCCTCTATCTGCGTGAAATTAAAAAAAAAAATTCTCAACTGTTTATCTGTTTTCTCTTGGCTGTTTGCATATCTGTCAGCATAAATTACTTGCTAGGTTTAGAGAGACTAAACTTCATAAATGAAACTCCCTGTCTTTATTGAAGTAGAGTCACAGAATTCATTAAAGCTCTGATAGTTTCTGAATTTTATTTCTCTCTTAAGTAAGCCACAGATGATTTTTCAAGTTCATTCCGACTCTTTCCAGCTTTAAGTCACACTCATTCTCCTGTCCTTGTCAGGGGGATCCTGCCCAGGTCACAACCCTTCTATACAGGATTTGAAATGGAACACATTACTTTTAAGAGGAGGATAATGAGGACTGAATATAAAAGCTGCAGAGAAATTGTAAACTTTATAAGTGACCACTGCTTTTCCTGTCATAATAGGCAAACACGCCAGCTGTGGAGGAAACTAACATGCTGTACTTGGGCAGAAACATCATGTCACAGACAAACACAGTTCTTTGTTTGGATCCACTTCCTACGAGTGTGTTTCACATTAGGTCTGTGGATGCCAGCCCCTGGGACAACGTGGCTGTCCTGTAGTGAACAGCAAGGAAACAGGCTGCCCTTTCAGGTGGCCGATCACCTAGAGAACAGTCACATCACACTGGGGGAAACCAAAGCAAGCAAGTGGAAGAAAAGCCTGGTCATTCCTCTGACAGTCTTGGAGGTTAAACAAGCTGTCTTCCGGCTCCAGTCAGCCACTAACTTTCATTAAAAAGGTGAAAAGAAAACCTTAGATGATATTCCAGGGGCCTGGGCTTTTATGAAGCAGGGAACCCCCTAAGTACCTACAAAATTCTCATGGTGGGTGACCACCAGGTGGCTTCACCGCAGCTCAGAATTTTACGCCACCAGCGAGAGGTGTGCCAAACACGATGTGGGTAAGTGTGCTCTCGTGCCGGCCCCCAGCAGGAAACGGTGGTGGTTAAACTTGGCCCGCTGAAACCTGCACAGTTGCAGGGTTGTTGATCTTTTGCTCCCCGCAGCAAGTCTTTGGGCGCCAAACCATAAAGCTGACTTGTCATCTCTCCCTGAGGTTTGATTTAAGCACTTACCTGTGAATGATGACCCTTCCACACACATATGCACGTGCAGGACACACACACACACACACACACACACACACACACACACACACACCAGCCCTGAGGTGCTGATCCATGAATATGCTGTGAGATGTGCGAGGAAGCTTCTCTGGAGCCTTCTGCCCTGGACAAGTTCTGTTTCCACTTCTCCCAAAGAAGATAATGGAAGGATGATAAGAGTCTTTGGTTCATGAGTTAACAATTATTTGCCCATTTGGTTTCACTATCAGGTTTACTAGTTAATACTGACTGCTGTGCAGAAATATATATGTGAGGGCCTGAGTATAGTTGCAAGATCACAGTTTCACCTATTATTAATAGTAAAATCCACTTCTGATGTGTGTCTATATAATGGATAGGATGTCACCTGGAAGAATATCTCCCCCCTGGTGTGTGAAGCCTCAAGGAATCTCTCAAGTCAAGATGGGATCATAAGTCTTTGGTTTAAGATTCCATATTTACATTTTCCATTTGGAACCATCTCTGGTTTCTAGGCCGAGGTATCAAAGACAGAAAACTTGTTCTCATGTAGTGATTTGATTTTTCTCCCCATATATTTGTGGTATTTATTTTTCTGATATTATGATTTAATGATTCTAATCTTCTCTGTATGTGTATGTGTGTGTGTGTGCCCATTTATTCTATCATCTTATCTCCTTTGCTCATAAGAAATTTTTTTTTCATTTTTTAAACCGAAGTGTAGTTTATTTACAATGTTGTGGTAATTTTTGCTTTCCAGCAAAGTAACTCAGTTATACACATATATACATTCTTTTTAATATTATTTTCCACTGCAGTTTATCCTAGAAGATTCCCTGTGCTGTGCAGTAGGACCTTGCTGTTTATCCATTCTAAATATAATAGTTTGCATCCATTAATCCCCAGCTCCCAGTCTATCCCTCCCCCTCTTCACCTCCCCATTGGGGAAAAGCATTCTTCTACACGTGGTCTTCTATTCTCTCTTGCGCTTTAGTACTACTACAGTTTCATCAAACAAGGGCTGATAATTACTATTCCTTCCCAAGTTCAGGCTAAAGTCTTTGGGGGGAAGGGTGTTTACAGTGCCTCTCAAACAGCCTGCAGAAGAATTACCTGGAAGGCAATTACACAGATTCCTGGGTCCCACCCTTACAGATCCCGATTCATTGTTCTGGAGTGGGACCCAAGAATTTGCATTTCTGACAAGTTCCCAGGTGCTGATGGTACTGGTCCCAGGACCTCAATTAAGAGCTGTTCATCATACAGGACTTTTCTGCTTACTTAGTTTCTAATATCTTTCCTTCTGAGAGCCATCAACCTTGTCATGAAAAACAAGCTGAACCAGTTTTTGTGCTGATAGAGGTGGAATCCATATTCTTGTCTCCCAGCTATGTGTCAAATCAAGGAACATTGAACTAATTCAGCCCAAGTACAATTTAGTATCTCAGATTCCAAGTTGTTTTCCAGGTTCAATTCCTTATAGGACTTTAAAGATAGTTTTTGTCTAGGGAAAGAAAAAAATGCAAGTTGTTTTTTCCTTCCTCCTCACCTCCTTTTATTCTTCTTTGCCTCCCTCTCTCCTACCTCCCTCCCTCCTTCCCCTCTTCCTTCCTTCCGTCCTCTGAAAGTAAGGGTTTAAGTAAATGATTTTTCCTATTTCATTCTTCTGATTCCTCTTGTGCCTGCCATGTTTCCATCATCCTCCTTCCTGTGTTCCTAGGCAAAGAGTAGCAATTGAGTTGGAAAACATGATGCCTGTATATTTAACATTTTCTCAAATGTGATAATTGGTGATTTTCCTGAGGCTTGCCACAGAGTCTATTTCGGCATGCAGTTTGTTTTTATATCCCAAAGATTCACCAAGAGGCATAAAAGATTAGAAACAGAACCCTCCTAGTCTATATTAATGTTTTTCCATAGCAAAATGGGCAGCTTTTTCAGGAGAGTGGGTGGGGAGGTGGAGGTGATTAATACTGGAAGAGCAAAAAGGAAAGGAGAAGAGAGTTTTCGGGGTAGTATAGTCTCTCCAGAAGTCATAGAACATGTACAAATAATGAGAGTTCTGAAAGAAAGACAGACCTGGCTAAGTATGGTGTCAGGGAAGTCTGTGATCTCAAGCTATTAAATATTACCCAGCTCTTTCTGGCTGTCATAATTCAAAACCGCAGCGATACCGTGGTAGCTATAAGTGGAAATCTTGCCTTTGCCAGAAGACTACGAAGAAGACAAAAGTTAAGAAAGATCAGAGAGCATATTGGGCTGAGATAAGGAGGTTATCTCATTTTTCTGTGGAAACTTCATGAAATACTCAGTTTGACCTCTGCTCTGCAGTCATGAATTTCAGTGATGAGAAACGGGGGAGGAGTGAAAGGTATGGGTGAGGGGGTTGTAGGGTGGAAGAGAATGGGAGCCAATGGTCATCGTTTCCTGGATCTCCTGTAACCCAGGTAAAAGGGACTGGGCTAAGCTGCCTTAAACCTGATTGGAAAACTCTGCTTAATACATTAAAGAAACAACTTGCAGAAACATCTACCTCCCTTCCTTCCTCCCCCAAATAGTAATGAGTCCAAATTGCTAATAAAACATGAAAACTCAAAGATGTTGTCCATGGGCCATTTTTCTAAGCTGGTTATTTTTTATGTTAGTTTTCCCACAGCTGTGAGCATGCTATAACTATCAGCTTACCAAATGCCTCAGTTTAAATGAAACTTGAAAGAATGTGTTTAGGAACTTTATAAAGAAGGTGGCGGGGGTGGTGGGGAACAGACAAGCAAGCTCTATCAGTTTGTTTTTTTTTTCTTTTGGTAAGAAAGGAATTTGGGAAGGGTATGGGGGAATGGTTTAAACTGATAAGTCTTAGCAAATAGTGGTTGAGAAACATATTTCTTCCACTTCTTGCTATGCCATTATTCAGAGATTACCCTCAATCTGAATGGAGAGCAAGACAGAGGTACCTGATAGAATCTCATGCACATTACTGCGGACGTGATCTAACTTCTGAGATTAACTTACCCAAGTAGAATTAAGAGGCAAGTCTAAAGTACAAGGAAGTACAAAGAATGTTTCCTACAACTTCAGTTCAGTTCAGTTCAGTCACTCAGTCATGTCCAACTCTTTGCGACCCCATGAATCGCAGCACGCCAGGCCTCCCTGTCCATCACCAACTTCCGGAGTTCACTCTTACAACTTAAACATATACAAAATCCCACCTC
The DNA here is from genome assembly GCF_016772045.2 of Ovis aries. Taxonomy (NCBI): domain Eukaryota; kingdom Metazoa; phylum Chordata; class Mammalia; order Artiodactyla; family Bovidae; genus Ovis; species Ovis aries. The sequence continues at coordinate 69,021,962 of NC_056057.1, read as the reverse complement.
AAGGGCATTCCAGCCATGATGGATCAAACGGTCTAAACTGTCTAAGGAAATGTACTTTGTATTCTCTTTTTTCACATCCATCTTTCAAAAAAAAAAAAAGTAAACATTCTTATTTGGAATTGTGTGAAAGTCGTTATAAGGGGCAATTGCCAAAAGTTTAGGTCATAAATAAGAAACGCGTGTGGCAAAGATGAAGCGTGCCTGTTAGACTCAGAACTAGCAGTTGAGCTTCATCACTCTGTGGCTCAGCAGCATCATTCCAGCTGCAAAACACCTTAGGGATATTTAATGTTCTGTGCCCACCCTTTATAAATGTATATGACTCAATATCCCCAATGAGTAATGTGGCTGGCGGCCATACCACCTTCAGCTAAGCTCTCATAAGCTGAACAGGGCCGGGTTAGGTCGGTGTTCTTATGGGAGACCTCCAAAGAAACCCTGGAGGTGTCAGCGATGATTCAGTGGGTAGTACTCTGACTTGAGTCAGTCCCAAATCACTTTCCTTTCCTGGTGTTAACGGGTCCTTTACATACACAGGTGCAGCTTTTTTGAGAATTGGTCCAAAGCCTCTTTTTTCTGCTTAAAAAAAATTTTTTTTTAATTTTAAAGGAAAAGTCAGGGCAGGGGGTGACCCAAAGAAAGGGAAGAGGAAAAGGAAGGGAGTGGCAGAAGCTGGAGAGACATTATCCCTTTCATGCCAAATACCATTTCAAGAAACTCACAAGGATGCCCCAAATCATTTGACAGTAGTGGGGCCTGGTTGTCATCAATTTTTCTTGAATTGAGTGGGTCACCAGCAACAAGATTTCAGGATCTGCTTTGATGTGGCGAGAGAAACAAGGATTGGTGCTCTTGGGATCCTGTAGAAAGTTCTGACTTCCCCTTGAATGATCTACTCTAGACAAACCCAGAAGATTTGCACAGCCCCATTTAAAAGTTCTCAGAAGTGTGCTGTCACTTGGGGTGAACCTGATCAGTCCCAGGGTGACCAACGCCAATCAGAGTCATCAACGATGCTAGTCCTTGGTGTGTGTCCTTGTAAGCACGTTCCCTGGCCTTCTAGTTGCTTGAAACTACCATCAGGCTTTGTTGTTGGCAATTAAAATGCTACTGTGCCCCTCTCTAGGAGCTGCTGTTTTGAGGATGTTTAAATTCTTAAATATATAGAATGTTCTGAGCTTCTTGGAGTAATGTAATATGTTAATATGTAAGAGGAACTGTAAATATATTTCCTTTCTTCAATGAAATATGCTTAGGCTGCCTCTATCCATATTAAAGCAAGGATATGAATAAATCTGCCTAAATATTTTCTTTGGGATAGGAATCATTTTCTAAGTAAATCCCATTGGATGATATAAAACAATAATAAAAGAAAAAAAGGATGAAACAGTTAAAAAAAAACCCTCAGTGTTGCATAAGACAAGAATTTGTTCTGTTTATTTGTAAACTTGCAAAATATTTCTAAGTTTGCAAATAAAATAAACATTTTTCTATACAGTTGTTTTTGAAGTCACATCCAGCCTGTCTCCTTAAGATGACAAAGCCCAGGAAACAAAAACAAATATCTGTTCAATGGAGTTGAAATTAGTCCATGTTTATACTGTTATTGGAAGGATGTGTTACATTTTTAAAAAGCTAAAAGTGTTACTCAACTATTATTAATAGATTTTTCTAAACTTTTGCTTTGCCTTTAAAAAGACGTTATAGTGAATAAGATAATTAGAGACTTAAAAACTTCATGTCTGCCTTTTAGTCACATGAAGTTAATCATATGTCTTCTTGACTAATTTCCCCAACCTTGAATATTGCAGTCATATACAAAAATCAAACTTTTTCATAAAATGCTCTATAGTCAGGTTATATCATATTTTAATCTCTATTAAGCTCTATTTGTTTCAGAGTTCATTGTGAGAATATATAAAGAAAATTCATGAAGTTTCCCTTTCTAGGTCTAATGCATGATCTCTCTTTATGCTGTTCAGTTTTTATTAAATTTCTTCACTAACAATGCTAAAAAATATAAGAAAACTAATAAAAAGCATATCACATCTTTTCATTTGCAGAAAAAAATCAGTGTTCTGCATTCCAATATGAGGGGTCATGTCATACATTCCCTTCCCTTGTCTGGGTTTTGGAAACCTCTCTGGCTATGTCAAACTTTATTTTGTAGTAATCATATTTATTATATATTGATGACTATACAAAGTTCTATTGTAATTATGCAAGTCTGAATGCAGAATTATAGAGGTGTGAAACAGTTGCTATAGTTAGTGATACTTACATGTTTACCCCTAAAGCATGGCTACAGAAGAAAAAATTATCTATTATAATCTTTAATATCATAAGGAAAGGAGGACCAAATGTAAAAATTGGAACAAAAAAGTTTACAGAGTTAGGTTTTCCTTTAAACAGAGTTTGGGTGAAAACAAGCTTTATTCCAGTTTAAGTAATGGAATGTAGGAAATACTCTGCTCTTTTTGTATTATTTTTATGATATGATTTCAGTCTATATTGGAACCACGTCTATTGTTATGCCTCAATCACTCTAAGGCACTGAATTTTACTGGTGGGTGAGAGTGTGAAGTTTTGTTTTTGGTTTTTTCAAATTCACAGCAATACATACATTGAGGGACTCCTGTTCCCTCCCTCTTCAGGGGTCAAGGTCTCCTTTCTTACTGACCTCAGCTGCCCAGGCCTTGACCTTCCACCCTGCCCTGCTCTGATGTCCCATTTAGTGGGACCCTTTCCAGTACATAGCACAAGAAATGTACCAGTGCCCCCCACCAGAGATCCTTAGGCCAGAAAGAACACATCCGACTTGAGGCACCAGGAGTGCTTCTTAAAGTAGAAAGTACTTGATTTGAGCCTTGAAGAAAGGATAGAGCCATGAGCCCTGGAAGATGTTTCAAGTAGAGGGAACAGCGCGAGCAAAGTGGTGGATGTGAGAAAGGTTAGGATAGACCGCCTTGAGAGAAATCAAGCATCTCCAATTTGACTCTAATCAAAACGTAGAATACATGTTGCTCAACAGTGGCAGATGATTCTAAAAATATAGGCTGCAACAGAATAACAAAACTTTACTTCAATTAGCAATTGAGAGCTTGTTTTTGAGTAAAGAAATAAAATTATGAAAGCCCCATTATGATGGTACCCTGGAAAAGATGAGATATTAGTAGAAAAAAAAACCAAAAAACAAAGAACTGATAAGTCTATGAGTTAATAGTATCACATCAGTGTTAGTTTCTTAGTTTTGATAAATATGCTAGAGTTAAATAAGATGTGAATATTTGGGAGAGCTCCAAGTGGGATGTACAGGAAGGCTCTGTATTATCTTTGCGACTCCTCTGAAAATTGGAAATTATTTCAAAATAAAAAGAAACGACAGGGACTTCCTGGTAGTCCAGTGGTTAAGATTCCATGCTTCCAATGCAGAAGGTGTGTGTTTGATTCCTAGTTAGCCAACTAAGATCCCACATGCCATGCAATGCAGTAAAAATATTAAAAAAGAAGAAGAAAGAAACAATAATAAAACATCCTTATGGGACTTTATCTCCAACACAGGACCCTCATATCAGGGCTGTCAGGGGATGGTTTGGTTGTGGCCACAAGCCAAGCTCCTAGAACAGAAGTAAAGCATTTGTTGTTTTGCTGTAAGCTCTGGAAGTCTGTTTCCTGCGTCAAGAGTCTTTGTTTCTGTAATTTCACCTGCTGCTTGGGTCTGCTTCTTCCTGTGCCTTCCATAAGGATGTACCTCTCAGCTGGAAGCCGAGGGAGGCTCTAGGGACCCAGGCATCTGATCCAGGGTGGACTCCTAGCTCCCTGGGGCTTCTTTTCTTGCTTTCTGTGCCTCTTGTCCCCCATCGCCTTCCCTTGATGTCACTCTGAATATTCTTGCTGCATACGATAGAAAGTAAAATGTTTTTAAGACCAGTTAGCACATAATTTGAAAAATGCTTGAGTTCACTGACTTTTAATAGGTGATTTTAAGTGTACATTTCCATTAAGACCATGTACCTGAGTTTGGTTACTATGTTTCTGTCACTGGAAATATTTTTTTGTAGTAATTAATGCAGATTGAGACGCTGAAAGTTTGTCCAAACATAAAATAAACATATTTCATACATGAACACTTGTATCCAGAGTAGCTTATATGAAGTTATTGTCTAGAGTTTGTTTTTCATTCCCCCTATCTCCTATGTGCCATCTAAAAGCCGGAGAGGACAGATCAATACAAGTCAAGACAACAGAAGTTCACTCACAGAAATACACAGGTATGTACATATTTATACAGTGTGTGTGTCTGTGTGCTTTCCACCAGTCTCTAGCAGCCTGCTTTGTTGATGAAGTTATAATTACATTTCCTACAACAGTCTCTTATCCAAAAGTGTGTACTCAATTGCTTGAGTTATTTAGTGACATTTATTGCAAAATGAATACAGACACTTCCTATTTAGAAATATGTTTCCTGCTTGCCATGATCTCTTCTAAAAAAACTGAGGCTCTCTTACAATTAGCTTTAGCATAAGCATACTTTGGGTATTCTGGGCCAGTCTTAGATGTTGCTAGCTTCAATTAGAAGAGAGCAATCCCCCACTCTAGTACTCTTGCCTGGAAAATCCCATGGATGGAGGAGCCTGGTAGGCCATAGTCCATGGGGTTGCAAAGAGTCTGACACAACTGAGCGAATTCACTTTCACTTTAATCCCAATTTTGCAGATGGTCAGGAAACAAGCAAGAGATTTTTGGTCTTCTTCCCTGTCTCTGGTACTTCTGAAATTATAGTAATACTTGGGTTACTCAGCTGCCAATCTTCATGTGAGGGTTCAAACCAGATAGCGAAGCCAAGAAAGAAGAATTGAGCCGTTCAAGTCTTCTTTGTTTTGTTTAACAGTGGTCCCAAAGAAAAAGCCACAAGGTATGGTGGATTAGAGTGAGAATACATCAGTCAACTGCCTGGATTTGGGACTTGACTCTGTCACGTGCCAGCTGTGTGATCTTGAGCAAGTTACTTAACCTCTCTGAACTTTTGTTTCTTCATCTGTGAAAGAAGGATGAAAGTTGTAGCAAGGTTTCATTTATTTAGTGAGAAATTGCAGATTATCTCTTAGCACATTAGTGGCATGTAGTAAGGATTTACTGATCAGTTTTTATGTTTATAATAATTATTATTACACTTTCCTATGCTTTCCTACCTCCAAAATTCAACCATGTACCTCATGCCACTGAACTGTACAACTTAAAAAAGATTAAAATAAGTAAAAATGACCATGAATCAAATAAATCAAAGCAGCCAGGGCCCAAGACCAGGTTCTACAAACTAATATCTCCTCTTCTCAGTCACTTCAGTGTCCGACTCTTTGTGACCCCATGGACTTTAGCCTACCAGGCTCCTCTGTCCATGGAATTATCCATGGGTTGCCATTTCCTTCTCCAATGTCTCCTCTACAGGGTGCTTAACATTTTTGTGTATATGGTTTGTCTGTGTCAACCGAGTTCATTTAATCTCCCTACACGTAGCCTCCCACAATAAAAATGTTTTTTCCTGCTTCTCAAAGAAAAAAAAAGTTAAAATCGTAAATTTTATGTTATGTCTATTTTATCAAAATTTGAAAAAACAAAACATGGTGAATGGGAAAAAAAGGATAGAGTTCCAACCACCCCAGCCAACCAAATGCAAAAATCACTTTTCAGAATTAAAGAACACATATTCAGGAGGTTAGACAAAAAGAAAAATTATGTTACGGGAAAAACATCCGACTATGGCATAGCAACCCACTCCAGTATTCTTGCCTGAAGAATCCCAGGGACAGAGGGGCGCAGCAGGCTATAGTCTATAGGATCACAAAGAGTCAGACACGACTGACGCAACTAAACACAGGCACAAGATGTCAGAAAACCTGGAATCTATTTAGTAACTCTGCTCATGGCCTGGTCCTTACACCAGTCTGACCACAGCTTTCTCCTTGGGAAAAGTCCTAGGAGGATTAAATGAGGTAAGCGATTGCTTTGCCACACATATAAATTGGCATGATTGTGGCCAGAGTCCCTTTTGCTTTTTATTCACTTCTATGAACAGAGCCAGGATGTTGTACAGAACTGCAGGAAAAGTGTCCTGTTTGTAATGCCTTTATTTGGTTACCAAAACATCAGGGCATTTAATAATGTGCTATGAAGTAGGCCCTGACAAATTCTGATTGACAGAGACTGGCCATCTTGACTCAGTTAAGGGGAAATGCCCTGGGTCCCAGCTGTTGATTCAGTGGGCCATTACCAATGCCCCTCAGCTGACACTGTGTTCAGAGCACAGCCTCCATTCCCAAGAGCCCAAAGCCAAGAACGAATTAAAGAAAATCACCCAATGAGACACTCGCTTTACAACCCAGAGATACCAGGCCTTCTGCCCAGGGTGCAGCAGAAAGAGCTCTGAAATAGGGGTTTGGGGTGACTTTGAGCTCCTGACCCTTTTCTGTACTTCAGTTTTCTCACCTGCAAAATGAGAAAAGTAGGACTTTGGAATCTTCATGGTCTAACAACCCTATGAGGTTGTGTTAACAAATACCCTGAAAACTTTAGGATATGTTCTTGCATTTCCCCTATATTTAAACATCGTAGCACTTAGCCTCACAATTACTTTGGCTTCCTGAACCCCAGTACCAACCGCCACCATCCCGCTCCGCCATTGCCCCTTCTAAATCAGTATAGGCCATCTTCAGAGGAGGCACTGTTCAGGGAAATTTGGGTTTACCTGGAACACTTTAAGGATTTTCATAAAAACATCCACAATTTAGCTTTCAAATTTTAAGAGGTTTCATTTGATTTTGGAAATTTGGGGTAGTAAATTTCTCAAGTTTCTCCATTAAAAAAAAAAAAAAAAACTAGGTCCTCCCAGTCTAATAGAAAGGATAACATCATACATTCCAAAAGGATCCTCCCCACCATTTAAAAATGTATCCCAGGCTACCTGTTTTCTTAAGAAAATGTCTATTGGAAAGCAGCTCTTATACCCTATTGGGCAGCCTACATTCCCAAACCACCCTGGGACCATCTCCAAGTGAGAAATGTCTTAGAGGTCTTAAAATCACATACATTAGTAAAGTTTGTTGTTTAAAAACATGTTTTAGGATTTTCTTTTTAATCTTGCTCCCTGGCTTTTGAGACAAAAGAAGTTCTCCCTCTAAAAGCCCATGCATAATTTCAATTTTACCATTTCTGCTAAGTCTCAAACATGGTAATGGATAAAGCAGAAACCTCTGTTGGCAGGAAGTTTATCTCTCGCTAATAAAAATTGCACATATTTATCTGGGTGTTAGAGCCATGGTTTAGCTCCCTCAGGAACAGTGAATTGTGAAGGGTAAGGTACCCAGGCAGAGAGTATCTAAAAGCTTTGGCCCCAGATAGAATTTGTTTAAGCTCCTTATCTTTTGTTGTTTGCAAATAAAACCCTCAAATTCTCTGCATTACAGTAATTTCTTTCTTGATGTTCGCAAGCATGGGGAGACAGGGCAGAGTGCTTGCAGAAAGGTGATAGGGCATTGGAAGGACTGTTCTATCAGCTGACTCTGTTGCCTGTCCATCTTTTTGTAGGCAGAGCACAGCCACAGGAAGGATTGGATAGGTGATTCTGAACAAATTCATCCTCTTTGGTGATCTGAAGTAACCATTGCACTTACACTGACTTTAGGACTCTCCCCTGCGTCTTTCCTGGTTTTTCTCCCACCTCACTAACTGATCTTCCTCTGCCCACCTCTTACTGTAAGAGCAGCCTTTATGACTCACTTCTGAGACTCCCCCAGTCTGTGGCTTTGAAGACAGTCCATCAGAATTGATTCCCAATGGATGTCTTAGCCATAACTGCCCTGCTGAGCTCAGACGTTCCTACCCCTCTGCCTTCCTGATTTTTCCATCTGTATGTCACTAGACATCTCAGATTTAACTTGTCCAGAGCAAAAGTCTACCCCTTCCCCAAGGCTTCTGCAATATCAGTCTTGTTCATCAAGGTCAATAGAAACAGCATTTACCCACTTGATCGGGTCAGAAATGTGAGTGGTCCTTGCCTCCTCTTCCTTGCTCCTGTGGCTATTCAGGTGCTGCAGGCTCCACTCAGCTTCCGACTCTATCCTCTTCTCACCCATGTTTTCTGCTACCAGCCTAGTGCAAGTGTCCATCACCACTCCTCCAGACTATTGAAAAATCTCTCTACTGTTCCCCAAACTTGAATTCTTATCCTCTGACAGTCCATTTTCCATTTAGCCGTTAACACAAATCAGATTATGACAGTTTCTTCTCTAGACTTACCAATGGCTTCTCTCTGCCTTACAATAAATTAGAAAAATTTTGCTATGGTCTGTAAGACCCCTACCTGCCTCTCTCAGGTTCTCTCTTTACTTTCTCCTTCTCCTTCCCTCATGATATTCTTCCTCTTTGTGCAGGAAGCACACGCAGTCCTTTCCTGTCTTAGCCCATCAACCCACCTTGTTTCCTCTGCACACTTTGTCTCCCATATCTACACCTACACCTCTGTGTGTCATTATTTGATTCTCAGGTAAGATGTCAACTCTTTGGAGCAATCTTCCCTGAATGCTTTATGTGAAAGACTTCACCACAACCCCCATCTCCTCACCAGGTTTTATTTGCTTCGTAGCAGTTGTCACTGTCTGTCATTATTTGCTTGCTCCTTTACTAATTTATCATGTCTTTCCGTTCATTAGAATGCCGTCTCCCTGAGGTCTGAGACCTTGTTGATTTTGCTTTCTGCTGTTTCTCTTAAATCTAGAACCTAAGACTCAGCAGCATCCTTCTGCAGATACAGTTCCCTCCCATTTTCTGTGCTGGTACCTCTGCTACTCACATGAGACCGCATGGCTTTGCATTTCCTTGACTTTTCAGCATACACTGTACAGTGAATTTGCCTTTATCTGCTAAAGTCTTTTGTGAAATGAGTTGAAACCAGTTAAGAACAAAAGGGCGTCAAGAAATATAGACAGATATTGAAAGGGGAGACGAGAGAGAAACAAAAGGATCTTAATTTTGCTGAGGTTTGGCCAGGCCAAGAGATATCAGATAACATCAAATAGCCTTTGTTAAAATAACAGAAACTTTGACAAATTAAAATGTAACTGCCCCAGACTGAGTTATGGGGCCTTCCAGGCTTGAAACCATCTAACTTTGTAAAAGTATGCTACCCTATGCAACCTAGCATTGAGGATGCGGTTTCAGTTTGGGATAAGGTACACATGCACGCTCATACACAAAGACATCTCAGATTTGAGACAGAGAAAACTCCAGGTTGGACTATGAGAAACCAACAGGAATAATTTTTTTTTTCACCAAAATGAAAAGGCAGTTTGCTGACAGTGATTATATTCATTATATGATAAAATGCATTATATTCATAAATGATTATATTCATTTCTGGAGAAGGAAATGGCAACCCACTCCAGTATTCTTGCCTGGAGAATCCTGTGGACAGAGGAGCCTGGTGGGCTGCCGTCTATGGGGCCGCACAGAGTTGGACACAACTGAAGTGACTTAGTAGCAGCAGCAGCATATTCATTTCTGAAAGTATCCAGAACTTTAAGAAAACAGCTACACCCAAACTATTTCATTCAAAGATGAGAGTCATTAATAATGACTAGTATCTCTTCATTCCCTAAATCTTAGAGGTCTTTCTTTTCTGTCAGAAAGCTCCTCTGAGTAAATGGATGTAAAAAGCTTCAACAAGTATCAGAATGAAAGGGGCATGATGGTCCCTGTTTGGAAGGGTAATAAGTGAGCAAAGACTCAAGAGACCTCTTTGCTTTGGGCATAGCACATCATTATTTTTGATGTTCTCTACTCTATCTCTGAGAACATTGCCATCTCCATTGCTGCATTATTTCTCAGACATTCAGTGCCTCCCAAGGTTTTTCGTTCTGTCTGTCCCATGCTCAGGTGTGTGGTGTCTCTTTCAGTAGCTGTTTCAGTGGTGCTATGACCATATTAATGTGAAAGAGTTAGTGCAACAGAAATTACAAGGAGCATCATTGTAATTCAGACACTTAATTCCCACTTAACAGTAGATGCATCCACTGATGACTCGTGAGGTCATGATCCTCATTCCCCTTCATCGGTCACTCTTGTTTTTGGGTCTGTGGATGGATAGGCACTTTACAAGGTTAAAAATGAAAGACTTCTGAAAAACTTTGATAACATCCTTTAGAAAGAAATGGGTAAAGAACCCTGGAGACGGGTACCCTGTGCAGAAATCTGTAGCATTCTGTAGCATATCTGAACCAAGACCACTGCTGGATGTTTAGTTGAAGTTTTAGAAGATAACCACCAGCGTTGTGGTGAGCTGGTGTCATGCAGTAGGCTTGTTAGTTACCACCAATATTCCCCTCCTCTCCCTGAGGTCCCCTCCCTGTGATAGTCATTCGGAGACTGGGAATATTGCAAAAGTAAACATCTGGAAGTATTGATAGTAAACATAGGAGAGAAATGCCTTGCTGAGCCAGCCGCAGGTCAGGAAACCCTAATCTTATCGGGGTCCTGGAGACCATAGTTCCATAGACTGTTTGGATGGCATTATGTTACTGTGAACACATATGTTTTCTTTTTGTCCTTTTTTTAAGGCATCCTGTTTTGGAAAAGCTGGTTTTTAAAGGCTTGATCATTTTAGGGCAGATTATTCTATTTTTTACCTTAAAAAAAGGTGAAAGAACACCATGGCTCCTTTAGAGCCTGAACAATGGGAAAGTACACATTTATTTCTATTTGTTTTACTTATTTAGCTTATTTGCTTGTAATATTTCTGTGGGCTTCTCTGGTAGCTCAGGCAGCAAAGAATCTGCCTGCAATGCAGGAGACCTGGGTTCAGTCCTTGGGTTGTAAAGATCCTCTGGAGAAGGAAACGGTCACTCCAGCATTCTGTCCTGGAGAATTCCATAAACAGAGATGCCTGGCGGGCTACTATCCATGGGGTTTGCAAAAAGTCGGATGTGACTGAGCGACTTTCACTTTCACTTTCAATATTTCTGTGACTGAGGATGACCACCTAGAATTCACCCTTTCTTGAAGTGTAGTGTATGGAGCACTAGCATCAAAATCTCTAGGGAGTTTTGCTTAAAAATATACTTAGGCCCCAGGATGGCTGTTGGAATCTTTGGGGCAGCACCTGGGAATCTGCATGTTAGTCTGTTCTCAGGTACACTCATTCTGAAAACCACTGAGCTAGAAAAAGGCCGTGGTCTGCTAGTTGGTTATAGTGCCTGACTGGGAGTTAGCCTTCAAAGCATTGAGAGTCATCTGTGCATTCCTGCTTTTCTTTTCCTGTAAAAGAGTATAGCTTAAGTTTAATGCACAGAGAACATGCTTTTTTCCTGGGAATTTTTAACCTGGGGTCTATGGTTAAAAGGAGAGTTTCCAGTTTTTATGAGATTCTCAAGGAGGATCATTACTCAGGAAAGGCATGTTCCAACACCAACTTAAAGGCATGCTTTCCAGTTTGGGTGGGAACATTGAGCACTCAGATTGGCCCAGATGGTGCTTGAATCTCTCATTCTTTCCTATTTCTATTCATGTCAAAGGAAATTCTAAAGTTTCTGAAGAATGAGAAATTTAGAATTTTTTTACCTCCAAACCTATAGACCTCTTGGACTTCATAACGTCTACTGTCCCTCTCAGATGAATGGAAAGGATAACACTAAGTTATTTATGAATCATACAGTGCTACACGTCTAGAAAGACAAAAACACATAGCCATGCATATGAAAGTGTCAGTATGATCGTTTTCTTAAAGGTCTAGGTCTGAATTTCAGCATAAGGCAGGATTAACTGCACCTTTCTCTGGGATTTCTGATGTAAATACCGACACCAGAGTCATGTACAGGCCTGAGAGGGACAGTAGAATGTGGAAGTGGGTTTGGAAGCCAAAATATTATGTCAGCAGTTTTCTCTTCCATTTATTCTTACTTATCAAAACCAACTTTTTAACTCAGGGGCTTTTGTTAATAAAAACATAGATAATTTCATTTGGAAGGCCCAAGAGCTTCATATTCGGGGTTAAAAAAAATTCATCTCATCCCCTCCAGGCAAAAGTACTGGAGGGCTGATTCCTCTTGCAGAACCCTTTGAATAAATTAGTGCTGGTGAACTTCTCTGCTCAGAGTAGGGGGAGGTCAGTTATTAAATACACACAGAGCCCTATAGCTGGAATCTCTGTAAAAAGAAAAATAACCACAAATACAATTTCTGAGTTTAAGCCTTCCTTTTTTATTTCTAGTACCCTCAAAACCTCTTCAAATCCATTATTACTTTTGCAGAGTTTTTATTTGTTTGTTTGTTTTCATTTTAACATGTTTTACAATGAAAACAGCTAATAGGGTATATTTTCAGGGCTAATATCCAGACAAATTAAGTCATCTTTTTCAGAAAGCCTTTTTGTGCAACTGCAAAGTATACTTTGGGGGTGACTATTGAGAAAGTAGACACCCCAGTGTTTGAATTAAAACTATGCAAAGAGGTAACATTCCAGATAGGAATTTGCAGCAAATGATGGTCAGGTTCTGGTGGGCACACATTTTCATCCCTGTGAACTTGGAAGACCCAGCATGCTCTGCTGGTTAGAAATGATATCACCCAAGCACTCCACAATGCATGTGAATCAAATCCTCATGCTGTCTTAAACCTTTTCAGTGATATATGTCAATTCCTTCTCAATAAAACAATAAAACTGAAAAAAAAGAAAAAAATCTAACACACTACCATTTTGGGGAATGAGTAAGTCCTGGGGGCAGTCTTCCTTCCCTTAGGACACCCCAGCAACCACACGAGAAACACCCCAACCAATAGGAGAATGCCAGTTCCTTTCACCTAGAGTTTCAATTCCCCTAGATGCTTTATATATATATATAAGAAATTGGCGGAAATAGTCTAATGTCAGCTGCTCTGATCATAAAAACCTCAGGGTGCTCATTCTGGCACTGCTGCCATATGGGTTCTGGGAAAGGGGAGCAAGAGGAATCTGAGTCCCCTTGAGAAAAAAATGGCCTAGTGCAGAGATGGACAAGGCCAACCAGTGTATTTTCCAGGATTTATTATTATGATGATTTTTCCAGGTCTTCTAGAATGTCCAGATCTTAAAGAAGCCACAGAAGAGTTGTGAGTAAGAATGCAAAAGGGGAAAAAGACTTTTAAGAGGGGAAATATTCAGGGAAGACTGAGAAGCCTGTGGTGCCATAGCTCTGTTCAGTCACATTTTTTGAGAACCTACTGTGTGGGAGTCAATTGCTTGCTAAGTGCTAGGGGCACTCAGATGGATCCACCCAGCCTCTGCCCTGAAGAAGCTCACAGTTCCTGCGGAGGTAACTGGCTTATTGCTGGCATAGAATCTGATCCATGATGCCTCAGGAGCCCAGAGAAAGGGATACTCCTACCCCAGCCTGGTAATCCAGCATGCTGTTCATGGAAAAGGTAATGCCTGAAATCAGTTCATTCATTCATTCATTCAATTATCCAACAAATACTCATTGAATATCAACTGCTTTTCAGACACTGTGATGGGTTTGAGTGATAAAATGACATACACATTTTTAAAATGGAGAAGTTAGGGGAAAAGTACATAATGGGTAGGCAAAATTTATAATATTTTACAGCTGATCAAAGGGATCTCATAACTTCCCAGTACCTACCTACTCCCAAGGTTTCCTGATGCTTCCATCATTAGATATTCATTCCTTTGTCCGTCACTTTCAATATCACCACTTCAGAACATCAGAAATAGATTTTGACACAAGGAAGGCCAGCAAGTTGCCTGAGGGTACTTGGAGCCAGACCTGGGATGTTGGAATTACAGTAGGTAGAAGACAGAAGTAACCAAGGGACTGACCACTGTCTTACTTTCTCCCTGGGAGTGCCAGGAGCTGGCTATAACAGACCCAGCCGTCTAAACAGTGAATCCCGCCTGCATGCTGCACAGGTTGACCCAGACAGCCTCTCAACCTCTGTCCACTGTGAAAACACAGCACACCCAAGTTGAAGGGAATGCTGAATGACACCACGTGGGTGTGCAGTGGTCTGTGACCGGAAGGTTCGCTGGAAGCAATTTGCAAAGGAGGCCTTAGAAAACCACCTGGATGGTTATTGTAAATTAAAAAAGGAAGAGATGCCACTTTTTTCCGAATAATTTTTAATACTAGGTTTATGGCTGGGTACATGTGATAGTCATTAGAGCTTATTTAACTCTGAAATTATCTGGCCCCTCAAACTCCACTGGGACTGCAGGAATCGTGGGTTAAATTTTAAAATACAATGTCTGAAAGAAGATGATATGCTTTTCCTTGAAGAGAATAAATTCAGACTTTAAAAAAAATCAGCTCTGTCTAGAAAGGATTGTTATCATTTCTTATATTTATTGTGTGTTTCCATAATGTGTTTGAGCTTAGAAATTCACCCAGGCACACACAATTTACTTGAGTCGGCTGTTGCGCCCTTCAATCCTGCGGTCCAAGTTGTTCTTTTCTAGTGGGTTGATTTGGAGATAGTCCAAATGTGTTCTGAACTCTGAGCTCAAATCTCAGAGGTTTTCACTTGTTCGGAGCCGAACATTTCATCAGGAGCTGAGAGTATGTGAGTTACACCGAACAGCTGTGAGGTACCCACCACCCTCTCCCCAAGGATGACACGTTCTGAAAGGAGGGTGTTGTAAGCATTCCTGAGCGAGCCAGCTAATCTGAGGCCTAGCTGGTTGGCCAGGGCCTACTTCTAAGAAGGCTCCCGCTGGAATTACAGCATCTTATAACCCTGATGTGCAAAGTCCCCCTTGTTCAGAAGAGCAGCTAGGACATGGAGGGGGCTGGGAGAGGGGGGAGAGGCGACGAGAGGGCCAAATGGGTGAAAAGGAAGCTCTTGAGTCTGAAGGGAATTTTCTTTTGGGAACAGGATATTCTCTATCATTAGCTGCTCACAGGAAGGGAAATAGGAAAACAGGGTTTCTTTTCAAGTGGGGGAAACCCAGCAGCCAGTGAAAATGGTGGATTTGGAATGGTGGGGAAGGTGGGTACTTATGTTTGGAAGGCAAATGTAAATACTCAGACGCCTTTGAACTCTGAAATTGATTCTGACTCCAGCCAGCCATCCAAAGAAGTTTCATTATAGCGTCAGTGTGTCCTGTGCGTTGCTGGCCTGGTGGCATCACCACCATCAGGTATGGGGCCCTCGGAGTTTGGCTAGGAGCACTGAACCCACTGGCCGCAACACCCTTGATCAGAGGCACCCTCTCCGTCTTGGAACCTTAGGCCTCTTCCTCCTCCTGGCAGAAGCAAAAATGCTTGTGTGTCTCATGAGAGGTCTGTGTCTGTCTTTGGCCAAAACTGCCATCGCCTCTGTTACTTTCCAAGGAAGGCACAAGAAAGATACCTTTAAATAATCTTTCCCTACAGCAGAAGGTCCTTTTCAATTATTTCAGTGAATAAAAAAAAAAAAAAAGTAGGGTGTACTTTCTAGGAGCTTAATCTAGTCGCTGGGACATGGTCTAAGAAAAGTCCTAAGCGAGTGTCTCCTTGTGGTTACAGGAAGGCTACACTTTGGAAACTGGCACCATATATCCATGGCTCAGCAGGTAAAGAATCCATGTGCAGTGCAGGAGACTAGGAGATGTGGGTTCAATCCCTGGGTCAGGAAGATCCCTTGGAGGAGAAAATGGCAACCCACTCCAGTATTCTTGCCTGAAAAACCCCATGGGCAGAGCAGCCTGGCAGGCTACAGAGCTACATTCCAAAGGGTCGCAAAGAGTCGGATATGACTGAACACAAAATAATATTTAAATACAAAATCAAGGTGAGATGTAGGGAGCAGAGAAGGAAAAGTGAAAGTCCTTAGCTTTATATTAACCAGTGTGATCAATGGCATGTATAAAAAGGAGAAAATCCTTGATATAAAATCTTATCATCCTGCCCTGAAGTGGAAAGGCTGGTAGGAGTGACTGAAGATTTTGTTTTATTTATTCCCTGCATCAGAAGAAAAATCAATAGCTGCCTGGCGAGTCAGACATAAGTGAGTTATACAGGCCACTGACATAGTGGACCAAACTTTATAACAACCATATTTGCCGCTGTCAGGCCACGGGCTTCAGTGGCGCCAGCTGTAATTATGGCTGATCACCTCTAATTCAGAGCTGCCTGCCTTGATAAAGGTGTCACTGGAGCAACTGTGGCATCAGTGTCGATTAGGGGTGTCATGCTCCAGGAAAACTGCTGGAGAAAGCTCTTCCCCTCTCCAGCCCCCAGGGTCAGGAGACTTCTGGGCAACTCTTGCTTTTTAACTTTTCACCCTGAGTTTGGCGATAGTCCCTAACACTCTGATTTAAACTCCAAGGGACTCAGATGAACAGCCCTGTCCCCTGGCAGCAGATACCTTTAATAAACTAAGAAATCTCTCTGAAAACAGAGTTTAGAAGTTGGGATCTTCTCTGCCTGACAACATGCAGAGAAACAAAATGTTTGTATCACCTAGTTAATTCACTGATTGCAAAAAGGAATGAGAGGCAATAGGCTTGGGCAAAAGCTACAAATATTTTTGAAAAAAAAAAAAATGCAACCCCATGCCTTTCTTCTGCTTTTGTGGTATTTCCAAAAAAAAAAAAAAAATTTCTAGCAAACTTCCCATTTTTAAAAATTACTATTTTTTTTTTTCTTTTTTGAAGGAGACATTAGGGTAAGGGAATGAGAAAACAGAGAAAAGATAGAGTTAAAATGCTGTGCTAACAAAATGGCCAAGTGTCTGGATG
The DNA here is from genome assembly GCF_016772045.2 of Ovis aries. Taxonomy (NCBI): domain Eukaryota; kingdom Metazoa; phylum Chordata; class Mammalia; order Artiodactyla; family Bovidae; genus Ovis; species Ovis aries. The sequence continues at coordinate 69,005,200 of NC_056057.1, read as the reverse complement.
TTCTAGGCAGAATGCTGAGCAGGAGAGGTGTGCAGTGAGAGGTGGAATTCTGCAATTACAAAAGGGCTTCACTGTCATTTGTGAAGGATAATGTTTGACTCCCCTCTCAACCACCCCAGGCTGTTATTCCTCCCTCTGTAATTAAGAAAGAGACACACACACTGTTCTCCCTGTATCCTTTAAAACTCGCAGACAACCCCACCCGCACCACTGCTCCCCCAGCCAGTGGCGGAACCCACAGATTGTCTTCATTTGGGGGGTGAAGCTCTTCTAACTCCCTCTTCTTCTGATGACGACTCACCTGAGAGTGGAGTGCTAATCTTGGGAAGACAAGCTCTGTGTTTTGCAACGAGGGTCCTTCTCTCTTCTACACACACACACACAAAAAGAGTGATCAACGGGGGCCACGAGAGTAGGGACCACGATTCGCACTTCTGGACGGCTCCTCATGCAGGCAAGTGTTTGGCCCAAAAGTAGGTTTGCCCTTGCTGACAGGGAGGTCAGGCGTGACCGATCTCTGGTGGAGAGCCGGTGGTTGACACTGAGCGACAGAAAACCCTATCCAGCTCCAGGACACAGAGGCGCAGTGAGGCCCTGGAGACGGACCATCTGGTTCTGAAGAAAGCCTGGGCTGGTGGCCTGTCTTAGTTTTTCTTGCTCATCTTTCCAACCTGCTCTTTCATCTCCATCTCTGCCTGCATCTCCACTGTTGTCCTTTCTCCAAACTCAGGGACCTTTTTTAAAATCAGCATTAAGAAAAAAAAAAATCAGAACCAGTGGACCCCTGCCCACAGAACTCGGGGTCCCTCTCTGAGTCCCAGGCAGCTGGGCCATCCCCAGGCGGTACTGTTTCCTCGCTCTGTTTACTCGTTTCTAAGGGCAATTGCACCACTAAGGCTCCCTGAGTCTGGAACTCGGCCTGGGGCTGTTTTGGTTACATTGAAGTTTTTGCTTCAGTTCTGCCAGATTTAAATGGTGACTTCACCAGCACTGAGCTAAAAAGAAGAAGGGGGAGGAGGGCGAACCCAGGAGAAAGAGAGCGAGCGAGCGAGCCGGAGGGAGAGAGCCAGAGCCGGGCGCTAGAGAAGGGCCAGCACATTACATCATCGCTTGGCCTGGAATCAAGTGGGAAGGATGTGAGTCACTCAGGCTAGTTAAGCTTTGGCTCAAATTCTACACACACTCATTCCAGAGCTCTCATGTTCTGCACCTCAGGAGGGAATTCAGCCTCAGTGATGTCCATGAGGTTTGTTTTTAATTTTATTTTCTTTTTTTCCCGATTTTATAATTTTTTTTTTTTGGCCCCTACCGCCTTCTTTTCTTGAGTCTTTATACCCTTCCTCCTCCTCTTTCTCTCGCCCCATCTCCCCTTTCTGCCCGGCTTTGTTTCTCTTCTTCCTTCTCCTCTTTCCCCAGCCCCTCTGCTGGGCTCCTCTTCTGGTCCCGAAGAGGCATTTCTTTTCACTTGGATCAGAGTTTTTGTTCTAGTATAGCGACCTGAATGAGTTGAACCGAGGCTGGGTTGGGCACAATTTTTTTTTTTTAAAGCAGAGGGAGCCAGAGGGATTGGAGCAAAAGAGCCACGAATAAAAAGCGAAGCGAGACAGAGCAAACTCAGGCGAAGTTTCTCTGCCTGCAGTGTCGCTGCTAATCGGAGGAGACAGGGAGAGAGTTAAAATGCAGGAACCAATCGCTTGAATGGTGATGTAATGCAAGAACCGCAGGGTAGTTAAGTAATGTGAGAGCAAGGGGGTCAGGGTTGCAAAGCATTTACCTGCTCTCAAGGGGTTTTCAGTTTATTATCAATTGCAGTGACTGTAACTGGCTTCAGACTGCAATCTCTAATTATTCACAGACGCCCCTTTTTTATCTTTTATTATTAAAAGTAAAACTATATTATGGTATTTAAAAAAAAACATGATATTATCACAGCTGTGTATTATTTTCCACCGGGATTCTCTCTCCCTTTTCTCTTAAATGGCTCAAAACTGTTGTCTTTTCATAAAAGGTTGAACTGAAGTGATGGTGGGAGAGGGGGTGGCTTTTTGAGTGTAACCAGTGAATTGTAAATGCCTGGTGAACTCTTTGGTGTGTCCTGCTGAGTAGGAAGAGTTGTACTATTGCATTTATTCTAGAGAATGTACTGTTGGTTTTTAAAGTCATAGATGATGATCCTCAAAAGTAACTATAGTCTTTCACCTATTATCTCAGCTAATGCTTAACAGCAGTTAATTTTAACTTCATGCTCTTTCACGTGACAGTTAATCCGGGTGCTAACTTTAAAACCTGTATGCTCTTCAGTTATTTTCAAGATGAGATTCTGTGGTCGTGGGGGCGACGATGAAAACTTCCGGATTGATTTGTCTAAAAGCAGCTAGCTAATATTTGCGAGTAAGGAATTAACACAGAATAGATGGAGAGAGAGACAGTTGATGGTGTTCTTAATGCTCTAAGGATCCAGGGTACCCAGAGGGAGAGACTTTGACGTTTTGAAAATTATTACCTCGTTTCTGTGTGTTTCATAAAATACATTTAGTGCTGTGATGCTCGGCCTGCGCTGAATGCTTTCTAAAACCAGCCAGCTTTATTAGACAGTTCTCAGCTGAAGCCCTCCACAACTAGAAAGCCAGTCCAGTGAGAGATCCCTGACTCTTGGCTACTCCAAAACTTCTCTGGCTCAGTTAGTCTGGACCATCATAGAGCTGGATGCATATTGAGGCATGGGGCACATACCAGAAAGGTGTTTATGTTTATTTAATGCATGTTTGGGGTATCATTAATCATGACTTTTTATGGATCTTCTCCCCTTTCTCCTTTTTGGGGCAGAGATGGAAGGGAAAGGGAAGGAGGAAGTAAGTTTTGGAAGAAACAGTGTGATGTGGTAGAGGTCAGGAGGCCTGAGTGCTAATCCTGGTGACCTTGAGCAAGCCCCTTAAAGCATCTGGGCTTCATTTGGAAATGAGGGAGTAGACAAGGTGGGAGACAAGCCCCTCCTCCCTGTGTGGAACCAATCTAAGGTGATCTCTGAAGTCCCTTCAAGCTCAAAAGCTCTGTGTCTGTGTCCGTGTTCTTTCAAAGGTATTTGGCATAGCTTTTCAGAGAAACGGAGGTTTGAATTCAAAATGAATTAGTGCGTTGAAAGAAATGAATGGAGGAGGGTGAAGGGGAACGTCTTTCCTCACCTGAAAAGTTGGTTTTTGTTTTTTTGTTTCTTTTGCTTTTTGGCATGAATGTGCCTCTTGTGAAATTCTGTTTCCACTTGTAGCCTGTAAGGAGTCCTCAATGAGAGATAATTACGTAGGTGAGTCTGTCAAAAAGAATGATGGAGAAATCCAAGAATAGAGTAAACGTTTCTGAAAGACCCCACAAGTCCCTCAAATGCATAAAATGGTGCTAAAAATACAGGAGACATACATGTTTCATCCACTCATATTCATATTCAAAACAGTATTTTTAGTGATTTCCATCCCCCCAAAACTATATAAATTCTTGATAGCTTTCTGTAATTTCAACATAAATTCAAGTTTTTAGATGAGATTGAAGGCTATTTAAAATCCTCAAAAACTTGAAAGGCAAAACTATATGTGCTTGTAAGAAATATAATTTCACTAAACAATATCCCTATTCTTCTGCCAAATTCCAGGATAGTAGCCTTATTGTCAAGTATGTATTTATGGACCTAGTTTAATTGTGCACAGGGAAAATTGCGCCTGTTACGGGTGGCAGTGGCGGGGTGGGGGCCGGGGAAGGTCGATTACCCAGAACTGAAACGAAACCACTGGTGAAGTTATTAGTCATTGTGCAGAGATTGATGAGTGCCAAGTATGTGCTTGAGACTCTTCAGGAATAAAGAGAGCATGATTTCTTTTTTTAGAGCATTACCGTTTGTGTTGATTTGGCTCCAAGGTGTTCACCTATAATCAGAAAGGTCCTGAAATGACTGACAAAGAGGCAGGGCTAGGAGTGTGAGCCTCACTGGGATCCTCAGTCAGACTTTTATTACCTCACTTTCTCCCCATGATAACCCAGAAGAATAGGAATCCTTAGCTCTGCTGTTTGGTAATTGTTTTGTTTGGAGTTTTTGTTTTGATTACTGTTGTGTTCTAATTGAAATGTGTATTGAGGTACTTGTAGACATGCATGTATTTGTAAGGAATAATACAGAGCTCCCATGCACCCCTTACCCATTCTGGTGACATCTGACAAAACTCTAGTAAATATCACAACCTGGATACTGGCAATGATCACAACTGGCTGATGTTATTTAGTGTTCTTATTTATTTGTACTTATTTGTGTGTGTGTGTGTTGCCTTTATGAATGTGAAAACTGAGGTTTAGACTTGCCACAGTTCACACAAGCTTTAACACCTCAAGTCCAATCCATACAAAGTCTAGCTTGCCATCACTGACAAACTTTTCTCCACCCTCAGGACCATCAGGGGCCTCATGGCTGTGCTTGGCAAACATTGCCCTTGTTTTACATTTCCTTGAGGCATGGTCTGAGTGGCAGCTTTGTCCTCCATGGGGGTCCCTACTGCCATGCTTCACATATTAGCAGGTGAAGGCGGAGGCAGGGCTTCGATGGCGTAAAAGAAGAGGTATAAATATATTCCATCCATATTCCAGGCACAGAGCAGGGGGATATCCACTGTCTACCCCTACGCTAAGTTAGTACTGAACTCAGCCTTCTTCCTCTTCTCCTGCCATTTCTCCCCTGGTAGACACATCTTCAACATGAAGGAAGGGGGTGACATCAGAAAACCAGACAGCTACTGATCAGAGAAGGACTGTGGTCTTTTGAAAAGAGCATGGAGTTGGGGGTCAAAAGACTTGAGTTCAAGTCAGTCACTCCTCCAATCACTGGTTATATGACTTCGGCAAGCCACCTAACCTCACTGTGCCATAGTCTCTATCTTTGTAAAGTGAGGATAGCCATACCTACCATGTAGAGTCATCAGGGTTGGAGACATTCTTTAAGGGCCCCAGCACTCAACGAGATCACAGGAATCATGTTTCAGCTGCTGCGTTCATGAGGATGCAGGAAAGGGTCCTCCCAGGAGTCTGTGCGGGTGACTGACTGCAGATTCTAACTGATCATCCTATTCCCAGCACCACTCAGGCTGCTTCCTTTGCCAGCCTTTCTTCCCTTATGTCTTCTTTTTATTCAGAAAATCAAGCAGGTCTGAGATCAAGTCAGGTACTTGAAACAGAAGTAAATGTTCTGTTCTGATTAAAGTGAGGTGAGGACTAGTGCTGATAAAATCTGCCAAATTCCCAGTGAGTGGAGGGAGAGATGAGAACAATGCAGGTTGGAAAAAAGACTCTTGCATTCCCATTCATGCTCAGCTGTGGCTTTGTGAATGGGAAAATGGAGTGAAATGGAGAAGAGCAAATTCAGTCATGAGAACTGGATTCCATTCTGGACTGGACTAAGAGAATTTCTATCTGCAATAGTTCATGCATGTAGTGCATATTTATAGTCAGGTGACACTACCTTTTAGGCTCGTTATTTCCTCTCTTGTGTCTTTTCTGGCAGCAAAAATGATGTTTTAGAGATTGAAAAGGAGTTTTCCAAGGTGACAAGGGACATGACTTAGCAACTGAACAACCACAACAAAGGGTGATATCGAACTTGGTGGGTTTCTATTACAGTGATGGAGCCCAAGTCTTATAGCAACAGTTTCATCCCAGGGGCTCCAAGCCTCTGCTAGAAACAGACTTCAGGATGTCTCAAGCTGCATGATGAAAATGTCTCTGGTTTACTAAGTACATGTTGGTTAGGGAGGCCAGGTCAACATCCAGAGACAGAAATTAGTGTGGACTTGAGGCAGAGTGCTGTCACGAGCCCGAAGGAAAGTAGGGTGGTCACTTCTGAAACTGCACAGAAAAAAGTAGAAGCAGTGGGTTGAATGCAGGCTTCTTCTTTCTGCTCTCTTTCTATTTGGTCTTTGTGGGCCTCGGACCTTTGAAGGGAAACTCCTTTTGCATTGGATTTTTGAAGGATGTGTGTATGAGTGCCTGTGCCAGGGGCCATGGGCATCACACGGGGGTGTGGGAAATAGTTGAGAGAAGGAAGGCACATGGGTGGCATTGATAGATGGGGTAGTTGTTGTTGTTCAGCCGCCAAGCTCTTTGCAATCTCATGGACTACAGCACTCCAGGCCTCCCTGTCCCTCACCATCTCCTGGAATTTGCCCAAGTTCATGTCCCTTGAATCAGTGATGCCATACAAACATCTCATCCTCTGTCACCCTCTTCTCCTTCTGCCTTCAGTCTTTCCCAGCTTCGGGGTCTTTTCCAATGAGTCAGCCACCTCAGTAAAAACTCTGTGGTCAAAACTTTAAGTTTATAAACGTTTTCCTATATTCTGGCTGTGCCGTGCAGCATGCGGGATCTTAGTTCCCCAACCAGGCACTGAACCTGTGCCATCTGCAATGGAAGCTCAGTGTCTTAACCACTGGACCGCTGGGGAAGTCTCTGAAGCTTATAATTTTTAAACAGACTTTGCTAGTCTGATCAAATTGTAGTACAGTTTGGTGCTTTCAGCAGTGTGTATTTCATGAATTTTGGTTGCAACCACAGCAGTTCCTTGACTACTTATATCCTTGAAACCTGAAATTGACTTGACTAAGCACTCCAAAGTCCATGACGCAGTACACATACACTTTATAACAAGTCCATACATCTTTCTTCCTGTGCCTAACCTGGCAGGAGAGCTTATTTAATGATTGATGAAGCAACGCTGCACCCAAGAAGAATTAATCAATAGTTTGCAATGATTATGGAGAGTGCGACAGTAGTTATACAGTAGCCAAGACCCACCTAGCTATCAGCAGGGTCTTCCTTTCCTCCACATGATACCCAAAATTGAATTCTACCTTATCTATTTTTTTTCCTTGTTGTCTTTAATGACTGAAATAGAACTGGATGTGTCAAACACAGCAAAGCCTAGGAAAAAACAGGAAGGCTTCAAAGGAGTGCCAAGCTATCTATTAATGCATAGACTCAATCACTCATCTTAATGGGAGATGGGAAATGGGGCCAAGAGGCAGTGTTCTATAAGCTGGAATGCCTATCATCAATTACTGTGTTTTAGGAGCCTATGAACTTTTAAAATCAAAGATCTTTAAAGGCTTAAAGTCATGTGGAGTTGGATAAGTGTGCTAACATGGCAGAGGGGCCAGCTGGGCCTCTTGTAGCCTTATGAGTCTCACTGCCCATTTGGCTCTGCCCTTCTGCCCTCAGTGGAACCTATATCACTGCTAAGGAGAGGTTGCAAAGCAAGCTTCTTTGCAGAAGTGGAGCCTCATTATTCGAAATCATTACGTCCCATGTAATTGCGTCCTATCCATTGCTTTGGAGTCAGACAGATCTGTGTTCAAACTCTGGCTTTACCCCGTGTAGCTGTGTGATTCTGATCTGTTGAATGCTTCTGATCTTTGGTTACTTCATCTATGAAGTGGAGTCCATGAGATAATGACTATAATGCACTGAGCATGGAATTAACAAATGTTCCATAGGTATTAGTTATTTAATGATGAGACTGGCTGACTTTGTTTGGAAGTCTGGGTAATGGTCTTTGGGGGGCATCATAGTGTAGAGAGAAACACCGTTATTTAGCAGTTCCTTTCCAGAAAGGTAAACTGAGTCATGGAAGGCCAGGGAGGCTGTGAACAGGACAGGTGAGGAGAGAAGTGTAACACTGGCTGTGGGACCATTTCTTCACTGGCCAGAAAATAAGGCTTAAAATCTCACTTTGAAACATTTTATTTCAGAGTTAAGAGGCTCTGGGTCTCCCCCACCCCACGTCTTTTAGTTAAGTAGTAGATAGGAAACATAAGAGACATGGGTTCAATCCCTGGATCGGGAATATCCCCTGGAGGAGGAAATGGCTACCCACTCTAGTATTTTTTTTTTTCCCTATAAATACAAAGTTTATTTGCTCTACAATTGACATGCAACAGATGCTCAATAGATATATACTGAATAAATAAATTATGTTTATAATTCAAGAAAATGTGTAGGATATAAGAATACATAGCTGGTATTAAGTGTATAAAGTAGACATTTTAGATATACAAAAGAACCACTCTAGTATTCTTACCTGGGAAATCCCATGGACAGAGGAGCCTGGCGAGCTACCATTCATAAGGTCATGAAGAATCAAATACGACTGACGCAACTTAGCATGCACAGATTTCTTTTTTAGATGGCATAAGGCAATTTTTCCTTTGCATCTGCCTCTTCTTTACCTTCTTATTTATCATAATACTTCAGTCAGCTCAGCAACACTCTGCAAAAAAGGGCTGATCTCCTTTAATTCCTCTGGAATTAATCATAATGACAGCAATTATGATAGACACATTTAGTATAAATGCACATGTAAATTACTCTCGTGTTGCGTTTTCACCTTCAGTTCTGCTTTCGCCAGCACCCACCCTGATACGGGTTATGAAGTGGCCTCTCGTGGGCCAAATCATTTTCCTAATTCAGACCTTCCCTTAGCTCAGTGTGAAGCTGCTTGTTGCCATTTCCTTCCACCAAGAGTAAAGAGGAAGCGCTTATGTACAGGTCACAAGGGATGGCATTTGCTTTGCCTTTATGCTCAGCATCTAGAACTTACTTAGCTATAGAATAATAATTCTATCATTCTAAACGCCTGGATGAGGCGGAAATTTTAAAAATCCCTAAACCCAACCCGCTCACCTTACCAATTCAGAAATTAAGGCCTCTCCGAAATGTAACAAAGTATCTGATATTCTAAAGCTATTTGATGGCAGTGCCAGAATCCGGCTCCAAGGCGTGAGGAGCACATTTCCACCCTGCCAGGCTCTTGGACTTCCTGGACCCAGGAATTGCATCTTCTTGCTCAAACAAATGCTTCTAGTTCCCCTTTTGAGTTCACCATCTTGGGATGGTGCAGTGGGGAGAGTGCAAAGAAAGACTCTGAGGTACAGGGGCACAAAAGAGCCGCTGGCAGGCTGGGAGAAACTGGGAGTCATTCAGGCACCTGGCTGTGCAAACACTCCACCCTCTGGTCTGGAGGGAGGGGTGGAGAAGCAGACAGATAGTCTGCTTTCTGCCTCCAGCCAAAAGCTCCCCGGTGTCTAGTTAGTGGGTGGGGCGTCCTGTCGTCCCTGTCTGTAAGTGAGATGGGGTAACCGTCCAGGAGTCAGGCTCTCTGTGCTTCCCACTGCTCTCTCCCTTCCTCCCTCTCCTACCAGCCGAGTGCCTGTCCATGTCCAATGAGGACAAAGCTTGGAAACCACCCCAGAAACAGCACCCACCCACCTGCAGGATGTGACCTCTGGGCTCTGAAACTCGCTGCTTCCTCCCTCTCCCTCCCCACATAGGGAACTGTTTTAGACCACAATTCCCAGTCCACCCTCACTTTGCACTTTAATCCCAAAGAGACTCTGGCACTTTGTGACCACAGAAAACTTGTCACTTCATTAGGATTCTGAAAAAGGGGAAAAACAAAAAAAAAGAGCAAAGGGTAATTCATAGTTGTTTTAATGACTTTGCATCCTTTGCTGTGGAAGCAACTTTCAGCTCTTAGGCACAAAAGACACCAGCGCTGACGTCTAAGAGTGCACGGGGGGACAGCATTTTTCATAATGCTTTATCACAAGATCCTTCACAGCCGGTTAACCCAATTAATCTTTCCACAGCAATTGTCCAGGTGCTGTTTTATTCAGTTTCCCTGAAGTCTTCAAAGCTCCATGGTGTGGAGATGAACTATTGCGCCTCCCGACCTTGGAAGGATGTTTCTAACTAATTAATGATTGTTAAGTGCTTGGAAGATGCACTTTGGAAATATGCTGGTGCTAATATGTCTGGATTTTACACTGTGCAGCTGGCCAGTATACGAGTCGAACATCATTCTTGCTGTTTGTAAATCGTACAAAGATGAATATGATGCCTTCTTTTCTCAACGAGGTATCTGTCCTCGCATCCCTCCCCCATCACACATTTGTTCTTTGTTCCGTTCTCTCCCAATCTGTATTAAGTTGCCTTCAGTGAGATAGCCTGATGAGTCTTAGGATTTCTTCCAGGAAGTGAGAAGGCTCATCATGCTACTTCTTCTAGCCACGTGGTCTTTAATGAGGCAAATTGAAAATTACTATTGGCTGAACTGCCAGGAAAAGGAACACAGTTTTCTGTATGATAAAGGGGTTTCAAAACTTTTTTGATATGAACAACAGTAAGGGATATATTTTATATTGCAGCCTAATAGATTGAACATGTGTATGTTTACATATGTGTGCTTGCATGTGTGTGTTTACATATGTGTGTGTTTACACATGTGCATGTATGTATAGTTTGATAAATCAATACTTAGTCTTTACTGTGTCTTGACTTCTTGGAGATCACATCCTAAAAAATACTAGTCATGTTGGATTAAACTGATTTCACCAGTTCCTCACTAATACCTCACTAGTACCCTCTAATGAACCTCAACCAGAGTTCAGAAAGCACAGGCATAGTGGAAAGGTCAGTGGAGTGCTGGACTAGGGTCAGAAGACCAGGGTTGTATTGCTACCTCTGTCCCAACTCCAAGATTCTGTCCCCAGACCTCAGTGTCCTCATATAAAATTAAGGAATTTGTTTTCAAACTGAATTTACCCCCGGAGTACTTACCAAAAGTCTTCTTATGTAGAAACCCAGTGCGAAAAATAGAGCTTCCGACTGGCCCACAGCTCTTCCCTCAACTCACGTCCCCACCTCCACCCAGAAGTCCTTGGAACCCAATCTAAGTACTCCTAGGCCGGAAATCTCCTAAGTCTCTTCTTGTTCTGTCATTCACTGATTATTTTATTCTCTTGGTAACGGGTTTATCTAATGAAACACACCTGGTTTACTTCTACTGATGCTCAGCTAGGGATTTTCAGTTGGTCATCTCCAGAATCAAAAGGCATTTTCGCTGTAGGACCAGGGTTCTTTCTTGCTTTAGCTTTGCGACTTGTTCTCAAGCCTCGTGACATAGGCTTCTTCAGGGGAAAGTGAGTTTGAAAGGCCTTTGGTGGAAGTGTAAGCAGGCAGATATGAGGATGCTTATTTATGTCATTGTGTCTATTTTCTTGCCTCCTAAATTCAGCAGGTTCTTAACTCTTAACACAGCTCAAATCATTTGGCTTACAGCTGGTAAAATACAATTTTCTGGTTCTCCGAAAGAAAGGCTTTTCAGATTTATAAAAAGAGAAGCTCATAAGACTTCTTGAACATCAAATAGCTCTTACAAAACACCATTTTGATGAGTTAAGTGTAAATGAATCAGAAACATACGGATTAAATTTCCCTTGAAAGACACATGGGTTTAAGAATTAAGAGGGGGGGAGTGCTTGGCAAGATGGATTTCAGGTTTTTGCCAAACCTCAAAATGTTTGAAAAATGGTTTGAGATGTTTTTAGCTGAACACAAATTGCCACGGAGTTCACCCATCCCAGACATAATAGCGAATCTTTTTGACAACAACTTTATGACAAGAAGAAAGGCCTGTGGGGCTTTAGCCATTTTGTCCGTTCTCTTTTGATAACCCCCCTCCCTTTACCAAAAAGCCCCACATTTATAGGGCTAGGAGAGCTGTCTGATTGACAAGCTAAAGTTTCAAGTCAAGCAATTACCAGAAAATAACCCCACCACTCAAAAATCTTGGATTTTTTTCTCCCATACTACCCAAAGTCAATTATACCATTTTCTAAGTAGAATAATATACTCTGGGGATGTGGAGTATTTGATATATTTTATTCACTTGTGTCTAGAGCAGTCCACAGTTACTCTAGTCATTTGTCTGACATTAGTGTGCCAGCTTCTTTGGGGACGGAAGAAAAAAGCCCACTAAAAGCAAACAGATTGGAGGAAAATAGTCATTGGTTTATTGAAACGGCCGCACCATGGAAATGCTATATATTAGAGAGGCAGGGCATGTGTTGAGGTTTTCAAGTTGCTGGGAATGGTCTTGGAAACTTGAATTCTGTTGTAGCTTCTTTATTTAATAAGCTAAATGAGAACTTCTCTGCACTTTTGATTTTTTACTGGCATGAGGAAACTCAGGTGCAACATGGAGAAGACTCATGGATTGATTATCTTATAAGAGCTATGCACCCTGTGTATTCCATGCCCTCTCATTCTTTTTTACTGGCTACTGCTGACAGATGCCGGCTGACACTTTCACAGTCTCTCATTTTTCACATGCAAAAGCACAGACAGAGTGGGTTTGGGCTAAGCTGCACACAGCGAGTGAAGGAAGAAGCCTGGGTGAGAAGGCTTGGGCCAGGCCATTTGCTCCGTGTAGCGATGTTGTCTTCGGCCCCTGTTTCATTTTCCTGTTTAAGCCAGGATGACCAAGGTTTGCTTGCCTGCTTCCTTCCTTCCTTTCTTTTCCTTTGAAAGAAAGGATGCATTCAGTGACTGCCAATATCGATTTAGAAACTAGGGAACAACAATGTACTTTTCAAAAGGTTTCAAGTCAATGTAGACCACAGAAAAAGCTATGCTATCTTTAAATCTATATGTTTTAACTCTGTGCTGGAAGTAATGGGGAATCTATTTATTATCTTGTTGGTATAGCATCTGACACCATGTTTGGAGGTAGGACCTTCCTCTCCAGGAAAATGAAAAGTAATTTGTTGCAAAAAGAGCACCAGAAGGAGAGTAACAGTCACATAAAACCCAGAAAACCGTCTTCAGGCCTTCCAGTGAAAATACCTCATACCAGTGATTGTTAAAATATACACCCCCTCCCCATCTCATGCCTATTTATATTTATTGAGCTCAAAGTGAGAAATAAATGAAAACTAGGAATGCTGGAAAGAAATTCAATGATACTAGCTTTCTGGTATCTGAAGTCTTGGAGGACTTCAGAACAGAAAAAGCAGGGCCCGTCTGGCTCCATTTTTACCTTTTCTGAAGCAGCTTAATATGGGATAATAGGACCAAGAAGGGCTTCATTGACTCTGGAAAATGCTGAAGCCTTGTCCACAGCTCAGTGCCTCCCTGCCGCTTACCCTAAATCTCTCTCTCCCTTTTATTGTACTGCCCTCTAATTCAAAAAGGATCAGATTCATGCAGTATAGTCTATCGAATGGTTCTTTTCATTTGTAACTCAGACACCTACATGAAATACTGGAGGACTCATTTTTAAAAAGTCTAAATGTATGCAGTCAACCTACACACCCAGTTTGTTCTCTACAGATCAGGCAGAATGGACACACATCAGAGAGCATGTGTTCCTAGATAGGGGTGGTTATCACTCAAGGAGATTGCTCTCATCTCACGTTAAGCTATGAACAACAATAATTATTTAACATCTTCTTGGTCTGTGTTGATGTACTTTAACAACCTGCTTTGCCCAGAGTTAACTCGGGTTGGAGCCCCTACCACCGATAACCCCTCTCTTTCACTCTCACACACGTATGTACATGAGCCACCCACACGTGTACACATGCAGTGAGGGGGCTAACTTCTCATCTTCCCTGGAACAATTCATGTGTCCCCTTTCCTGGGATCTCTCCCTCGAAACCCCTAGGATGTCAGATATCTGTTGAGGGATTCTCCCATTATGCCTGTGCTGACTTGTGTGGCTTGTTTGTTTTCCTTACGACAGGATGGATTTCTTAAGGGCAGGGGTGATCTTTTATTCACTCTGGGCTCCTAGCACAGTTCTTGAAACGTCTCAGGAACTGAGTAAAATGTTTAAAAAAAATAAACTTAAAAAATAATTTTAGTTGTGTTTCTGTTGGAATGTATTTTTACTGAAGCCACAAAAAGTAGGTGGGACTGAAATTTCCCCTCCACAGGCCCTCTTGGGTTCTTGGTCCTCGCAGAAAATGCAAGCAGTAAAGTACAGTGGAGTTTTTGCTCAGATGATGAGCTCCCTGCTTCATTTCAACTTTCTCTCCTAACCTATGTTTATCTTCAGGGTCTTATTTATATCTATTTCCTTTCGATAAAAATAGAAGCTCAAAAAAGTGAATTTAGCACACGAAGGATGATACCTTTAGCCCAAGCCTGAGTTCACAGATAGAGCTAAGATGCTGCCCTGCATGTGGACGTCCAGCTAGATGTTCATTTTCTGAGTCATCTGACTTCTGAGTTTTCACTTTTTTAAGAGTATAATTAAGATAGGTTCCCAGGGATTAAACAAAGTGAGTAAAGCAGACAGTCTATATGTTGAGGCCCATATAAGGAGATTTGTGGGCACCTGCCCAAATTGAGAGAAGCATTACAAGCTATTCAAAACCTACTGAAATGTCAACACACTTTTGAAAGGGGTCCATTAGGGATGCAAATGTGTGGTTCCCTGATTATGATAAGCACTGGAAAGAAAACAGTGAAACCCATTAGCAGGCTTTGAGAACTCGGTTTTGAAGAGTGGGGAAGACAACTCTAGTTTCTGCTGAGGTCTAGGCTTCATTTCTTTCCCTAGCCCATCCCTGCATTCTGAACCGCCGATTCTCATGATTTAAATGGTCCTGAAAGTTTCTCTGCTTTCGGATAAAGCCAATTAACTCATCTGTAAATGGGCCAACTTTGAAATTCTATCCACGTCAGATAAAGTTCATTTTAATAAGGTTCATTCTCTGGGTTACAAACTGTAACTTGTTTGTGTAAAGAATCTGACATCAGAAGCTCACACCAGGCTTCTGATGTATTTCTGTTTATTCTTGCATGGATTTTTCTTATAAAAGGTTCATTCTAATTTAAAATCTATAATTCTAACTGTGTAGTCTTTTCTAAATCAACTCACAGTAGGGGTATATTTCTATTTAATAATCATTTAGGGCTTTTCTGCAAAAATAACTGATTCATCTAATCAGAAGGACACCTTCAATTCTGGCAGTCTTGAGTTCACATATGACGTCAAATGATATTCAGAGTAATGGATAAATTAAATTGGGGCCTAATTTTTGTGTAATCTCTCTAAATGTAAAAAAAAAAAATGTAATTGATTTTTCCATCTTCCTTGATCTGGAAGGAATTGTATCAATTTCCAGGACGTCATAAAACAAAATATTTAAAGTATGTTTCAAATAATAAAAAAAAGAAATTCTTAACTTAATAAAGATGTGGAATTCATTTATGAAAAAAAACACTGGCTGTGGACCAATAGGCCGGAGAGTCTGCCAGAAGTCTGCAGTAGACAGTCATTCTTGAATGTCCACTCTCTCCCTCATCACTCCTGAGCCCACTCCATATTAAGAAAATGAATTCTCTCAGCTGCACTGGACTTGGAAATCACTGATTTTGTTTACTTTGTTTTTGAGTGAAAAACCAGAAGATCTTTTTTCCGTTTTCTGCCTTATAAGGAAACCAGTTCACAGCATTTATAACTATAGTTCTTCTTGTC
The DNA here is from genome assembly GCF_016772045.2 of Ovis aries. Classification (NCBI taxonomy): domain Eukaryota; kingdom Metazoa; phylum Chordata; class Mammalia; order Artiodactyla; family Bovidae; genus Ovis; species Ovis aries. Next base: position 68,989,851 of record NC_056057.1, on the reverse strand, counting down.
TTATTTTAACTAAGCAAGTTTTCTTGGCATATATATTTGATGCTTGGGAACCTTACATAGAAGTTATGGCTTTTGACCCTCTGGAGAGTTTCAATAATTGAAATAATTGGCAAAAGAGGAAAATACCTAACTATCACAAGAAAGCTTCAACATTAACCTAAAGCAAAAATTAGAAGCCCTGGAATGAGCATCCCCATTAGGCTTTTGTGCTTTTCAAAAGAAATAGCCTCAACTGTCAGACTATCAGAAAGATCTATTACTAAGAGCATGTAGGTGAATATCCTGATACTCACTTACTTTGAATCAATCATCTTAACTTCTAGAAACCTCTGCAGCTATATTATGGTATTCTCTTTTCTCTTCCATGTAAATGGAGTGGAACATTCCAGAAAGTTAGAGCATAGTTTCTCAATGGTTTAAAAAAAAAAATCAGAATCACTTTACCTTTGACAGTCAAAAGATACATATAGCCCCTGCCACCAGGAAGCTAGGGTCTAATGGGAAAGATTGACACTAAATAATCATACCTGTAAAAATATTGTTAGACATAGCATGAAGGAAAAGCACATGGAACTATGCAACTTTCTAAATTAGAGGCACCTGGAATTTGAGGGTCAGAGAAAACTTTAAGAAAGTAATATTTAAACTGCGATTGAAAAGATAAGTAAGAGCTGGTCAGTTAAAGAGCAGATGGGTACGCATTCCAGGTAAAGGCATTAGGATGTATTGAGGTTGTTGGGTAGGAAAGAACTTAACACATTCTAGGAAATGAATGAAAGCCAGAATGGGTGAAATGTATCAAGTCAGGTTGGAGAGTAGCCCTGCAGATATAAAAGAGGTAGAATGCTTAGAAGATGTTTTTATTAAATTCTAAATGCGGAGCAAAGTCACGGAAGAAGGTTGAGGAGGGAAATGTCATGATTAGGTCATTCTGGCTATGATGCCGAGGTTGGAGTGGAGAGGAGTAAAATGGGAGGTAGAACATGTGGGAAGAACCAAGCGAGAGAAGATGGTATTTTGGACTAGGATCTTGGTAGTGGGGACAGAGCCAAGTGGATGGAGTCCAGGTCTATTTTGAGAGTGGAGAGAATAGAACTTGGTGAATGACTTGAAGCAGAGGATGAAGGATGTGAAAGTTAATGCCTGGACTCCATGAATTCACTGCTATCAAATATATTTAAGGAAATATAGGACACTTTTCAGGGAAAAGGTTCTAAAGAGGATACAATGTATTATTTAGGAGTCTCTAGAATCCCAGGGACAGGGGAGCCTGGTGGGCTGCCATCTATGGGGGCGCACAGAGTCTGACACGACTGAAGCAACTCAGCGGCAGCAGCAGCAGGAAAAAAAGAACCAATAGGCAATACACTATGAAAATATATATGAGGTTAAAAAAAAACTGGCTTACAACAATCATAGAGGCCAAGAAGTCCCGTGCTCTTTTCCCTGCTAGCTAAAGTCCTAGAAAAGCTGGTAATGCAAAATTTCAGTCCAAATTCACACCTCTGAAAATCAGGAACACTGATATGGTTAGTGTCAGTCCAGGGGCTGGAAAAGGCTGATGTCCCAGCTCAACCAGTCTGACAGAGGGGTGGGGAAAGGAGGTATAGTCAGCCTTTTCCTTTTTTGTTCTTTTTAGGCCTTCAGCAGGTTGAATGATGCTTATATACCATGAGGAGGGCAATCTGCTTTACTCATTCACCAATTCAAATGCTGGTTTCTTCCAGAAACACCTTCACAGACACACTCAGAAATAATGTTTAACCAGATATTTGCACATCCACGGCCCAGTCAAGTCAACACATAAAATTACCATCCCAGGCACCACGGACAGGGTGCCATAGGGCTCAACCTTGGCATTTAGGGAATACTATCTTAGCTCTTAAATGAGTAGGGTCAGATAACACTTACTCCTCAGTAGTGAAAATGTTTTTCCTAGCAAGTCACAGACTTGAAGGATTTTTGTCATTCTCCGAACTGTTCCAAGGGCCTCATGCACCCCAGTGAAAAGACAGAACTGCTTATTTGGGGACCTGGCCTACCTTTCTCAAAGAATATTATTTGTGTAATAATTGACTGATTCTAGTGTACAGAAGAGTGAAACCTTTATTTTATGCTGATTAAACTGATCATTTTTCATATGCGAGAAGGAACTACCCCCTCACCTGCCCCTCAGGATTTGTGGTTCCTGCCCTCCTTAGCTAAATAGTACCCACATCCCGGCATCTTTGGAGCCTGCCTCTTGTTCAGGAAAAAGGGAATGCACAGAAAAGGCTAGTGTTGAATTACCCATTTGTCCCCTGCTTTGAGGAAAAGCCCCTCACAGCTGATGCACTGCGTCCCTGAAATAAACAGTTCTGGGCCTCTCCATAAGCCAAGTTACCCTCTCTTGATCATATCTAACCATATACTTTTAGAGTCAAAATGTCCTTGAAGATTGTTAGCTCAGCCTCTTTATTTTATCCATGAAGAAATGAAACTCTTGAGGACACAGCCCATGATCCTCAGACAAACCGGTAGCTGAGAAAGTGGCATACTTTCTGGGATATTCAGATTCAAAGCCAAGGACTCAGCTACCTCACTGCATCTTTTTATCATCTTTAGACTGACACATTCTGTTCTGGTGAGCCACTGGTTTCCCAGGGCCCAAGGAGAAACCAAGCTGTCGTCACAGGTCACTGCAGGGATTTCTTGGGAGAACAGTGAACTCCTATGAGCAAGCATCCTGTGGCACGTGTCCCTTAGATGCACTGACAGTCACTTTCTATTTCTGTTTCTAGTAGGGACTGACTGTCGATAGCTAAAATTGACATTTACTGTGACTATAACCCTACCACAAATTAAAATCAGATCCGTGCCCCTCTGGGGAAGATGTTTATTAAGCTGTAAGAAGACATCTGAAATGATACCAAATTACATTTAAACTTGAAACCCCAAATACCACATTTGTTTGGGAGTATGAATAGGGCTGTCTGGGGAATAATATGGGAAACTGAGCAAGTCACTCTCTTTGGCAAAGTGGAAGGCCACCGGGGAAGGGAAAAGTGCCTTAGAAGAGATGCTTTATACATAAACCCCTGTGTGGCTTTTAACTAATCATTTAAGCCTAAACAAAATTTCCTCCGGAATGAACTTAAAGGAAAAATAAGCCCTTTAAAACTTCCATGCCTTTAAAGAACAGACACAGATGTTCCAATTGTTTTTATAAAAACACTGAGAAGGGGGTTGAAAGAAATATCACAATAAAACAAGCCTACCAAAATGCAAGCCTGCGTTCCAGAGTTTGACCCGGCTATTACAGACAAAAGCATGTTTGGGACCAAAAGTCTTTATATCACTTCTGCGTTTAACATGTAGTTATCTGCCATCTGTGGGTGTTTGTGTGCAGTAGATGTGTTTATGCATGTAATATGGTCACAATCTCAATCTCTGAGTTTAGAATCAACTCTGTCCAAAGGGAAGCTATAACTCAGTGGCTTCTTTGCTCATGTCCAGTCCATGTGTAGCTTTGAAAATAGCAAAAGCCCAGTTGCAAGGCCCTTTGAGATCCTTGGATGCAAAGAGCAAAGTGCATGCCAAGTGTCATTATTATGAACTTTATTGCTACTATTTTATTAAGTGTTTCAGACTAATATCAATTTAGCTTCCTGTTAAGTGCTATAAAGTGGGAGAACTTGAAAGGAGGCTTGGGAAAGATTGCCCAAGGAGGACACACAAGTTTCCTAGAAACTCTACCCCTCCCCCAATCCCCCTTTTTCAAGTCAATGATAAGTTGACTGTCCCTTCAGAATAGTATTTCAGGTCATCACGGTCCTTAAAAAGAAGGCCTGTCTGGATGTGTCATGGGGCTACTGCTGCCAGGAAGTGAGACATCATGTACAGGGATTAAGTCAACATGTACAGGGATTAAGTCGTTCAACAAACTTCCACAAGGCTCCTACTGTGTGCCGGGTCCATCCCAGAGGACACTCTCTCTCCAGTTTAAGGGGGAAACTGAGACATGCTCTGAGAGCACAAAGCAGAGACTAGCCTGGGCTGGAGAAAGCAGTAGGTTTCTCTAAGATGATCCAGCAGGATACACCAGGACTCACAGGAATGGGAAAGACATTCAGATGCCTCAGAGAGGCTGTGTTTTTCTATCTTTTCCCCAAACCACACCACCTTGCAACTTAGGAGAATATAGCTTTACTTTGTGTATTAAAATGACACTAGCAATAATTTTATTTTCTAAGATAGACAAATCATTTCTTGAATAGAATATACACTGACCATCCTCCAAGAGCCAAGTGCCCACTCAATACTATCTCATATATGATTGTTGGATCATCCTCCCAGCACACCTGTGAAGTGGGGGTGGTCAACCCTCTTTTGCCTCTGAGAAAGTATAGAGGCTAAAGGATTTGTACAGAGCACACACTTGTGGTCTGTGGCAGGGCCAGCAGGCGACACAGAGCTTAGCTGCTGCACAAGGCTGCTTTATGCGATTTACTAGTTAATGATGGCAGCCAACATTATCTCTATCATTTCTGTCAGCCACTCTGACTGAAATAAGTGAAAATAATAGACCTAATTTAGGACTAGGAGAGGCCTGCCAGTTCTTCCTCCTCCTCCCTAGAAACCCTGCCAGATGGGGACGAATCTATTTCTTAAGAGTCTAGTAAGAGGAAATTCCAAAACCTCAGTAAGCCATTTAATTGTTTTACACTGTTTATTCTCAGGAAATATTCTGTCTTTTGACTAAAATCCCGTGTGCTGCTGTCTTAGTATTGTTATTCTGCTTCAGTTGGATTTGAAAGTAACTGGTCACCATTCTCTAATATAGTCATTTAAAAATTTGAAGATCTTTATCATCATCTCCCTGTCTTCTTGTTCCTTTTACTTTCCCATGTAGGTCTTCCCTTCTGGCCCTTCAGTATTTTTCAGTGTTTCTTTAGAACCTTCTCTAATTCCTCCATACCTTCCCCTTCTGCCTCCCCCAACCCCTCACACCCTATCCCATGTATTTTTGTTATTTGATTACAGCCTAGGTTTAGAATTTGCAGCTGTCTGTTAGCATGTAACCCAGTGAGGAGTTTGCCAAACCTAAAGCAATGTCTCTTTCCTTGTATGTGTTTCCCTGGAGAACCAGTAAGTTACCCTGGAGCATTCCAGGTACTTTATCATTGAAAACAGAACTTGAGAAATCAAGCTTGTAGCAGCCTAAGGTTGCAGAGTGTGCGCGTGTCACAGAGTCTGTGGGTGTCATCTCAGCGGCCCGAACCCGCTCTACATCGCTGACACATCCTCTCTCCCGCCAGTGTATCTGTGGAGTTAATCATTTCTATCACCTCCTCCTAAAGAGCTGAAATCACCCTGGCAAGTGGCTGTGGGGAGGTGGGTGGAAGGGCTGTCATAAATTTGGTTTCCCCGGAGAGGTATTTGAAAACTGCCTAAGAGACTATGCCTCACAATCCAAGAAGAGGTTAGATAAAGACATTAGTCAGGGTGACCTAGTGGGGAGGCTTCAAAATGCAAGGATGAGTTCAGGTTGCCCATATGATCTTTTCGAGGGCTCTTCTGTTTTCTCGGGCTGAAATCTTTTGCAATTGGAGCTTCTGTCATTCAGCAGCAAAACTAAGCAGTCTGTTTGGAACATAGGTATTGGGGGATTGTGCTGGGTGTGGATTCCGCTACAAATTACTCATTGAACTATTGTAGTCGGCAAGCTGAGAGTCCAGAAGAAATCAAAACCAAATTGCTGACTTGAGTTGGGGGAAGGGGATATCTCTAAGCAAAGGGAGCTCTCTGCCTCTACACAACATCCAAGCAAGTGTGTTAGTGAATGTTTTCATGAATTATTCATTTATGGTGAATGAATGCAAGCAGCAGTCCCTTGTAAACGACAAGGCTCATAATCAGAGGGCTACTTATTTGTCCTTAGGAAGCAAGGAGGAAGCTTATTAACATCTCACAAACAGGAAGAAATTTTACTTAGAGAGATATGTTTCTATGGAGAAAAAATTTCCCTCCAGCCAGCCAAAGAGATATATATATCATTTATTTGAGCCTGCATTTAAAACCATCTTTTATATTATGTCCTTTGAGTTGCATTTACTTGCCTTTTCTAAGTGTAACTTTATGAATAATTGATAACAACTGACAAATTATTGGCTAGTTGAAAAACCATCCCTTCATGTCTTTAAGTCTGATCCATGGTTAAAGCCAAACTATTCAGGCATTTAGGATATTTTATAAAGGGTCTTTATAAAGAAAAGAGCCTTTAACTCTTTACAAAGAAAAAAATATCAGAATTTGAAAATGAATTTTTTTTTTTTACAAAAGTACTTCAGAAACCAATCCCACCATGTTTTTGGTTAACTTAAATGAATCAGGCGGACTGCATGACTAATTCAGATTAATGGTGCAGAAATCAGTCATTAAAGAAGAAGAAAAAAGGTTGATCTACTAGTCTCAGCAGAATGGCCGTAAATTCACCTCTCCCCTTCTAGTACTACTTTCTCTGTTTGAAACATTTGAAAGCATTAGTAAACACCTCCTCTGCCTGAGTAGGTGCAGCAAGCATGCTGTAAAACCCAGCAAAGGCTCCAGTGGAATACAGCTCTGTTAGCTGTATGACATTGTATTACTACTGTCGACTCTCTTGCAGTCAGGCTTTCATTGAAAAAAAAAAAAAAGAAGTTACATTTCCAAGATATCACATACTACATCTATTATATAATACAGTGCATATATTGCAGTAATACCAAATTGATTTTTCTAAAAGAAAAATGGAAAGTGCATGGTAAATTTAATTTAATTTAATAAAAATTAATTTCCAATATCCCTGGTGATAATGATGACAAAAGTGTTCTTGTATCGATAAGTCAGTGCAAAGCAGAGATGTTCAGTTGACCATGATGTGGGTGTCACTGGTACCTCTGAGCCCAGAGCTCTGAACATTATAAAGTGCAACCTTATTGCAAGGCAGGTATCCTGTTTTTTTAAATATTATATAGATTAGGGACAGATGAGTGTTCCTGAATTATTCATAGCCTTTTCTTACGAAATGCCCCAAATGTAATTTCAAATGGAAGTTAATTTAATTCAGGTAAAAATAAGTGGGTCTAGAGCTCACCTGAAAGCTTGAGTTTAATCTAAAGGACACTGATAAAAAGTACAGATTACCTTGGAGGTAGCCAGTTATGCTGTTCAAGAACAGAAATGGGTTATATTAAGTTGCTAATATAAATTGGAGTTTCACAATTTGTAAACCAATTAAGTTCATATTAATTAGCAGAGATAATTTACTGAACACTGTTCTTGCCATGTCTTTTGCTAGACAAAGATATCCTTAATATCTATGTTTTCATTAATTTGAGAAATACTTATTAAACATCTATTTGGTATCATATACTTTCTTAAATTTCAGTTGTGTCTACACAGGTAAACAAAGCAGATACAGTCTCTGACTTATGAAGTGTATGGTCTAGTTGGGAGCAGAGACATTTAAAAAAATTCACTCAAAATTTTTAATGAATTGTAATGGAGAAGCAGAGATGGTAAACTCCAAAAGGCCATGAAATACATCTATTTTGTTCATCATCCTATTGTTGCCAATTGGACATATGTAAATGAATTCTTATGCAAGTGATCTGATTTACCAAACAAGTTTTCCCCTCTGAAATTAAAGTGTATAGCGTCCAAAATATATTAGGTGCTCAGTTGATCTTTTGATGATTGATTGAATAAATGAGGATAAGTATTACCAGGGAAGAGTGCAAAGGACACTAAAGAGCACTACAAAAAAGTGCTTGTTTTCCCAGTTATTACTTCACCCATCCTGGTGTAATCGCCCAGAGAAGATTGTAGGATTACTTATGTCAATGGTCTGTGGCAGGAAGAAAGACGGTGCTTTCATAAAGCTGGAAGAAGATCATTACGGCAGATGTGTGGAGCTCATGGCCATGAGCTGGGGAGGTAGTGAGGGACCAGACGGTTCAGGGCCGTGGAGCTGCGTTGAGTTCTGTCGCAAGGATATGGGCTTACTAGCATCTCTGATGAGCCAGAGCATTTGCTGTTTTGCTTTGGCTAGTGTACTAGCTTTTCAAGACATGACAGAGGCGAGGGGCTGGGTCGAGGATAAGATGAAAATACTAAGGCAGGATTCTCTTCCTGGATGCCCAAATGTTTTGTCACCAAAGGAAAAGGGACAGAGGGACAGTTCTCTCAGGGAGATTCCCAATCTTTATCAGAGGTCCTCTCTTGAGCCTGAGGAAGCTTAAAGAGGGAAATATATTTTAATTGAATTCTGCTGATACTTTGGTACCTTTTCTCAAGCCAACTATTTCTACTTCTTTGTAGAATTTCTACTTTCAAAATCCTTATTTGTTAAAAGGGGAAATACTATATTTGCCAGCCAGTTTCAGAAGCTTGGCTATAAGACCTGGTACAGAGCATGAGCTCATTCTAAAAGATACAAGTAATATGATGTCTTTGAGAATGGGGGCCAGATAGCTTTCTTGTTTCCCCAGTTATGACTTCTGTTGGATTTCTGTCATTGTTTTCAGGAAAAACAAGATGCTGAGGACTGATCTCTCGGGAACTAGTTTGGTTCCATTTTGAGGAATTATTTTCAAGGCTCCTTTCTGAGAAATACTGTGAAGTTATTTTGCAATTCTGTAAAATCATTGGTGGGAAGAATCCATTTGCTTTCATAGAAGAGTTTGGGATTCTAAAGTTAATGCATTTTAAAACAAATATATATGTATGGAGTTTGGGACATTTTTACATTTGTTAGATTATAGTTCTTCAGTTAAAGCTAAGGATGGATGTTCTTTAAGATTACAGCCTTACTCACCGCTTTCACTGTTGGGGGTCTGGATTCAGTCCCTGGTAGGGGAACTAAGATCTCCCCCCAACACATATAAACACAACAAAAGATTCTAGCCTTAAGCCACAGTTTCTTGATTGAGTATAGTGATTAATCTGATGTTTGGGTAGTGTCTCAGAATAATAATAATAAAAACAAAAATAACCACAACTAATTTTTAATCAATATACTTAACATATGATAACTCATTTAATGCCATGAGGTAAGTATCACCCCCATTTTACAGTTGAGAAAACAGAGGCACAGAGAAGTCAAGTAACTCTGCCCAAGGTTTCCTAGCTAATAAGTGGCAGAGCTGAGATTCCAGTTTTAGCAGACTAGCTCCAAAGCCTATGTTCCTCAGTACCCCATTTTATAATATATTTAGTACCTAGGGAAGAAATCAACTATACGGTCATTCCATTTCACATTCTATTTGATTATCCTGGCAATTTGCTTTCTTTACAAAATAAGAATTTATATTTCTTTAAAAAATTTCACTTAGGAGAAGAATAAATATTTCTCACTACAAACTGCCTTCTCTTTAGATTTAAGAGTTTTGCATTCCCCTCTTTAACTCTTCAGTGTCTGTATCCCAGACAGAAATTAGTGTGGTCAATTAGGCCACAACAGTTCATTTAAGAAGATTCAAAAGAAACATACCTTTCTTTTCATAAGCAAATACAAAGATAGTGGGCAGCAAACTTTCTCTAATCTGTGTGTGAACTCATGTTATATTTAAACGAGAATGAAGTGTGGGCTCCATAGAATGGATTGGGTCCATTTTCAAGAATTTCTCTCTTTTTAGGGACACCTTCTATTTGGAATTTAAGAACTAAGCGCTGTATGAACCTAATTTCATTTACTATAGATACACTGACCACCTTCTTTGTGCCAGGTGCCAGGTTAAGTGCTGTGGACACACCAGTGAGCAGTAAAGAGTACCCTTATCATAATAAAACACAGAGCCTCACTAGATTAAGAACATATCACTTTCAGTTCAAGTCCTAGAATCTGAATTTTAGAGCTTCAGGGGATTTCCAGATAGCCTGTAGTCTGATCCATTCATGAAACAGATGATGAGATGGAAAGCCTAAAAGTTAACTAAGAAAGTTTCTTCTCCAGAATCAGAAACCTTAATAGCAACGGTGTCTGTATCGCCTGCTCCTTGCCCACCATTCCTGCCATTTTATTGCTTTCAAGGTTTTTTAAAGTCTGGCCCCCACCCCCAACACCAGGTTCTTTTGTTGTTGTTGTTGTTTTGTTTTGTTTTTTTTTTTATCTACTCAAGATTTCTTAGATGGCTGTGCCCTGACTTTGATGCTAATATTGCTCTTCCAATTTTCCAACCTAATTTTTTTCATCATTTATTTTTTCCCTTTGCCTGTCCACATATGTGGCCTATCTGCCTGTCTTAAGAGTTTAATAACTGATCCCAGGAGGTAATGGATCTGGTGAAGAATTGGGAAAGAAGAGCAGTCTGCTGTGACTCTCCTGGGATCTTGCAAACAAAAACAATGGCCCTTAGCTCCTTAAAGATAGTGGTCTTGCACAAGACCAGCAGACTTTACTGATACTCCTAGACTGGATGACATCCTTTGGAGGGAAAAACAAGGACATGAAATCTCTTGCTGTGGTACTTATCATTCTGCTAAGGACAATGAAAACAGTCTGTCATCCCTGACATCTTAATTGAAAGAAAATCTTACATAGATTTCAGCCGTAAGCAGTATGTTTATACAAGTGTATACAAGAGGAATAATCTGTCAAGTTGGAAAACTCTTAATGCTACAGGACTCAGTTTCATAATTGAACAATCCAACATGAGCTCACACATCTTACCTTGTTCCATGCCTCAATAATTTTTAGTAGAAATTCTTTACCTAGAGGCATATGCTTATTAAAAAGGAGGCTCGGCTTGCTCAAAGTCTGGAATTATTAGCTCATGGCAACAAGCCTGCACTGGAGCAAAACTGTTGAGTCTTTGTTTTCACAACTTTACCACAATTTGCCATCTTATTTTCAGAGCCTTGCTGATGCGTTGTTTGGGAAGTTTTTTTTCTTTAAAGGAATAAAACAAAATTTCACATGGATGAGTGACTTCTCATGTTGGCAGAATTTTACTACTTCACTGGAAAGTTCATGGAGCAGTGTGAATATCAAAGGAAATGGGCCATGGATTTATTTTAGTATAAAAAAATCAATAATACCTTAGTTATGGGAGGCATCAAGGTGTGATGGAGGAAGCCCTCTATTGCAAGTTGAGTGTAAGTCGTACTGTTTTTCATGACCCATTTGACCTTGGGCAAACGTAAATGTTTCTGAATTCATCTTACTCCTGAGTAACATGGGAGTAATAGGATCTACCTACCACATTGCATTGTTTCAAGTCCCATGAAGGTGAAAATATTTAGAAAAATATGAAGCAATGTATAAGTGCAATATAAAAATTTTATGAGTATATTAAATAATAACTATTTTTATATGTATGAAGGGAATTAAACAATGCAAGTATTCCAGTAACATTTTGCTTCAGTGATCTAATGGAGAAGGCAATGGCAACCCACTCCAGTACTCTTGCCTGGAAAATCCCATGGACGGAGGAGCCTGGTAGGCTGCAGTCCATGGGGTCGCTAAGAGTCGGGTACGACTGAGCGACTTCACTTTCACTTTTCACTTTCATGCATTGGAGAAGGAAATGGCAACCCACTCCAGTGTTCCTGCCTGGAGAATCCCAGGGACAGAGGAGCCTGGTGGGCTGCCGTCTATGGGGTCGCACAGAGTCGGACACGACTGAAGTGACTTAGCGTCTTAGCGTCAGTGATCTAAATATTCTGGACAAATGATTATTTCTCAAGCCAAGCTACATAATTACCTCATTCTAGGCCTTTGTATAGCTAGTGATTGGGTAGGCATAGGGTTTTTTTTTGTTGCTGTTGCGGTTTTTTTTTGGTTTAAAAGCCTATGTAAGAAGTCTAGGAAATTCTATTGGTTTTGTAGATGGGATTGGGGAAATTACTTAAGGAATCTGTGTAAAACAGTAATTCAAAATTATTCAGAATTCAAACATATAGGCTTCCCAAATAACTATTTTCCCTTCCACTGTACTTTGCCAATTTGTCTGATTGGTATCATAGGTAATTATTATTATAGTCCCAGGGGAACCTCATACCCTGAAAAGTTTTCTTAATTAATGAAGGAATATTTAATACTTAAAAATCTAGGAGATTTATGCATGGTGTGGAAATAACTAACCTAATAAGAACACTGAATTAAATGAAACATACTATTCCCCAATTATTCTCTACAACTGGGAGTTTCCCACAGTCTGGGAGAAGAATGAAAACTTATCTTAAATTTAATTGCTTTTTCATATTCATTTGCATCACCATTAAGTTGTTTAATTGATTTCTTTAAAAAAATAGACCGTCAATAGAAGCTGATAACCAGGATTGTCATTAATATGTTGGAAACAAAATGTAAATGGTGATAATGTGTTGCCCTTGCTTATAAGAATGATACTTCACATCAACATAATCAAATATTTTTAGTTGTTTTTGATAACAGTTTTCAAGTGGCCCTAACCATCTATACTCAAATTGTTACCCTGGTGACTAGAGGGGCAGACATATGGTTGAAGACTGTATGTATGTATATATAGATTTATGTATGATATGTATGCGTGTATATAGATATCTATATCTATCTATCTGGATATTTTTAAATGAATGGATGGATGTATATATAACTATCTGTAGGGTCTCATTATGAAACTGGGGAGTTCAGAGTATTAATCTTGTACTTAGAAGAAGTGACCATTATTAAACATGCTACACTTTGATATATAGCTATTTTCTTTTTAGCAAAGGTCCCAAACAAAACATTAAGACTGGAGAATATAAAACAAAAGTTGTCTGTTGATCAAGCAGCATTTTATACTTCTCTGACTTGAGCTCTGAGTATCAGAGACTTTTGACCCAGTGATATTACAACCATAGAAATTTGGAGCGATTGAAAGAAGCCATTTCCTAGACTTATAAAAGCTGAAGGGCCGTCAAAGACCTTACTAATCCTTACTGTTCATCTGTACTACAGAGGTCCCAAGTGTACGTGTCAAGAAATATCCGTAGTACTTCATTTGCTTTTCTAAAAACACCCATGTCATTGTTACCAGCTTCTCACCTTAGCCTATCTATGTAACCACTCACACACATCCTGTTAATAGAACTGGTTGTGATTTGTGTACATCGCCATAAACTCTGTGAAAAACTTTTATATTTTCTTATATTTTCATATACACAACTTCCTAAACATATAAATCTAGGACTAACTTAGGACTAATCCTTCTATGATATGTGTGACTGTGATAGCTAGCTGTGTTTCCAAGGGAGATTTCAGGCGAAAAGACTGGAAAACTTAATCTCCTTTGGAATCGTAACAGCAATGTGAAGGAAGAATATCTTGGCCTTCTTTCCCCCAGTTCAGGCTCTGTGAGTCACCCATGGGAGGCACATGAGCTCCAAAGAAGAGGTTCTTCATGCTGTCCTTCCCTGAAACACAGGAAGGCATTGCCCTGAAAAGAACATCTCTCTGCAATCTTTACCCAGCTCTTAGCTTAAGCGATTTTTTTTTAAAGAAAATTCATTAATTTGGGAAGCACTATTTTCCTATCATGGTATTCAGGATAAGATGCTTTAACATGGAAGACTCAGAGGTTCTGAGCGGTTATTTATTTGTTTGTTTTGCTTGTTAAGTCATTACTTCAATGTTTTGACATTTATACGGCTCCCCAGAGTAAGAGCATCAGGAGATTGAGAATTGAGCCAAGGAGGTTATTTGTTTGCCATTTTTAATAAATACAAATAATTCCCCTTTTCCCTCAGCCCCACATTCCCTGGCTCATTAAATCAATTTAAGGCTCTTAAATTTTTTTCTGGCAAACTGAAGCAAAAGAACTATGTACTTCCCCAAGGAAAGCTTACCTGAGACCTGCAGATCAGGCTGAAATCAATTTCTGTCAAAGAGTCTAACACCTTGAGTTATTACAAAATGAGGGGTCAGTAACTGGGGGCTGGGCCTCAGACTCGACCCAAGAAAGACTTGTTGCATCGTGTGAACTGTGATCTAGCTACTTTGGTTTGTGACCTGGCTTTGTGTTTTTTTCCCACTCGAAGTGGAGAATTATGGAAAAGTCAAAACAGATTTCTATTTGGAAATTATGAATGAAGTTGGCTCTGCAAATCCAGATAGTGAAAGTATATCCAGAGGAAAGCCAGGCAGGCTTCCAGGCAGAAGTACGGAAGAATGTTATCAAACAAATGTACACACGTCTCAGGCTCTAGGATCCTCCAGGGGGCAGAGACCTCAGAGTAAACATGCAGGATTTCACTACCAGGTCCCTTCTCTTTCCTAAGAGGCAAGGGTTGTAGGAGATTTACTGGCTTGTTGTCTATTGACTATCAGTTAGATAACAGAGGTCAGGAAATGAAGTGGAATTTGATGTATTAACTAGGAAGCAGCAAAGGAAGCCAGGCTTGTATTTTATTTGTTATTATTTCCCTAATATCCTCAATTATGTGGCTCCCATCAGGGAATCTGATCTGCTGCTCATGTAATGGTATTGTCCCCACTGGTTCTGGACTTGAAAAACTGGCAGTGAATCCCCTGCCTAGAGTATCAGGAATAATGTTTGCTGTTTTTTCTTTTCTTTTTTCTTTTTTTGTTCCCAGGCCTGTCCCAGGCTCTCTATCTTCTCTGCTCCATCTTCACAACAGACAGAGACAGCCCATGCCAGCCTCCATGCCTGGGACCCTGCCCAACCCTACAATGCCGGGTTCTTCTGCCGTCTTGATGCCAGTAAGTGCTTCTTTCTGCTGAGGCTTGCCCCATTTGAAAAAGTACAGGAAGTATGCAGATCTAAGCTGATGGGAAAGAAAAGAGCTTCTTATGGATGGAGAGTTGAGCTGGGTGCCAGTTTGCTCTAAGTGCCTAGTTGTGTATCCTTGGGGATCTTGCTGGCTTCTCCATCCTTCAGTGCTTCCATAATGAGGCATGGTTTCATCTTCTTGCTGGTGACAAGTGAGTTTGTAATACTCAGGGAATGGGATTTGTCCCGGGACATGGGAGTGTATGACTACTCCAAAGTCTATAGCTTGGGTTACGTATAGTGTCCTAAATTGCCAGTGAGTGGTCTAGCTGGGACTCAGAGTGATGTGTCAATAATAACAATAATAATGATGGTACATAATAGGTGCTAACACATATGCATACATATTATGTTTTATTAATGATGCTAGCAGCATTTACTGAATGCTTACCTTGTGCCGATCACTCTCTAACCACCTCATTAACCTGTGAAACAACCCTCTCAGGTACATACTATTACTATCCCCATTTTTGAATGAAGAAAGTAAGGCAAAAACCAAGCTTGGCTGAGGAGCAGTGCCATTGAGTTTTGAACCTAGGAGTTCTCTCTCAACCCCTACATGATCCATACATTCTCTCCTTTCACTCTCACAAGAAACCTTTGAGGTATGCACTGCTCTTACCCTTACTTTGCAGAAGAGGAAACCAAGGCACAAGAGGCTGAGAAACTTGGTTAAGTGACTAAGTCAGTAAGAGCTTATTGTTGTTCACTCACTAAGTTGAGTCCGATTCTTTGTGACCCCATGAACTGCAGCACGCCAGGCTTCCCTGTCCTTCACTATCTCCCTGAGTTTGCTCAAACTCATGTCCCTTGAGTCAGTGATGCCATCCAACCATCTCATCCTCTGTGACCCCCTTCTCCTCTCACCCTCAATCTTTCCCAGCATCAGGGCCTTTTCCAGTGAGTCAGCTCTTCGCATCAGGTGGCCAAAGTGTTGGTGCTTCGGTTTCAGCATCAATAAGAGCAAGCGAGTGACAGAATCAGGTTTTAGATCCAGGTGGTCTGACTTCTAAGTTATTACACTATACCTCCCTGAAAACAATAGATTCACATAGAATGAAGATTCAGACTGTTTTAGAGCTAACCTGCTCTCCTGCCGCGGGATCCCCACTGTGTACATCTTCTTCCTCCCTGGCATTGCGCCCCAGTGCACATGCCTAGTGTTACCATTTTCAGGGCCATTGGGTTCTCAAAAGCCCTAGAGGTGACATGACAATTCAATTAAAATCCTCCCACAACAATATCAGGAATATTTTGCAGAATGTTTTTAGCATTCTAAGGAACTGTCTACATTTGCTATTTCATTTTGTTCTCACAGCAGTCCTGTGGGAATATGACTGCAGCCATTATCAATATACTTACTTTACCAATGGGAAGCTGAGGAGTACAACATTGGAGGGATTTGTCTAATGTCACACAGCTTGTAACGGAAGAGTTACAAGTTACAAGTGACTAGGATACGCATCTCTCCTCATGTTTTGCAGCCCAGATCATCCCAGAATGAGGAATTTACTCATTTATCTGGAAGCAGGGAGATGGAGAAAGGCTTGATGGCCCAACTGTAGCAACCTAGGTCTTCCCACTGTTCAGTGTCAGGTAGTTCAGGCTAGAAAGATTATTTGCAAAATGTTGTCAGAAGGACAGCTGAGCTGGCTGACTACCTGCCTCACTCACCTTAAACGTTTTGGATGAAGGAAAGCAGCACCATCCATACTGCAATCCCGGATTTCATTCAACCTCACTAACGGCAAGAGACTTCTACCACAAGCCATTTTCATCCAGGCTTTAAATCCTTCTCATTTAAAACTGCTTCCTTTCAGAAATTCTATGCATTGTCCAGAAAAATATCACTGCAGTGACCTTTTTTCCCAATTTGAATAAACTGTGTACCATTCCCAGGGGCAAAGGTGGGGCATTTAGGCTGCAAAGACCCAGAGAAAAGGGTGCCTGGCATTGGTTTCCACCATATCACTTCATTGTACAATGGAGGAGTAGAACAGAAAAAGAGTCTTTAAAGTTTTAACAGAGAAGTCATGTACTTGAAATTTTTAAAAACTGGTGATGCTTCAGAATAGAAGCAAAGGATCAGGTACATGGTAAAGAGCCAGTGTAGATAACAGAGTCAGAGTTCAAACCCGCGTCAGTGATGTGTACAGCTGTCATGAAAACAGTGTCCATCCAGAGTAGTGACTTTTAACTGGAATCAGTTTTGTCCTCCAAGGAATGTTTGGCAATATCTAAAGACACTGGTCATTGTCACAACTTGGGGTAAGTGCTGTGGGCATCTAGTGGGTTGAGGTCAGGGATGCTAAACATTGTACAATGCATAGGACAGTTACCAGGACAAAGAATTATTTGGCTCAAAATGTCAATAGTGCCAAGATTGGGAAGCCATGATCTGAAGTGACATTAATGTAACTAATGAAAATGAATGTAAGATATCTAAAAGCACATACTAAGAGTTTTAGGGCCTAGAAATTTGGGCCCTTTCTTCCTCATTATTGGGTTGCCAGCCCCTGTGCTATAATTTTAGCTTGTCAAGCAGGGACTTTCTGTAGAGTTCTTGTGTCCCCTGGCATAAAAAGATTAGTTTATATCTATAGGTGAAGGTGAGATTCTTAACTGATTTGTGGTACATGCTGTTAGGCTACATATTTCACAAAGCCCTAGGTCTGAAATAAATGATGACTCTGTTCATTCATTTATTTCTTAAACTTTTGTTGAGCTCCTTCTAAGGGCCAAGCTCTGTGCTAGATGCTGAAAATGTGGTGAAGGAGAAAATAGGCGCTGCCTTCCAGGAGTTCACTGGGTCAGGATTTGTGATTTTGAAAGTCAAAAGCTGAAATTATTTGGGGTTATAAACAGCCATTTATGATTACAAAAGCCCAGTGGACTGCAGACATTTTTGGCTCCTGTTTTCCAACTTATTTCAAGGAAAAAGAAGAAGCTCAAAAAAGATGATATCCTTTACCTGGATGTTTTACATACAGTGCTCAGTATTGCTTAGTATTCAGCAAAGCCACTCCCGTCTTCTGACCTCTTCTTTCTAGTCCACTCATTAAAGCCACACTCATGGGCAGAGCGTTTATTAGCACATAGCACCAAATAGTTGTTTTGAAGAGGCTCTTGGTAACCCCATATAATTACTTACGGGGAAAAATGCAATTTTTTTAAGATAGAGAAACCAGCCCTGTTTTTAGTATTCTGTTTAATTTGTGAGTCATAAGGTAGAAACAGTCATAGCCTGTAACTTTTCCAAAAAGTAGGCAGCATGGCTGACTCTGAATCCAGAAGCAGAAAGCAGGCTACTCTCACTTCTTTGTAAAATGGTGGCTCCGAAGCATGATGGAAAGCCCTGGACAATCATGTGTCCTTCTGAACAATCCTCCTTCCAAAAACTGAAAGCAGAAACTCCTTTGGACTTTATTTCTCTTTAGGAGAAGGTCACTAATTTGAATAAAGGGTCAAATGCTAATCCCATTCTCCTACCCACCAGCCTCTGGAAAGTGGAAGTTGTAAGTAATAAGCGTTTTTTAGAGAAATCTCCATGACTTAACAATTAGAGTACACAAATGTACTTTATGGCACTGAACTGTACACTTAAAAAGAGTTAAACTGGTAAATTTTAAGTTATGTATATTTTATGATGATTTAAAAAATAATTTAAAATAATTAGAATACCCAGGCTGCTTGAAGATGTAGGGGAATATGAGAATGAATGTAGCCAGCCCATATACTTCAATTCCAGACAATTCCAAAAAGCATCATTTGGATTTGCAAAGTATTTACATTGTATTAGGTGTTTTAGGGGATCTGGAGATGATTTAAACTATAGGGAAGGGTGCACGGAGATCCAAGCAGTCCATTCTAAAGGAGATCAGCCCTGGGTGTTCTTTGGAAGGAATGATGCTAAAGCTGAAACTCCAGTACTTTGGCCACCTCATGCAAAGAGTTGACTCATTGGAAAAGACTCTGACCCCGGAAGGGATTGGGGGCAGGAGGAAAAGGGGACGACAGAGGATGAGATGGCTGGATGGCATCACCGACTCGATGGATGTGAGTTTGAGTGAACTCCGGGAGTTGGTGATGGACAGGGAGGCCTAGTGTGCTGCAATTCATGGGGTCGCAGAATCGGACACAACTGAGCGACTGAACTGAACTGAACTGATGCCTCTTATATGAGACTTAGGTACCTTGAAATTTAGTGTCAGAGGGGGGTCCTGGAACCAATCCCTGGAGAATATCGAGGGGCAACTCTATTTTATTTTGCTGAACTGGTGCACACAAAAGGTTTTGCTAGAATGGTCTAGAAAGTTCGCCATCATTAAATAGCTCCTTTTGCAACAGTTTCACAAAGCCATACACTGCTAGATAACTGATAAACTAATTCTGGCTAAGGTATGGCTGATGATACTTCACTGTGATGTGATAGGAAGTGTGCCCCAATCATTCTTGACAAGGCTTTTAGCAAGTACCTCTGCTCGTCCACACATTGGTATCCTAACAATAACCCTGCCCTTGGGGTGGACACAGCAGGAATCGCAGTGATAATCTCAGCGATGGAAGGGACCTTGAAGGGTCATTTTGTTCAACTATTACTCTCAACTCTTATCTGTGAGGTTTCTATTCTACACTGTTTGATGAGCTCCTTTGATAAGGAACTCTATTTTCTAAGACTACCTAGGCTAACTTTGAGCAGAAACCTTGTTCCCTAAAATTTCCTAACGTTGTTTCCATTTCCATACTTTGGCAAATGGAAAACTTTTGCACTGAAGAAACTATTTCTCTCTTGAGGCAAGTCTAATTATTTTCTGTATGATTTCAGTATTAAGTACACTTGCATTATTCCTGTTCTTCAAAAAGTGTTAGTTTTCTACTAAATGGAAAATGTTTGTCAGACACAGTCTTTCTGACTGAAAAAGAGATTTGTTTTACTGATTCATTTTTTAACAGGGACACCCTGGAGACAAAAGCCAGAACTCAATTCAGATATTGATAATCAAATGTTAATTCTAGACACAAGGGTAGGCTAGAAGGGCAGTGGGGGGCGTTGATCACATGTCTTCAGTACCCACACTGCTTTCTTTACCTCCCAGAGCTCTAACCCTGCTGGGAGGCCTAAAACTGCTGCTGTGTAGAGTCAGACAAGGTTAATAGGGGAGAGAAGATGTGCCCTGGGCAGCCGCTCCTGCTGGACCATTTTGATGGTGGTCATGAATTAGAGCGACAGAAAGACATATCATCTTTAAGGGGGTGGCTTTTAAAATGAATTTTTTCTTACTGCTAAAATGACTCACATTGCACTATAAAATTTGGGGAGAACACAAAAGCTGCAGCTATCTTGAGATAACCATTTGGTATATTCTATATCCTTCCAGGATTTTTCTAGGCATATGTTATTCTCTTTATAGCTGTGAAATAGAAAATCCCATGGATTTCTATTGGGGTCCCTAAGAGTAGGACATGGCTGAGCGACTTCACTTTCACACATTGGAGAAGGAAATGGCAACCCACTCCAGTGTTCTTGCCTGGAGATTCCCAGGGACGGTGGAGTCTGGTGGGCTGCCGTCTGTGGGGTCGCACAGAGTCGGATACAACTGAAGCGACTTAGCAGCAGCAGCAGAAGCTATGAAAATAAGCTTGATGAGTAGTATTCAGAGTGTTCACAAAGTGAACACTTTGTGGAAGTGTTGCATGGTTTTGTGGAAGTATTGCCTGCTTTTGTTTGGAAATGATCTCCCATCACAATGTTGTTCTCTTTTGCATTGGACTTCTGCTCTAGAACACGTGGCTTTGGATGA
The DNA here is from genome assembly GCF_016772045.2 of Ovis aries. Lineage (NCBI taxonomy): Eukaryota > Metazoa > Chordata > Mammalia > Artiodactyla > Bovidae > Ovis > Ovis aries. The sequence continues at coordinate 68,969,276 of NC_056057.1, read as the reverse complement.
TTCTTTGCTGTGCCTGAGTTCAAGACTTAGCAGTACCTTGCTTACCCTTTACCAAAACTGCAGGTTTTCCCTGGATTTATTCACAGAAATTCTACACAATCCATTTGAAAGAGAAATGCAGCTTTGTCTATGATCTCAACTGCCTTTCTCAGACTTCTGATTCTGTTACTTTCCTTTCTCTTAGATGGAGAGACAAATGTCAGTGAACTCCAACCTCCTGGGAATGCAAGGTCCAAATCTCAGCAACCCCTGTGCTTCTCCCCAAGTCCAGCCAATGCATTCAGAAGCTAAGATGGTAAATAACAATTATAATCATCCTTTTCTTACTGTATGACTTTTTCTTTTGATTTCTGCTCTGACTTCCAAACTCCAGTTAAATGAGGTAGATGGCTCTGTCTTTGTTTTCAATGAATAGGTCTTTCTGTGGAAAAGCAGTGCAGAACTTGGCCCTCCTTTTGAGGCTATTAGTTACTGAACCTTGGCATGGGATGCTCATGTAACAAGCATTGGATCAGTGTGTGGCCTTAGTGAAAGGGACTTTTAGAAGTTTGGGGAGATCCATAAGAGTTGAGGTAGGATACACCCAAATATGTGTATATTTGTTCAGGAACTGAAATTAACAGAACAATCCAGAGTTTCTCTCCTTCAACGTAGTCACCATTTCAGTGCCACTCTTCCTGTCCCCAGAGCCACCAAAATAGATGTAATTTTTAAACATACAAGTAGTATGAAAATATTTTCATTTTTTTGTGTTATAGTCATCAGATGTGACATTGATTTGAAAAGACCAGAGTCTTGTTTTCTCCTGGGGTAACTGCAGCTCACATTGAAATGTACGATTTCAGGTGACATTTAGTGACTTTTAACATATGAGATTGATGTGCACTGAAGTCATTCTTTCCAATCAAAGTGATAGATTCATGCATTTATATCCTACTAAATATTAATAAAAGCAATGCCTGTTGGTCTTGGCCATATAAAGTCAATTTTCTGGTTACATTTAGCAAAATTACTTGAAGGAATAATTCAGTTTTTGTATACATTCTGACACCACAGTTGGTAAGGTGTCAGATGCCAACAAAATGCACTGCAGCAAAGTTTTTTGTATCTGATGTTGGGTAAAGATAGCTTTTGCTAGAAGCTGGAGATTTTTTTGCTTTGCTGAGTGACAGGATAGGGACCATGTCGGAAGGCTGAGGTTGGATGTTATTGACACCTCTGAAAATTAGCCATCAAAATCCAGAGACTATGTCTTTAATGACAGTAAGTGTTTTGGACGCTGGCTTTGGTCACTTTCTCTTGGAAATTTCTCTCATTTGACTTGCACCTTCTTAACCCAAGGAAGCAACTGAACTCCCAGTGTTGGCTACCCTGGGCACATAAAGTCTGTGGTTGGGAGAGGTCTCTTTGCTGGGCCACAGTCCCTGTGACATGCCAAATGGCACCAGCATCTTCAGCAAAGCTCGTTAAATCTTTTTGGAATCGGCAAATATTTTTTCAACTCAAGCCCTGCTGAGCCAAACCAAATAATTGCTGGCAGAGTAAAATCCAAACTGGCATCTGTTTTGGAGACCAGAGTAATGCCATTTACATTTTTTTAGAGGAAAATAAAAAATGAACTGTGAAGGTACTTAAGCAAGAAACAAAATTAAGTTATTCATGTGTATGAATAAGTGTTCTGGGTCTAAAACATTAAATGCTACTTCTTCAGCCGGATTATTTCTAAATCACCTAGTTTAGTTCAGGGTCTGTATCTCTTTTGAGAGACCCCACCAGACAAACTTGAAGGAGATTCTAAAACACAATTCCAAATGAAATTTCCCTGCCAGTTGAATTTTCCTGAATTGTATGCCACCGTTCGACTCAGAAGTATCCTCTCCCTCTTCTTGCTGGCAAAGAAGGAAAATGCTTCCAAAGGGAGTCCAGGTTTACAGTTATTTATATGCATGAAATAAGAACATATGATAGGGCAGATTAATAGTGAATAATATCAGCAGGAGACAAAAGGGAATTGGACTGTGCTTATAAAAATAGTGTTACCCTGCAAATGTTTGTCAAGTTAAATTTTGAGCAGGCATACTCCTCTGCTGATTCATGTTCTAAGTGAATGAATATTTCCAGATCCATGATGTCTGGGCAAATGAACTGTATCATAGAGCTGATACAGCTTTTCCCTCTGCTCCAAACTCCCACCTCCTAACCCTGTTTTTGCCAATACAAAGTTGGATTCCTGTTCATCCAAAGGGAAAAATTGTAATATTGGCCACTTATATTTTGGAAGAATAGCATTTACCTAGTAGCTTGGAAAAGCGTTAAGTAAATGGCTTTTAATACATTACTCAGCATCCCTGTTCCGATTTCTGCTCACTTTATTCACTGGAGAAACTAGTTATTGCTACCTACTCACTGTACAGTATTTTCTAGCAGCTTTGGGTTGCTTAGACAAAAAGTTTTCATGAAATAGAAAGTAGAGAAGAAAAAAAAAAAATCCTCCCTGATATTAATGTCAGCCAGAGCCTCCACAGGTTTCTCAGAACTACGGGCTTTGTTGTTCTATGCCTAATTTTCTTCCTGTGTAAAAGCTGGAATGGATTCCAGATTTCAGCTAAGACTCTTGTTTCACTGTTTTCAAGGACTTTTCCAGAGGTCACACATGGGCTATTGTGATGAAGGCACTCTGTGGGGTGTGTGCTCAGAGCACACGAGCAGCCAGAGAGCCGCCTGGGAGGTATTGCCCACCCCACGACACTGCAGACCTCTCCCCTTGGGGCCAGGCTGTCCATTTTATAGTCCCTTTTGGCCACTGACAGATGTCATCATCCCGAATCTCTGGTGAAACTCAGAGGTCCTGGAGGTGGACAGAAGCATAAGGCAGGATTGCTTTCCATGTACAGCTTTGTTAGAAGCTGATAACTGATTGTTCGATAGAATGCATCCATTCTCCTTGCCCCAAATGGGTCATTTCACCTCTGGGAGAGAGCAAACCAGTGTCCCCAGTAAACTCTCCAGGGCATTAGTCTGCGACATCCTAAATTGAAATCACACGTGTTCCTCTTTTGATTTAATGTGTATTAGTATCAAGCCGTGCACTTTGGTGGACTGTAGTCACATCTGTCCAAGCTGATTTTATCATAGGTCTGGCAAATGATAATTTAGTGTTATGGATATTTCTTCTGAAGAATTAAGCCAACAAACATATGGCTTCACAATAATACAAGTAGATATGTGCATACTGGATTTTTGTCTCAGGGTCAGAGCAGATTCAGAGGTGTGAGAGCCTCCCACCTTTCTAACTACACAGGATGGTAGGCTCTTCCTCCCAGATTCCTAGGATCAGTGGGTGTCTTTCATGAAAATAGGTCTGCTAGAAGGAAATTTCGGAGAAGGCAATGGCACCCCACTCCAGTACTCTTGCCTGGAAAATCCCATGGATGGAGGAGCCTGGTAGGCTGCAGTCCATGGGGTCGCTAAGAGTCGGACACGACTGAGCCACTTCACTTTCACTTTTCACTTTCATGCATTGGAGAAGGAAATGGCAACCCACTCCAGTGTTCTTGCCTGGAGAATCCCAGGGACGGGGAGCCTGGTGGGCTTCCATCTATGGGGTCGCACAGAGTCGGACACTATTGAAGCAACTTAGCAGCAGCAGCAGCAGCAGCAGAAGGAATTTTTCACTGGAAATCTGGTAGACAGTTTTAACACTCAAAGGGGAACGAGAGAGAAGGAGGGGGATGAGCAGAGAGAAAGGGAAGGAAGAAGGAGACAGAACAGGTAGGAAATGCAAACCAGACTGGGATCCTGTTTCCAGCCTTTGGTGGGTGTGCGTGGCTCTGCAATGATGTAGATGCGGTGCTCTCAGTCTGTAGATTTGTGCTCATTCCTATTGGTGAAAATTAGACCAATTCTATCTAATTGTTTCACAGGTTTATCTTTTCTTTTTTAAAGAAGTCAATAATAGGGTTTGGAAAATAAGTAAAGCATGGGGAGAGCTTGTCCAAACATCTGTCTGGAGTCTCATATATGATGAGATAACAACTATTATACTGAAACTGATGATGAGGATGGCATATAAACAGCCTTTCATAGAGGGCGCTGGCCACTCTGCCCGGGAGTCACCATCGGTTTGGATAGGGGTAGGAAGCCTAGGAAACGGTGATGCCAAGGAGAAGTTATGTATAGCTCTGACCTGAAATTATTCTCAGGATGGCCCCATAACAGGGATATTGTCCCCATTTTATAACTCAGAACGAGCTTTAACTAGTTAAAAAAAAAACTGGCCCAATGACATATCACTTAGCAAAAGCTAAAGTTTCAGACTCTAATGGCAAAGCATTTTCATCACAACACTGATCCTTTAGATAAAAATATACAGGTTCCAGGTGTTGGTAAGCAGCAGATTAAATCAAATTCATTTTAGGTTAATTTATATGTACAGACAAATGGGAGACAAGGATGGCTAGGACAGTGTAGACCTCTAGATAACCTGTAAAAATGTGGAGTCGTTGGTTAGTATGGACCTTACTGCTTAGTTTAACCAAAGCTCTATGGCTGTACTGATTGGTCCAACCTCACTGCCTCATTCCAACTCATTTTAATCGTGACATTTCTCGTTTTACATGTGTGTCTCCCCGATTTGATTGATTGGAAGCTCCTTGATAATAATCCTTGCATTGTGTAAGCTCTTTGTACTGAGAAAGGCCCCATGAATGAGAACTGAATTTAATTGACTTGAATTGAATTAAAATTATGAGAAGGGACCAAACCCTAGCCCTGGAAATGAGAATGAGATGGAGTGGGTAGGGGGCAATGATGGGGCTAAGAAGGGTAGGAAAACATTATTTAAATGCTTAGCTAAGTATTCAGGTTGTAAAGAGTAGCTATCTACATTTGATTTGTTTGAGAGACATCTAGAAACAATAGCCGTCTTATTTTTTTTCCTTGAGAGGGAAGCAGTACATCTGTTCCTTAGAAAACAGAACTGGGAATATCATTGCCCTCTGAGGAATTGAGAGCAATCAGTACTAAAGGCTGTTTCTTCCATTGTGATGGACTGACTGTGCTGTGTTTTGGTCACCAACAGTCAATACCTCATCCAGTTAGGTTTACTGTTCATTGAATGAATATATAAATATATGCATTAATGAATGAATGAAAGAAACCATAGGATTGGAGTGTCAAGGCCTTTTAGAGATAGAAGGTGCTTGCCCCAATTCCTCATTTCCTAAGTAAGGACAGAAAAACCTGGCAAAGACTTCAGGAGATCAAGCTATCATTTAAACACAAAGCTGGGCCCCAACTCAGGCCTTCAGCCTTCTACACAGAATTGTGCTTTTGCCATCAGCTGTACCAATAAATTACTAACAGTGCTTCTTTTTTTGGCTAATAGTTTCTTCCTGGCAGATTGGCAGATGAGAACCGGGGTGGCATAGTGAGCAATCCATGGTTAAATCTCTACTTTGTTTTGAATGTCAACCTGGGTGTGTTTGTGTTTGCCTTTTCCCTCCCTAATTATCGAGCTGGATAACTGTTTGCCTACAGTGCCCTTTGGCCACCCACTGTCCAATAGATAAATCACAGAGAAGTCTGGCTCCATATGGAGTTGCCTGGAAAATTTATACACATGAAAAGACAGTCTCCAGGTAACATCTCTCTGGCACTCTTGAGAAATGCAGTCCTTCGATTTCCCTATTTGCTTTAATCATCCCCAGCTTCACTTCCTAAATGTCTAGGAATAAAAAAGCAGGGAATAAATAGGCTGTCTGCTTCTCAAAAGCTTTGTGGCAAGGCAGGAAATGCTGTTGACTTGAAAGACGCCCTCCTTCACTTGCCAGCAGCCATGTGGCCCTGTAGCCAGTGATCAAAATGTGATGATAGGCTAATCCAAGGAGACCACTCTTTTCAGAATCCTGCTCCTTTGGTGCTATGAAAAAACACTGTCCAGTATGAAGGTGAATAGGAATTAGGTAAGATTCTGTGACAACAACAGCAAAAATCTGAACTCTTGACGGATATCATTTTAAGGGCAGTATAAAACACCGCAGTAGAAAACAATAATTGTTAACATTAATTAATCACTTGTTATGTGGTGGCAGAAATTATGTTAAGCATCTTACAGTACATTATTTCATTTAATTCTTGAAACAATCCCCTGAGGGAGGTACTATTCTCAATCTTGCTTTATAAATGGATAAACTAAGAGACTGAGTAATTTGTGAAGAACATACAAGCTGATTAAGAAGAAAACAATGGTGTTGGGATGTTAACCCAGGTATTGGGCTCTTGCTCCTGACCCTAAACAATAATGTTTTGCCAGCAGTGGGAATGTTCGTCTTTTGAATTTGTATTAGTAGAGCACTTTCCAAACTGTAAAGTATACATTGTCTCCTTGGAGCCTGATAGCAACCCCTATAAGGTCAACAGGGAAGTATTACCATCTTCGTTTTATAGACACGGAGAGTTTTCTAAGTGACTTTACATCATGATCCAGTAGCATAAGCAGGCCCTGAGCCCAAGTCTTTGATTTTTGTCCTGTTTCTACTATAACATCCCTGACCCTGGAGTCCTCATGATAACTTATTCTGAATCAAAGCAAGTCCTTATAAAAGTAAAACTTAGTGGTATTAAAGGGGGATGAGATGCAAATTAATTGCTAGGCCGGGTAACCTATTAACTTCTCTAGTCCTCATCATCGAAACACTGGAGAGAAGGCTGATTCATATTTCTGTCTGGCCAGGACAAGTGCTGAATTAAAGGACTAAAAGCAACAAATCTGAGAGCTCATAGAAGCCCCGAGTCCTTTTTCTTGGCTGAAATATAACCTTTCACATGCTATTACCACTTCACCCATTTAAACTGTAGAAAGCTTAGTTGGGGAATATATCATCTTTTTTGGTACAATGTAAATGGTTAGATTATAAGATCATTGATAGGTGCTAACAACCATTTATTTATATTGCCATAGAACAGAATAAATTCCTACAGTGTTTACATTCCTTGTGCTAATCAGGATCCTAAATATATGGGATTATACATTTGATTGTATTTGTTTTGAAAATGAGAATTTGAGAGATGATCAATTGCTTATGAATCACCAAATTCTAAAGCAGGAAAGGAGCTCAAGGATTATTTTAGCAAAATTCTTTCCTTTGAGAAACAACAGTCTGAAGTTCCAGTTAATACCTGGTCTAAGGTCACATAGCTAATTAGCAAAAGAAGGGGAATTAGAACCCGGATTCCAGGTTTTCAGTTTAGTACTTCACTCTCCATGTGCCAGTCAGGAATTGACAGAGAAAGCCATTTGCTGGTTGCCGTGACAGTGAACTTTCTAAGGAAGTCTCCCGAAGCATTGGCTATAGCGTTTGGTTAGTGAGGCAAAGTACCTGGGAAGAAGAGGATCAGTCAGCTTTTCCCTTTTATATCAAATAGGAGTTGAAGTTCGTCATCCAAATGCCTGAATGAATGGGTTCAGTTTTCTATAATTATTCCTGAGACCTGGGGGTTCTCAGCATGAGACCACTAAGCTATTCTTGATCACGCAGAGTGTGGATTCATAATGAGTATTGCATCTCTTGGTATTCGGTATAAACTGCCTTGATTTTGCCTGCCACTGAGCAAAAGTAAAGTTCCCACATCTCATTGCTGTGTGTTTTGGGACTGCGTGGACCTTACTTGGGCTTTTGGAGATACGTTTCTCGTTGGTGTGGAGCAGTGACAGAGCTCTCCAAGCACCCAGCACAAAGCAGTATTGAAATGTCCCTTTCCATCGACTCTCTCTGGGCTCTCCCTTCCTCCACCCTCAGTAGAGTCTTCACATACACACACTCAGACGGTCTCCTAGGACTCATTGTCTTCCCAGTTTTCTTTCTTTCTCTTTCTGCAAGTATCCACCCTGTTTTGGTAACCATGGCAACGGGTGAAACACAATCCCAATATTTGCTCGCTGCCTCTGTCACCCAGCCCAGCACGCGCATCGCCGGCTCTTGTTTTTGTGTTTGTTTAACGTTCCCAAGCCTGAAGTCAAATGCATCTGGGCAAGGACGCTGTGCACGGTCGGTCTGGTTCGGAACACCCCCTCTCAGACAGTCTTCAGGCACGTCTTCTTTGTGTATTTGTGTACGTGTGTGTGTGCGCGTGTTTCCTTGTCTGCTTTGCAACGCTGTACAAATAAGTTCAGCTTGTGTAAGAATAGCCAAGGGGGAAAAAAGGATATTTTATAAACCTTGTTACAAGAAGTTCTGCTTTGCAGTGATATATTTTGGTCTTTTTCTTGGACTTTATGTTGCTTACCCTTTCCAAGATTTTTGCCAGCACAACTAATAACGAAAGTTTGCTTTGCACTTTGGGATGATGGTTCTGCCTTGATTTGGTGTTTTATGTGGCAAATACAGCAGATCTGTCAGAAAAGTTGTGCCTTGGGGGGGGATGGAAAGCAGAGCATGGGGGCAGACAGAGGAGGAAAAGTTTTCCTAAAGGTTTGGGATTTTTCTTTTGTTAAGAAAAGAAAGTAAATGAGAAAATCCCGTCTTCAAATCCAAAACTAACCAGGAGTGTATTTTTCCTATTGGTATCCTTTAGAATGGTCTTTCTATCCCTTGTTTGTTGGAAAATCTAGCTGTACTGTAGTACTCCATATTTTATATATTTTGTTTGCCTTAGTATGAATAAGATGAATCATTAGGTTCTCTGAATCGGTGAGTCCCAACAATAAGAATAAATACATTAAGTATTTTTTATTTTGAAATCCTATTTACTGTCACCAGACAGAAGATGTGTTTAAGGACAAGATTTTCATCCAACTGTGGCCTTGGATTCTAGAGATTAAAAGTGCAGAGACAAGGCAGTAACCTGATTTCAGTAGCAAGCCATCATCTGAGGAAAAGGAGGGAACAGGAGCACACTTGGATAGAATTTCAGAGCTGGCAAGTGTTTCACTTGCACCCTTCCCTAGACTGTCCTTCTTCTCCCTTTTGGCACCGCTGCATGGGAATGTGCCCGTGTTTCCAGGGTACCAGTCCTGTGTCCCTCCCAGCCCCTCCTGTTCCGCTCAGCTCCAAGTATCACGATCACTCTCTGAAAGGCCCTCCCAGGAGCCTGGCGATGTTCTGAGGGCTTCTGGCTCTCTCTGGCTGCCTTGCCTCTCCTATCCTATTTCCTCTGCCTGCAAACAGTACTCCACTTTTTAAAATAAGACTTAGTTCAAATGTACATTTCCAGCAAAGTCTTCTCAACTGCCTCAGGTAGGCAGAAGCCATGCCTTCTGCTGGGGTAGACTCCATTTGAACCTTGCTTATCGCTTCTTTGTAGAGGCTTTATTGCCTGTGTCCCTGCCTCACTGCCAACCTGTGAATTCCTTGAGTATAGAGGCCAATGTCATGCCATGTCCCAGGGCTGGCATCTTTCCTGTGTGTTCTAGGTGCCCAGTAAAAACGTTTATTGATAAAATGAAGGAAAGAAAAGCTGATAAACCAATTTAGATGGAAATATTACTGTGACTTACTATGCTGCCCAGTACACTTGGGCTTTTTTTTTTTTTTTTTTTTTAAGTTCCAGGGATAAGGTAGGACATAACTCAGATGATTGATTCACCAGTAGTAGAATTTCAGGACCCATGACAAGTGGGTGGGAGAGAGATATTTGAGCAGGTGAGAATCCTTCCCACAATTTCCCAAATCCCTGCATTGGTATCTGGGCTTCTTCCTACCACAGTCAAGTGCAGCTCTGCAGAGAAGCCCTGCCTGCGACTTCTGGTGTATGTCCTGCTTTTAAAAAATTTCACATGCTATTATGAGCATTTGCTCATATCACACAATATCTTTTGAAAATATCTTATTAATTGTATAATTTATCCTATGGCTATCACATTAAAAAATTCACTTTATTTCTATTTCTGGGTATTTAGATTTTCTCTACTAGAATTAACCCTTTGATTAGAAAAATAAACAAAAAGCTGATCTGAAATTATTTAATTACATCTTTGATTATTTCCTTAGAATAGATTCCCAGAATTAGGATTACCAAGTCAAAAGGAATATGCATTTTAAAGACTTGGTATATATATATATATATATATATATATATATATATATGCACCAAATTTCTTAAAATTTACACTAATTTTCATTAATTCCTGTTACATAGGAGGATATCTGTCTTACAGCATTTTCAGAATTATTAAACATTCTCATTTCTAAACAGAATCTTAGTTTTGATTTGCATTTCTTACATTATAATAAGTTTACACGTCTTTTTCTATATTTGTTTGCAACTTGATTTTTCTCTTTGGTTACATTTCTGCACTTTCAGGCAATTTTTCTTCATTGGGGTGAGTATTGGAATGCAGGGAACAAACGATAGAGCAGGTTATCCTTTCTCTGCTGCATTTTTTCAAGTTCTTAATAGTTAGCTGCCCTTACCACCTTACTTTACTAATTATATTTTTGTTTCTAAAACTCAATGCATGTCTCAAAATATATTTAGTAGTTTTGTTCATATGACTTTTTTGCTTGGATGCACAGTGTTTGGAGGGTTTAAGAAATCTCCTTACGCTTTCTGATTTTCATAGTTATTTGACTTATTTATTGCAAAAGTGTTGGCTCCCCTGGGAATATGAATGTATTTCTTCCGCATTTTCTGTGTTTACCTAACCAAGCCTTTGCTTATTTAAATATAAACCTGAGTACCTTAAATAAACTGAAGTTACGTTTGTGTCTCTCACATTTACCTGAGATAGGATTATATGGATCCTACTCTTATCCCCTTTAAGAGACATCAACCTCTGACCATTCTTATTTCACCCACATGAGGGAAGTATATGGATTTATACTGATTGAATTTGATCATTACTGCTGGATATATGTTACCACTGGATGGTTAAATGTCACTGAATCTATTCTCAAGCAAGAAAGTTAAACTGAAAATATAAAGTAGCTTAATTCTCATGGAGTGATATTAATGGAGTATTATTTTAAGGTTGCATGAGTCCTATGTTAGCCAGACTGTAACCTCCTTCATAGTGCCTAAGCTCCCTCAGAGGAAGTATCTGACTACCTAACACAGAGTTGGCACAAAATGTCTCTTTGTCAAATCAGTGAGTGTGAGTAACTAATTGTATAATAATATCAAACAGGCATTGAATGCTGATTATGGGCCGTGTGACCATGTGATTTTTATGTTGTAGAGATTCAGGGAGGAACTGCACATAAAGCTCTCAGAGTAGGCATTTACATGTATCCTCAGCTTATTCCGTCCTCACAACTGTCCTAGGAGGTAGTATCTCTGTTGTGGTTTGCTTGTGTGTTTATGGAAGTATAGTTGATTTACAGTGTTGTGTTAGTTTCAGGTATATAGCACAGTGATTCAGGTGTATGCATGTGTGGATATCGGATTTCAGATCTGTACATGTGAGATGTATATCAGAGCTCCTGCATAGGCCATCAGTGTGTCTGTGCTCAGTTGTGTCTGACTCTTTGCAGCCCTATGGGCTGTAGCCTACCAGGCTCCTCTGTCCATGGAAATTTCCAGGCAAGAGTACTAGAGTGGGTTGCCATTTCCTACTCCAGGGGATCTTCCTGACCCAGGGATCAAAGCCAGGTCTCTTGTTTCCTTCATTGGAGGGCAGATTCTTTACCACCAGCACCATACCTAGCATGCTAGGTTGCTTCAGTCGTGTCCGACTCTGTGACCCTACAGACTGTAGCCTGCCAGGCTCCTCTGTCCATGGGATTCTCTAGGCAAGAATACTGGAGGGGGTTGCCATGCCCTCCTCATGTCAGAGAACAGTGCCCAAGATCACTAAGCCAACCCAAGACAGACTGAGAATTTGAACCCTACTCTGAAATCTGACCCTCATGCTGGATCTCTGTTTTAGCAATCTAAAAATAGCATGTTGACTATTCTAGTAGGGGTGGAAGCTGTGTTAATTAACTGGCAAATATTTATTATTAGTGTCAACTATGTACTAAGCCCCCCCCCTTTTTTTTTCAAGCAGTAGACTCCTGACATTTCTGAGAGTTTTGCCTGGCATTGTTTTGAATCCCCAAACCCATGGAGGTAGCAAGTCACCTCCATGTACCCGGGAAAACTGGCAGAGAAACCGCATCAGATGGAGGGTCCTTCTCAGAGCTTTGGAGCAACTGTAGTTTAAATCTGCACCCCAGCAAAAGTTCAAACTACTTTAGGTCTTGGAATTTGAGGGTAATTTTTTAATATTTGAAACCTTGAATGTTAAATTAGATAATACCAGATCTCTGTGTCTTTAACAATAATGTTAATAATGATTGATTGCTCATAATTTAAAATCTGTAGAATATTTCCCACCTTTCACACAGATAGTCAATCAAGCTAGCCTGTTATGGGTTTTATGGCTCTCAACTGGAATTAAGAACAAGATGAGTTTGCTTTTTGTCTTTTCTTTGAGAAGTAGAATAAACTATTGGTTGAGAACAAAGACCCTCCAATCAGATTGCCTGGCTCTATATCCTAGCTGCACAACCTGAATGCTTAACTCTCTGTTCCTCATTTTCTTTTCTATAAAATGGGGATAATGGTAGGGACTCACTTACAGAGTTATTTTCAGGATTATGCGAGGTACTATAGGGAAATCGTCTGACACAATCCCTGGCACACAGTAATTCTCTTTATATATTATTTTCTTTCCTATTTTCCCCCTGCTTCAAAGGATCCTCCTCTTTCTTTTACTGGGTTTAATTCATGATATTTAAAACATACTTGTACAAAGTCCATAGTCTCATAAAAGAGAAAACTGAGACTAAGAGAGATTAAGTACCTTACCTTTGATCATTCAGCAAAGTCGTGGTAAACTCAGTTATAGAATTCAACTCCTAGTTTTGATTAATGCACTAAATTACTCTGCTCCTTAAAGGGACTTGGATATGGAAACCCATGGGAGTTACACAGCTGTTGCTTTGAATTCACCAATTAATTGAAATATGTAAAAATAAAAATGACTTATAAAAAGGTTTTTAAATAGTTAAAAGCTTATTTTAGAAAGCAGAGTTCAATGCAGCATACTTTTGAATCTCAAACACATGTTCTTGTTTTATGGTTTGGAGGTTCACAAACATATGAATATGAAAACATTTTTGTAACATTAAATATTTTCATGTTAAAATATTAGGGCTAAAATTACACAAAAGACGAAAGGCTCACCAAGAAATATATATTAAATTCCACTGCCTAAAATAGACTTTTAGTATGTCTGTACAAATTACTTGAAATTATACAAATATTTGGGATATGTCTAGCCACGAGACTCAACTATGTACCCTAAAATGACATGAGCAGTACCATGCCAACTTTCAGCATTTATTTTCTTCCAAAACACCAAGGATCGTTATTGGTTTAAATGAGAATTTCCCTTTTGCTTTGCAAATGGGTTTGGAAGAAATGCTGGGGAAGGAGAGCTCTCCAGTCAGTCACTTGGATGGAGGTGGTTGAGTCTCTAGTATGTGGTTAAGAAGGCGCTTTGCCAACATACCCTTTGGAACAACCATACCCGTGATAACAGAGTGTGAAGACCTGATTATTTTCAAATCTGATGAATGATCCCAGCTGTTCTATAGATCAGTATGGGGTATGTGAGAACTTGGGATCACAGCAAAAGCATGTTTATCTCACTCCATCATTGCAGTGAACTTTATCTCCTGGGAATTTTCTTAGAGAGCAAGTCTGGACAGAGTCATGGCTTAATGACCAGGAGCTCTACAAGCACTGTTCCTCAGCTCCAGTGATGCAGAAGACAGGGCCTGCATTTGTAAGGAAAGATAAGCTAAAGAGCCGTGCATGTTTCTTAGACAAAGATAATTTGTCACGTCGCTACCATCAATCCCTTAGTTCCCAGCTCACTTGGTTCCAAGAGATCTGCTTTGGAGATTAGTTATATATGTAAATGTGTCTCTACCAGTCCACCAAGCCATTAGTTCTTTTATTCATCCTTTCATTGAAAACACTATGGAGCCCCTCCAAAATACCCATGTTATATTTGGTTTTTGGAGATAAAACTGTGATTAAGACTTAACTATAGGAACTTACAGTCCAATGAGGGAATCTGGTAAATATATAGATAGCTAAGTATATTGTGATATATATTATGATAAAGTAAAGTACAAAGTGTATGTCAAATCCACCTTCACGGTGCTGGTGCTGAGAACTCCAGAGCGGCTCTCCAGGAGGATCTCTTAAATGAGTCAAGCTACTGTGCTCTTCAGCACAGTGGCCTCTAGCTACAAGTGGCTATTTAAATTTTAAATTCATTAAAATAAAATAAAAACTCCAATTCTGAGTTTCACTAGCTGCATTTTATGTGTTTAGTCGCCACATGTGGCCAGTGACTACAATATTAGAAGATACAAATAAGGAACGTTTCCATCATCATAGAAATTTCTACCTCATAGCACTGGTCTAAGCAAGTCAGAAGAGCTTTCCTGGTGGCTCAGAAGGTAAAGCATCTGTCCGCAATGTGAAAGGACCCTGCAATGCTTGAGACCCAGGTTTAATCCTTGGGTCAGGAAGATCTGCTGGAGTAGGAAAAGGCAACCCACTCCAGTATTCTTGCCTGGACAAGAACAGACAGAGGAGCCTGGAGAGTTACAGTCCATGAAGTTGCAAAGGGTCGAACACAACTGAGCAACTAACACTTAAGCAAATCAGAAGGGTGAGAAGGAAGGGTTTTGCAGGGAGAATAAACAGAGTGACCAAAGTCCTGGAGATGCTAGAATATAAACAGCATTAGGAAAATAAAATTACCTAAAACATGTGTGTATGCATACATGTATGTATGTACTCAGGAAGCAAGTACTGTTTAAGCTACAGTTATAGATTTTGCAAAGACACAGTGCCAGCCTCTAAATAACATATATTGAGCACATTTGGGGAGAGGGGTCATAAAAAAAAGAAAAATTACCAATACCTGTATTTGAGGTCAAAAGAGAGACTGATTATTGGGTGTCAAGAAGGAGACTTAGAGGGTCAGGCCAGTTTAGTCTTCATGAAGTTGTTGCTTTGATCTGGGTCTTGAAGAGCTATTAGGATTCAGACAGGGAGGTAGACAAATTCCTTACCTTGGTTAAAAAAAGGCATTCAAGTTTCTTCCAGAGTTAGGGTCCAGCAAGCAACTGAGTAGCTGAGGACTCTGCCCACTGGCATATTCATTAATGTCTTTCTCCTAATACTGCCGTTTATACAATGCGGAGCTTATTCAGCTGTGCCAACTTACACGGAATAGTCTCCCTTCTAAATGGTGTTAGCATGGATTAGTTTAGGGAAGACTGAACCAGATCTTGTTTGCAGCCGGTGGCTGAAAAAAGGACTTGGGGGGTGGGTATTAAGGATTATGCAAATCACTGGCTGATATGTAGACTGAAAACTGGAGACTTTTGTAAAAGCAGCTTTTACACGCCACTTGGTGAGGGAACTTGGATGCAGCTCTAGGCATGATGACTTAGGCAGATCCAATGAAAATATCGGTAACTGATTATGTACATATATAAATTCTATTCTCTGAATGGTACAATCAGATCTCATAAAATTCACCCTTAGCCACTTATTCCCTGAAGCTACAGGCAATGAGCACTTCCCTTTTCTGTTTTTCCTCTGAGGTCTTGTTTATCACAAAAGCCACTTGGCCTTCCATTTCCAAGATTATAATGTACTTTGTTGTTTGGGAAACACAAATAACATCTCTTCCTTCAAACACAGAAATCTGTTTGAAGGAAGAGATGGAGTCAAGGGATCGACAAATGAAGATTTCCTTAACAAAAACTACTCTAAAGTGTGTGAAACTCATGTGGAGATCCGGTCTTTAGAAATTGTGTTAAATGATGAACAAGAAAAAGGTAAAACAGTTTTGCAGATCTCTATTTAAAATCCCCTTGCTTTTTAAGTCCTTTTTCAGTAGAAAACCCTTTTATACGTCTCACTCTTAAGAAAACAAAAAGCTAATTGGAAAAATGGCGTGAATGTTTGGGGAGAAAACGAGAAATTTTTTTTTCCCATTATCACTTGGCAGGTAATTTCTAAAATTTAATTACATGTAGTTTGATATTTATTCAAGCAAATAAAATTTAAAAGAACAGAATTCTGTCTGGATTTTAGGCTTTGAGTTTTTCAAGACCAAGAACACATTATGATGAACACATTACTTGGCCACGCAGTGGATTTTCTACACACTTGTTAAACTAATACATTTCTATCTGACTGCAGCTTGTTGAGTTACCCAAAGTGCTGTGGGGTTGAGCACCTTTCAAAAGTGTGTAGTGTTGCTTTTGGAACTCCGAGATGGATCTTCAGCAAGCAGTTCTGCCTTCAAGCCATTCCTGACTCTCACACAGGACTGGTTTCCCAAAGTGTGTTTAAAAGTCAGTCATTCAGAACTCAAAACACTTTTTTTTTTTTTTTCATAAGAAATGCCAGAGATGGTTGCTTTCCCAGGACTGCCCACAAAAGCCTTTTATTCCATAATGTATCTGAAAGAGTTCATCCACATGTGTTGAGAGAAGAATGGGGTAGTATGAACAAGAGTCCCCTCCCACCATCCCTGGAGACAATGCTTTTTACTTGCTGTAGAGGCAGCCACCTGGGCTTCACTGTGAAGAAAAGGAAACACATTTCTCTCTGAGGGGGACATATCCCTGGAGCTATCCCTAATATAGGTATTTATAGAGTGAACCACTACAAAGTCAAGATGTATTGGGTTCGCCAAAAATAGAACAACTCAAATGAACCTTTTTGGCCAATCCAATATTAATTTTTTTAAAGATAACTCAATAATCTCCAAAGTGAAGTTTGTTTTGAACTTTCTCTTCTTTTATTACTGTGGGCTCCATTATGACTATTTCACATCATTACTGGATTTAGAAACCAGAGGAATGATGATCACATGACCATAGAAATCAGTGTCCCTAGGATTCGTCATGAGCGAAGACAGGCATCTATCTTTTACTGGCTTGATACTGACATATTCATAGCCCTTAAAAATAGCCGCAGTGCGCCATTCTCACATTTGATTGATATATTGTGACTTTTTGATGTCAGAGCAATTACTTGATTCTTTTTAGCACCAAAACCAAGGACAGGAGTGATGGAGATGACCTAGAGGAAGAAGAAATCTTACCCTGCCAGGGCTGAAATAATTGAAGCGATTCTATATTCTTGTTTCCTCTCAGAGAACAAGCCCTTCATCTCCTCCTCATCGTTAATAACACTGCCATTTTCTAACATTTTTTTCCACCTAGAAATTATGTCTATGAGTTCTTGAAATATAAATTACTACCCCACTAGCTGTCATTCATCTATAATGATATACTTGGGAAATTTTCAACCAGTATCACAGACTATTGCTTTTTCTTGCTTTGCTTTCACTATCTGAGTGAACGTTGAGGGCTTCCCAAGTGGTGCTAGTGGTAAAGTATCTGCCTGTCAATGGAGTAGATGCAAGAGACACAGGTTTGACCCCTGGGTGGGGAAGATTCCCCGGAGTAAGAAGTGGCAACCCACTCCAGTATTCTTGCCTGGGAAATCCCATGGACAGAGAGACCTGATGGGTATAGTCCATGGAGCCACAAAGAGTCAGACACAGCTGAGGGACTGAGCATGTCAGAGAGTTAAGACTTGGATGAAAGTTTAGACCCCAAAGACTATGTCTAATAGTCCTTAGTGATCAAGGCTATTTTTGAAAGAAGAAAGAAAAACTGGACATTAGAACACTTAGGAAACAGTTTCTCTATTGGTTTCTTAGAGATGCCATAACATAGTACCACAGACTGGGTAACTTAAACAAGAGAAGTGTATTGTCTCTCAGTGCTGAAGGGTAGAAGTCCATGATCGAGGTGTCAGCAGGCCTGGTTCCTCCTGAAGGATGTGAAAAAAGGCTCTGTTCCAGGCCTTTCTTTTTGGCTTATAGGCAGCCACCTTCTCCCTGTGTTTTCACATGGTATTCCTCTGTGTGTCTGTATCCTAATCTCCTCTCCTTATAAGGATGTCAATCATATTAGATTTTAGAGCCCACTCATAGGACTTCATTTTACCTTGCTGCTGCGGCTGCTAAGTTGCCTCAGTCGTGTCCGACTCTGTGCGACCCCATAGACGGCAGCCCGCCAGGCTCCCCCATCCCTGGGATTCTCCAGGCAAGGACACTGGAGCGGGTTGCCATTTCCTTCTCCAATGCATGCAAGTGAAAAGTGAAAGTGAAGTCGCTCAATCATGCCTGACTCTTAGCTACCCCATGGACTGCAGCCCACCAGGCTCCTCCGTCCAGGGGAGTTTCCAGGCAAGAGTACTGGCGTAGGTTGCCATAAAGGTCCCATCTCCAAATATAGTCACTTTCAGAGGTATTGAGCGTTTGGACTTCAATGTTGTCTGCACAGTTCAGCCCATATTTGTTTCCAGAGGTTATCTAAGGATTATCTAAATCTTAGAATCTTAAACAAAACCCTGATCGCAACCCCATGATGGAGCCTTGCAAAATCAAATTCCAGCGGAGCTTCCTGGGATCCTGTAAAGCCCTGCAGTATCAGGTTGGCCTCTCCAATGAAGAGCTCTCTCTCGGTAAACATAGAAGTTTGCAGAATTGGTCCACTTTTGAAACTTGAAAGCAGAGCTAGGATTGGGATGATGAAACAAGAAGGGTGCCCAGGGCACTCACTCTCGGGGTTGTGAAAGTGATGACTTTGCACTGATGCATTTACACAATTTTGAGAGTGAGTATCCCCTTAAGAGTGGTATCCTGAGTCCCTTCCCTTCCTCACCTTAGTCCCAGCACTGCTTCGAGGAAGCTGTCCCTGTGTCGCATTCACATAGCTCCTTTAGCTATGTCCTGGCAAGCACCTAGTGCTTAAGTGTTCTCAGAAGTAACGGGAAGTGTGATTAGCAGTGGTGGGGGCAGTGAATACGGATCCTGAGTCCTCGCCTTGTTGTCGGTGACAGCCACTGAACCAGGAATAGATTTTGAGGTCCTTGTGCCGTGTCTCTGCATTTGTGATCCAGCGGCAGCCCTGCTCTTGTTTGGCTGTATTCTCAGCCACGTCCTCAGTGCCCTGGAGAACCACACAGAATTTGGGAAGATTCGTTGTCCCTTTGGGGCTTCCCTGGTGGCTCAGATGGTAAAGTATCTACCTGCCATAAGAAGACCTGGGTTTGATCCCTAGATAGGGAAGTTCCCCTGGAGAAGGGCATGGCTACCCACTCCAGTATTCTTGCCTGGAGAATTCCATGGACAGAGTAGCCTGATGGGCTACAGTCCACGAGTAGCCGCAAACAGCCACAAACAGTCAAACATGACTGAATGACTAACACACTATTATCCCTTTGTGTGCGTCTATGCCCAGGCTCAGAATGTGCTGAGGGTTTGGGGATTGTATCAGCTGAGTTTTGAGAACTGAGAAAGCAGAGGCACCCTCATCTCTGCCCCTGGCTGTTGCCTTGACCATGAACTTGAGAAACCTCTCTGCTGCCATGTTTCTACCATGCCAGAGCAGAGCCCCGAGACACGGAGAGATGTGGCCACATTGCCACAGCCAGCTGCTGCTCTAGCGACTGGCTTGGAGCTGTCTAGACAGGAGGGAGGTTTCCTTCTTGCCCCTGCAGTGACTGACCTGACCACTGAAGCAACGCTGATGTTCTTCCAGAAGTGGCATGATCAGCAAGGCAGTGAACGCTGCTGTTTTCTAAGAGACTGGCAAGGACAGCTCAGTCCAAGGGTTTCAGGATTAACATTTTCATGCTACACAGGACCCTTCAGCTCCAGCCTAAGAACCCATACTTCCTTTTAGAGCCCACAGGAGTGCTCCTGGAGGAAACCCAGCTCCATGCTAGCTCAGTGCCTTGATGGGAATTTGTAGAGCCTAAGCGTTTCCTTGTTCTGAGGCGAAAATAAAAAGTATCTCTACCCTCCCATCTAACTATTAAAAATGTGCATTAGAATTTCCTTTAGAAGTTGATCTCAAAGATACAAAGCTTTCCAACAAGCCCCTTCTTTTTTAGTGTTAACGTGAAAGTTTCACCAATAATATTAGTGAAGATAAATTCTCCAGAAACATGAAGAAGAGATTTCAGTGTAAGGGCAGTCTGCTGTAACTTTTTCATTCTGTCTTGCCACATGGAACGGCAAGAAAAAGTAGGTTCAACATGGCATCCACCTGTTGTTACTGTTGTTTAGTCGCCCAGTCACGTCTGACTCTTTGCAACCCCGTGGACTGTAGCCCACGAGGCTCCTCTGTTCATGGGATTTTTCCAAGCAATAATACTCGAGTGGGTTGCCCTTTCCTTCTTCAGGAGACCTTCCTGATCCAGGGGTCTGACCTGTGTCTCCTGCACTGCAGGTGGATTCTTTACTGCTAAGCCAACAGGGAAGCCCTATTGTAACACCATGAAGGCTACGTAAATTGCATCCTGGGGCTAAATCATCTGAGACCTTGCTGCTCACAGTGGTGTTTCTGAACCCACAGCATTAGCCTCACCTGGGAATTCAGGATTTCAGACCTCACCTCCAACTAACTAAATGCAAACGTGCATTTAAATAAGGTCCCCACGCAAGTCCGAGGCCTACTAAGGTGATCTAGGAACTATTGAACCTGAGGAGATTCTGGCTCAAGACAGGAATATTTTGAATTAGCCACTCTACCCAAAAGCTTCGGATTAACTTTAGTAAGTCTGTTACAGAAGATGTTTGTTTTCCTGTCAAGTCCTTTTGTCATTGGTCCCTGACTTATCCAATCTTTGTAAGACCCCTTCAGTTTCTAATGAAGCTTAATTGATTAGCTCTATTTGCGAAATGCTCAGGCCCTGGTAAGTACACACTCCCACTGGGTACACAACTAAATAGTTTATGAGGTAATTCGTATTTTAATGTCTTTCCTAATGAGCCCTTTCAGTAATGAAATCCCATGAGAAAATGTTACTGGTTTACAGACATTTCTTAGGATTCTACAGAGGGGAAGCTGATGGAATTCAAAGCTAGAAGCTTTAGACTTCAGTGTAGAAAATAGTTTCAGTTCAAAACAGATCTGATTTTTTTTTTCACTAAAACATGTTATGCCTTATTTTTTGTACCTTATTTATAAGCTTTTTTTTACACTTTATTTTCTAAGCTCCTATCTTCTCATTTTCCATATTAGAAATAAGACTCTTTTCCTGAGGCAGTTCTGAAACTCCTTACTTTTGCTGTAAGTAAATAATATGAGGGTTTTCAATCTGTATGGTCTTACGTGAAAAAGAAGGGTAGGTGGAGAGGACGAAAAAAGGGACATGCCTGCACGTGTGTACACAGAGTACCTGCTTGATGATTTGATGGTCTTCAATTGTATTTTAAATATTCTCAGCAGCATAATTTCTATAATAGACAATAGATGCATCCATCATTAGTCATTAAGGCTAAAGCCGGAATGAATCCCACAATGAGAAAGAAGCATTTGGAACTGCAGAGTGGTTGAACAACAAGATGGCTACCTGCAATGAGGCAGAATTCTATCCAAGGCAAGGCACAGCCAGTTCCCTTTAAGTGAGGGAGGCAGCAATGGCATTCGGGTTTGCTGGCAGCTGTTGGAATCCTGTGGTGGTGAAGGGACTCACCTTCCTCTTTCCACAGCCGAGCAGAGAGAAGACACACACACGCTCTTGAACCCTAACTTGAAACTAGAACTCAGACAAGGAGGTGCCCACTCAAGCTAGATGTCCATCCTAGCACATTATTCCCAGCTTCATTCTCTGAGGAAGATTCAGAGATGGACTGGGCTAGCTGCTGACATGACACTTGAGGCCTGTCCTGTAATTGATCA